>NW_006921768.1:3229165-3264694 GCF_000298275.1 Orycteropus afer afer
GAACTGCTGTATGAAAAGTGAACTTACTCTGTAAATCTTCACCCAAATCCTAATTAAAAAAAAAAAAAAAGTATATTTAATAAATTAATTAGCAAATAGCTGTTTCTTCAGAAATACATGCAAATATATTGTAGGTTAAAAATGTGAAAAAAGGTAAAAATGCTTGCCCCACATTTTAGAACTATAAGCATTCCATTTGCCGATTTGTCATTTCTTTAAAAAGAGTGGGCTGGGGCGATGAATGCACCTTTTAGGGTAGTGGTTATTTGGTTACATAGTGCCTAAAGCATATGACTGCTAACCAGAAGGCTGGCTGTTCAAACTCACCAGCCACTCCTCAGAAGAAAGATGGGGCAATCTACTTCCATAGTGATACTGCCTCAGAAACCCAAGGAGGGGTCACTATGAGTCCCATCCGACTCCACAGCGTGAGTTTGGTTTTTTGGTTTGGTACAACTGTCTAAGTTGATGAAACTAATAATTTAGCACCTGTGCATTTTCTTTTAGATAAATTATAATTTTTATATTCATTATTATTCCAAATGGGCAGTGGTAGTTAATACTGGAGCGGAGTTTGGATTAGAAAAGGCTTCATCAGAAAAAATACGTCGCATAAATATTCGGCACAAAACTCCTCCACACGCCACCCTAGTTTGCTGAGTAACCAGACAGCTTGGAGAGAGGGAGGCAGCTCCCTGGAAGTGTTCCCCCAGTGTAGTTGATACAAGCCAGATAGTAACTAGGTTCCAGACGAAGTCCAGCTGGGTTCACAGAGCTCTGATTTGGGCAAGTCTCCAAGCCTTCGGGGTTTTTTTTGTTTGTTTGTTTGTTTTTGGTTAAAAATGGAGATTGATAGTGCCTACGTCTTAACGTTGTGGCAAGGATTAAAGGTGATAATATTTGTAAAAAGCCACTTACTAAACATTTGTTGTTGTTGTTATGTGCCGTCCAGTCGGACCGGACTCATAGCGAACCCTCCTTGGGTTTCTGAGGCAGTATCACTACGGAAGTAGATTTCCCCATCTTCCTTCCGAGGAGTGGCTGGTGGGTTTGAACGGGCCAGCCTTCTGGTTAGCAGTCAAGTGCCTTAGCCACTACGCTACCAGAGCTGCCTACTAAACGTTATTGCTATTATTTTGAAAGATAAATAAGCAACTTCCCCCCCTCTTTCCTCCTCCCCCTAGCTACCTAAAAGCCTGGCTAGCAATCCTTGGAATTTAATCCTCAATAACTAAGCCCAAACATGCCTGCCTCTGCCGTACTACACAATTTCCAGATGAAAATGTCTCCTATCCAGCTGGGCGACAGCGCCTGCCTGGGTAAACTTCAGGAAAGAGCTCCTCAAGCTAACCAGAAAGATGGTGGTTCAAACCCACCAGCCACTCCTCCAAAGGAAGATGGGACAATCTACTTCCCTGGAGATACCGCCTCGCAAACCGAAGGAGGAGTCGCTATGAGCCGTATCCAACTCCAAAGCAGTGAGTTTGGCTTGGTTTCTGGACAAACTTCTGTAAAGAAACCAGACTCTATAAGACAAGGCAGCGCGCCCCCAAGCCAAATCCCGCCTCGCCTGAAGCCACGTCACGCCACGCGCCGGCGAAATGCCTCCAGCAGCGGCGCGCACGGAAGCACGTGACAACTGGTCTCACACTCCGTTCACCAACCTTACAGCTGCCAATTGCCTCCCATAGCCGCTAGGGCGGCGTCACGTGACAGCTGGCCCCATCCCACCTCCACTCCCCTTGGCTTGCGAGTTCCGTTCTTATATTGTGGGGTTTTCATCCGGCCGGCAGGCGTCTTGAGCGGAGATGGCTGCCACTCTGCAGCGCATCGAACGGCTGTCCAGTCGGGTGGTGCGTGTGCTGGGCTGTAACCCAGGTCCCATGACCCTGCAGGGCACCAACACCTACCTGGTGGGAACCGGCCCCAGGTAAAGTCTCACCCGCCCCCAACACTCACCTCTTGCGAGCTACGCGAGGCTGAGGTTGCAAAGATTGTGCTCGGAAAGCGAGGCCCTGTGCTCCGAAACTGGCAGCCCCATCTGAGGTCTTAAGTAGCCGGCGATTCTAGAGCTTTTCTAAATCAGGACTACCCTGGGTGGTAACCATTCCGACTTAAAATCGCTACCTATCTACCAATCCATTGCTGTGAGTTCGATACCAACTAAGAGCGAACCTGTAGGACGGAGTGGCACTGCCCCATAGGGTTTGGAAGGCTGTAAATCTATCTCCCTCAGAGCAGCTGGTGGGTTCGACCTGTAGGTTAGCGAAAGGTCACCAGCCTCGCGCTTAAGCACTGCGCAGCCAGAGCTCTTTCTACACATGGCTAATGGGATCATATTCATTATTATGAAAAAGGAAAAATAAACCTCACTTCCTGCTTTTAAAACGCATTTACTTTCCTTTGTGTTTGAATGCCAGGGTGAGCATCCTTAAGCTGTTGAGAGGTCAGGATCCTCGGTAATTTTTTTAAGAGTCCAGGAAAGAGTTTGCTTTGCTCACATCCTGACTTAGGTGTTTTGCCTTCACAAAATCGGTTGTGCTAAGGCAATTTTCTTAACTCAGCAGCAGAGGGCAGGATTTTCTTCTAACTTGTTTGCGTTTATAAGTCAGAGAGGGTCGCTATAGCGCGTTCTAAGGAGGTGACCATGACTAATTTTTTGTTGTTATTGTTAATGTGACATTAAGGTATTTTGCAGGTGTAGTAGCCTACCTGTATTTCTTAGAAAATATTTTTTCTCTTGGCCAGCTGCATTCTGTTTTTTGTTTTAGTGGAATTACACAAAAATAGTTGGTTTACAGTACAGCGTATTTTAAGCATTAAGCAACTTTTGTATATGTACTCTTTAGTACAAAAAAGAAAATTCTTTCCCGACTCATAGTGATCCCTCCTTGGGTTTCTGAGGCGGTATCTTTAAGCAAGTAGATTGCCCAACCTTCCTTGGGTTTCTGAGGCGGTATCTTTAAGCAAGTAGATTGCCCAACCTTCCTTCCGAGGAGTGGCTGGTGGGTTTGAACCGCAAGCCTTCTGGTTAGCAGTCAAGTGCCTTAGGCACTACGCTACCAGTTGAGGTAGCCTAAGTTAATGTGCAGATGATACTACTCTACTGTATAAAGTTAAAGAGCCGAGAGGTTAGCAATAAGTATTAAGTGGGTCCAAGGCTAAGGTTTTGAGATAGATATCTACCTGTTTAATTTCACAGAACAGTTCTGACATGACAGAAGGCTTCCATATTATTAAACTCAGTGGCATTTTTTTCACTAAATTTATTTGAACTTCAGCATCGTTTCATGTTGTTGACTGCTCCCTTCTTGATTTGCTAACACCACTTCTCCTGGTTTCCCCTGCGTCTCTAGTTGCTCTTCCTCATTCTCCTTTATAGTCTTCCTCTTTACCAGATCTTTACTTGAGTCTTTCAAGATGCAGTCCTAGTTTGTGTTCTCATGCTGCATTCTCTACCTAGATGATACTGTCTCCTTCTTGGCTTCACCTATTATCTGTTCATTAATAATGCCCATATTTCAAACTTGAGCTTCAAGCTCAGGGAACCAACTGCTTATTTAAATCTTTATTTGGACGACTCACAACCACTTGACATTCAATATATTTGAACATGAACTCATGGGCTTACCCTTTAATCCTGGTCTTATCCGTATCTTGATAAATAGAGCATTCCACAGATTTGAGCAAGGTAAATGTCTGAGTACCCTCCCTGATACTTCTTAGCTTCCTATCCGAGCCATTATGAAGATCTCCATTTCCATTTCTATCACCCAGTCCAAACTTGTTTAGGCTTCGGTAGTAGCCTCATAAGGAGCTTTGGTGGTACGGTGCCTAAGGCATTTGGCTGCTAACCAGAAAGTCGGTGCTTCAAACCCACCAGCTGCTCCGCAGTAGAAAGATGGGGCAGTCTACTTCTTTAGAGATTTACCACCTTGGAAACCCAGTGGAGTTGCTGTGAGTTGGACTTGACTCGATGACAGTGGGTTTGGTTTTGGTTTTAGTAGTCTCATTATTGGCTTCTCTGCATCCTTGTTTGTAGTTTACAGAGCAAATTCCCTTTCCATACAGCAGTTCACATACACTTTGTCTCATGACATTGGCTACAATTTACCCCAATGCAACAGCTCCCCTCTCACTTCTTCCCGATAGTTACCTCTTCCTTATGTCCATCCCTCCATGCACTCCTGCCCCCTGAGCTGTCTCCCTGTGCATAAACAGCCCTTCTTTCTCCCATGATTGTTCTCTCCAACGAGTATACCTACCTTAGGTAAATGTTCAACTCATATGCCTGTCTTTTGTTTGGCTGGAAGCCACAGGTGTATGTTTGTCCTTCTTAAATGCACTTCGCCCTGTGTAGCCTGAGTTGTTGTTGTTTTGCCATCAAGTCAGCCCCGACTCATAGCGACCCCTCCTTGGGTTTCCGAGGCAGTATCACTACGAAAGTAGGATTGCCCAACCTTCCTTCCGAGGAGTGGCTGGTGGGTTTGAACCGCCAGCCGTCTGGTTAGCAGGCAAGTGTCTTAGCCACTATGCTACCAGAGCTCCCGAGTAGTAGTTTAAAATTAAAATTGGAAGGCTTTATGTAGTCTGGCCTCCACCTGCCACATCAGCCTCATTTCAAGCATCTCCTCCTTTGCTTTCTGCACTTGAGCCATTCTGGCCATCTTCTCTAGTGCCAAAGGCCTGTCAGTCATGTTTTCACCGGTACGCAGGCAGCATCGGTATTCTAAAATATATTTTCTTTGCTACTAGATTTTAATAAACTTTTATATTAACCCTGTTAATTTTCAGTCATAACTTTTAATCAGCATGATATGATCTGTCTTTGATTAAAAATAAAGATACTATTATTTAAATTCAGCTTTATTTCAGCACAGATTTCCTTGGGAAGAGGGAGAGGAAAATTAAAAAAAGAAAAAAAATCGAAAAGTCTTAGTGTAAAGCAGGGAACGATTCCTTTCAAGGCCCAACCAAAAACCCAAACCCACTGCCATTGAGTCTGTTCCAACTCATAGCGACCCTGTAGAACAGGTTAGAACTGCCCCGCAGGGTTACCAAGGCTGTGAATCTTTACAGAAGCAGAATGCCTCATCTTTCACCCATGGAGTGGCTGGTGGGTTCAAACCGCTGTCTTTTTCATTAGAAGCTGAATGCCTTAACCACTGTGCTACTAGAGCTCCTCTCAAGGTCCAGGTTACCCTCAAAATAGCCCAAAAACCAAAACCACTGCTATCAACTTGATTTCAACTTACAGCCACCCCCACTGGGTTTTTCCAAGCTGTAAATCTTTATGGAAGTAGATTGCCTCATCTTCTTCCCACAGAGCAGCTGGTGAGTTTGAACTGCCGACCTTCTGGTTAGCAGCCAGATGCCTTACACACTGTGTCACCAGAATTCCTCTAAGTGACACTTAATTAAAAGGCAACAAGAAGTTGTAGTTAATAAGCACCAAATTTCCCAAAATAAATGGAAGCAACTAAAATCTAGGATAGTGGATTTGTTGGCAATGTCAAAGTGGTATAGTTCTGTATATTTTTAATTCAGAGAATGACTAAATATGCATAGTGCCAAGCATGGCATGATGTATTATAAATATGGAGATTACTGTGTAAATTCCTTGACCATACAGGCCATGTCTTGCTCAACTTTGCATCTGACAAGTTACGTAGCACAGTATCTTATACATGATAAGTATTCATTAGTATTTGAATTGAATTCATTCACAGATATTTATGGAGTGCCTATTAAATACCAGGACTAATCTAGATACTTCTTGTTGTTGTTGTTGTTGTTATGTGCCGTCGAGTCGGCCCCAACTCATAGCGACCCCTCCTTGGGTTTCCAAGGCAGTATCACTACGGAAGTAGGATTGCCCAACCTTCCTTCCGAGGAGTGGCTGGTGGGTTTGAACCGCCAGCCTTCTGATTAGCAGTCAAGTGCTTTAGCCACTATGCTACCAGAGCTCCTATATCTAGATACTAGGGATGCATAAACAAACAGAATTAATTGTTAATTCACAGTATGCCCTTGATTTTAGCCTCCGCTTTTCTATCTCCTTCATTCTCTACCATAATCAGGTTCTTAACCTGGAGTCTGTGGTCACCTCCCCACTCCCTGAAACTCCATGGATATAATTCAGGGAATTAGTAGCCTTAGATGAGGAAGAAAAATACATCTTTATTAACCTAAAAATGAAAGTTAGTATTTTGTTTAATTATGAAGATAAATAACAAACCATGGTAGTAATAGCAGTACTTGTGTGGTTTTTTTTTTTTCTCTATAGCAATTAGAGTCATGACAGATACCTCAAAATAGTGTGTACATTCATTACTACTTAGAAATTATGGTAATTATAAGACTTGGAGCTAATCTTGTTATTTAGTATGATAATAAGGAGGCACATGAAATAGTGTATCACAAAATGTTTATTTTGATAACTGTGTTTTAGTATAATTGATTTACTTTGTAATCCTGTATGTTTTACTTTATGAACTTCAACACATTATTCTAAGAGGAGTCCATAGGCTTCAACACACCAACAAAAGGGCCCATGATGTAAAGAAGCTTAGGAACATGTTATCTACAGTTGTTCATCAAACCTGTTGAAATATTCTTCAGATCCAAAGAACATGGGCACTAGAGTGAGATAAATCTGGGTTCAAATATATGCTCTACTAGACTTTTTAACATTGGGCAGGTTATCTGTCAAGGCCTCCGTGTTCTCATCTGTAAAATGAAACTGAAATCTTCATATTGTTTTGAGACTTAAGTAAGGTAACAAAAAGAAAGCTCCTAACCTTTTTATTCATTCATCCAATACTTATTGAGTGTCTAGAACATGCCACTGTCTAGGCTCTGAAGATACCAGTGAACCAAACTGATAAAGTTCCTACCCTCATGGGGCTTAAATTTGCAGGAAGGTGGGGAAGTGGGGCAGAGATAGGAAATAAACAAATATGTGAATCTGTAATGTATCATGTGATAATAAGTGCTGTAGAGAAAAAGCAAGGAAAGAGGGCTAGGAATGTTGTCAAAATTCACCCTAACCCAAACCAAATTCATCTCAAATCTCCCTCCAGTGTTTACAATTGTAATTAAATGACACACCACTCATCTCACCTACAAACCTCTTAGTCATCATCAACTCTTTCCCTTCCCTTCTACAAACAATTAGTTTAAAAATTGGTTAAAAAATACTGTTGATGATACCTTCTAAATGTTCTTTAAACCATCGTCTCCTTATACTTTTACTGCCAACAGAACCTCATAATGCCCACCCCTTGGACTGGGATAGCCATCTGGTCTCCAGAACAGACAGTTTAGTAATGTGTACTTCTGAGGCATGTCAGATGCTCTACTGGACTTAGGCTGTAGCTAGAGGCCAGTGAACCATAAAGCCTCTGCCTCCTCCTCCCCTGTGAGAGGATGGTTTGTTTTTATTGTTTTGGGGTCTCAGGGAATAGGGTTAGGAAAAAAACCACCCAAAATAAAATAATCATCTGGTTACTTGTCATTGTTGTTGTTGTTGTCATATTTGCTCCATTTTAATGCTCTGCAAAATGCTTTCTATTATCTTTACTTCTGTTTCTTTTTGATCACCCTAGGAGCTTTGGTGGCATAGTACCTAAGGCATTTGACTGCTAACCAGAAGGCTGGCAGTTCAAACCCACCAGCCACTCCTCAGAAGGAAGGTTTGGCAATCCACTTCTGTAGTGATACTGCCTCAGAAAGCGAAGGAGGGGTCACTGTGAGTCGGATCTGACTCGACGGCAGTGAGAGTTAGTTTGAGTTCCCTACTCATTCTTGGAAGGAAGGTTGGGCAATCCTACTTCCATAGTGATACTGCCTCAGAAACCCAAGGAGGGTTCGCTATGAGTCGGGGCCGACTCGACGGCAAACAATAACAACAACACTCATTCTTACCTTCCACAAGAATGTAAGCAGGGTTTTTGTTGTTGTTGTTTTGCTTACAAGACAGTAAGAAATGAGGCAAGAAATAAAGGTGTGATGATACACAGCACGCAATCTGTAAACGGTTACTGATGGGTGAATGAATTCATTCAGACTTTCCATCAAGTCTAATTTGCTCTCAGCCAGCCTGAATTAGTAAGGTGTGACTGTGAAACAGCATGAATTAAGATGTTTGTGAATTGATTCTTGAACAGAAAATGTCACCCTGATTTCTTTAGTTCAGGAAATCTTCATCAAAAACAGCTGTCCCATAAATAGTCACTTATCGACTATCTCATTATCCAACATTACACACTTACAACAATAGTAAAAAAAAAATCTACTTGACTATTTTGCACATTAATGACGTACATCTGGTAGTAATGAATGTTAAGGTGGAGGCAAGAGTTAGTGCTGGCTGTAATGGTTACAGCTAAGTGTTATTTTGACTGAGCCATGATTCTCAGTGTTTTGGCCTTTAAGTAGTAATGTAATTTGGCAGCTATGTAATGATACAATTTAGCAATTATGTAATGATGTAGTCATCATCCATTTTATGATTTGATGTAGACATCTTCTATTTCACATAACACTGATTTTTACCTGATGACCAGGTCTTTGTATCCTAACCATGTCACTAAGTAAGGAGTAGGTGTGTAAGGAAAATTCAGAGCCATAAGCATAAAAATACACCTAATAGAGTTGTCTAAGTAAAGAAATAAAGAAGCCAAACTCCATGCTTCCTGTCACCTTCATTTTCCTGTGTGAGAGGGCCTATGTAAAAGTTCAATGATACATTACGAATCTAGCACTGAAGAGTAGTTTCCATAGGGATACTATCAAGTAAAACTTTCCATATCTATGAGACATTTGAGGGCTTTGTGAACGATCTAGAAGGCAGAGTGGATAAAAGGCAGAGTGGCACTCTAGATGCATACTACCTGTGTTTGAATGTTAGTGCTGCCATTTATTTGATGAGTAACCATGAACAAGTTACTTAACATCTGGCTATAATAATGAAGCACCTGCCTCAAAGGTTGTTATCAGGAAGATGTTTGTTAAAATAAGTAATGTCTTTGGAACGGTGCCATGCTTATTGTAAGTACTAAATAAATGATATTAGTTATTATTCCTTGTTCATTCTTAAGTTTATTGGTTTTTCTTCAAAAATTTTCTTAAGGTAAAATTACTATAGTTAAACTAAAATAATGTGGCTTGTTTTCAAGATGCTAAAAATAAAACAATAATATAATTTCTTTTAAAAATCACCTATATAAGACCAGTCAACAATTACTTTAAAACAAAGATGAGAATGTAAGGGAGTGGGGAAACTAGATTAATGAAAATGGAATAACCAGAATGGAAACAGCAGTAATGTATGCATTGTGAAGAATACCCAATGTCACTGAACAACTTGCTTAGAAATTGTTTAACAGGAACTTGCTGTGTAAACCTTCACTGAAGACATAATAAAATACTATTTTTAAAAAAATTATGTAGTTTCTTAAATTTAATATAAAATATCTGTGTGAGTAATATGCTGGTATTAACTCTATATTCCAACTGTGTGATTATCTTCCATTTAATTTTCAGGAGAATCCTCATTGACACTGGAGAACCAGCAATCCCAGAATATATCAGCTGCTTAAAGCAAGCTCTAACTGAATTTAACACAGCAATCCAGGAAATCATAGTGACTCACTGGCACCATGATCATACTGGAGGCATAAGAGATATTTGTAAAAGCATTAGTAATGGTAAGCAAAAAACATGTAGTAAGCTCATTAAGGAAAGCTATGGTTTTGGAATAATTTATTTTAGTTATATTGCTAAGTAAGCAAGTAAACCATTTACCAAATACCTTAAATTTGTTGTTGTTAGTTGCTATTGTGCCATGTCAGCTCTCTGTATATAGAATAGAACTGCTCCATAAGATTGTCAAGGCTATGACTTTTCTGAAGCGGATCGCCAGGCCTCTTTTCTGAGAAGCCACTGGGTAGGTTTGAACTGCCAACCTTATGGCTAATAGTTGAGTGCCATTTGTGCCACCCAGGGAGTCTACCTTATATTTAAATAGTGCTTTTAGATTGTGATATGGCTATTAAATGCTATTCCCAGTTTTATCATAGGAGGAAAGCAAAATACCCGTTTTCTGTTTTAAGTCCTCCTCTCTCTGTTCTCCTTTATTCAATGATGAAGGCCAATTTTAGTTTAGTCTATATGATAATTACTACTTAAGTGCCGGGCACTGGGCTGTTTGCTTTACATGGGTTATTTTGAGGTTATTGTTGTTGTTAGGTGCCATGGAGTTGGTTCCAACTCACAACAACCCTGTGTACAACAGAATGAAACACTGCCCAGTCCTCACAGTCATTGCCATGGTTTAGTGTATCATTGCAGTCACTGTGTCAATCCATGTCATTGAGAGTCTAGATGGATTGACACTGTGGCTGCAGTGATGGGCTCAGGTATGACAAGGATCATGAGGCTGGCTCAGGACTGGGCAGTGTTTCTTTCTGCTGTGTATAGGGTTGCTATGAGTTGGAGATGACGGGACAGCACCTAACAACAACAACTACTTTACCAAGTAGATATCCTTCTGCAGGGAATGGTCCCTTCTTTCAACATGACCAAAGTACGAGAGGTGAAGTCTCATCATTCTCGCTTCTGAGGAGCATTCCAATTGTGCTTCATCCAAGACAGATTTGTTTGTTGTTCTGGCAGTCATGATATACTCAATATTCTTCTCTTACACTATACTTCAAATACATCAATTCTTCTTCAATCTTCCTTATTCATTGTCTAGCTTTCATATGCATATGCTGTGATTAAAAATACCATGGCTTGGGTCAGGCACACCTTAGTCTTCAAAGTGACATATTTGCTCTTTAACACTTTAAAGAATTCTTTTGCAGCAGATTTGCCCAGTGCAATATGTCATTTGATTTCTGGACTGCTGCTTCCATAGGTGTTGATTTTGTATCCCAGTAGAATGAAATCCTTGACAGCTTCAATCTTTTCCCTTTCAGCATGATGTTACTTATTTGGCCAGTTGTAAGGAATTTTGTTGTCTTAATGTTGAGGTGTAATTCATACTCAAGGCTGTATTCTTTGATCTTCATCAGGAAGCACTTCAAGTCCTCTTCACTTGGAACAAGCAAGTTTTTGTCATCTGCCTAGCGCAAGTTGTTAATGAGTCTTCCTTCAGTCCTGATGATTCATTCTTCTTCATGTAGTCCAGCTTCTGAGATTATTTGCTCAGCATACATATTGAATAAGTATTATGAAAGGATATAAACCTGGCACACACCTTTCCTGATTTTAAACCATTCAATATCCCGTTGTTCTGTTTGAATGACTGCCTCTTGGTCTGTGTACAGATCCCTCATGAACACAATGAAGTATTCTGGAATTCCTGTTCTTCACAATGTTATCCATAATTTGTTATGATCCACACAGTCAAATGTCTTTGCATAGTCAATAAAACACAGGTAAACATCTTTCTAGGAGCTCTGGTAGCATAGTGGCTAAAGCACTTGACTGCTAACCAGAAGGCTGGCAGTTCAAACCCTCCAGCCACTCCTCGGAAGGAAGGTTGGGCAATCCTACTTCCGTAGTGATACTGCCTCGGAAACCCAAGGAGGGGTTGCTATGAGTCGGGGCCGACTCGATGGCACATAACAACAACAACAACAAACATCTTTCTGGTATTCTTTGCTTTCAGCCAGGATTCATCTGACAGGAGCAGTGATAACCCTCATTCTATATCCTCTACTAAATCTGGCTTGAATTTCTGGCAGTTCCCAGTCAGTATACTGCCACAACCATTTTTAAGTTATTTTCAGCAAAATTTCATTCTATTAGGGAAGATAAATAGTAAATAAATAATCTGTTAAATGGCAATAGGTGCTTTGAAGAAATACAAAGCTAAATGAAGAGAAAGGAGAAAGAAAATAAAGAGGAGGGACAAACCAAAAAACCCACTGCCTTCAAGTCATTTCTGGCTCATAATGACCCTGTAGAACAGGGTAGAATTGTCCCATACAGTTACCAAGGCTGTAAATCTTTATGGAAGCAGACTGCCTCATCTTTCTCCCATGGAATAGCTGGTGGGTTTGAACTGCTGGCCTTTTGGTTAATAGCCAAATCCTTTGCAGTGGCTGATTTATCTAGGGTAGACAGGAACAGAGGTTGAGCTATTTAGGTACCTGGGAGAAGGGGATTGCAGGAGCAAAGATGCTAGAGTGGGAACATGCTGGCATTTTTAAGGCAGTCAAGAGGTCAGGAAAAGGATGCATATATACATCTAAGTAATATTTTAAGTATTTTTAAGTATCTCCTTTTTAGACTTTAAGACTAGAATTAGAATACCAAGATAGTTTTAACTGCTGAACCTACTATCTCCAGGTTGCCAATTACAGAAAATGGTCTAAACCAACCTTGTCACCCTCCTACTTCCTTTTTTCCAACTCAAGGGAACTGTGTGCCACAAGGATTCATTCTGTCTCACTGTGAGTTTTCCTCACCTTCCTTTCTCTTGTCTATCTATCCGTTAAAATTTTTTTATTGTAGTAAAATTCACCTAACATAAAATTCCCCATTTTTAAAAAATGTACAGTTCATTGACATTTAGTGCATTCACAGTGTTCTGTGATTATCACGTCTATCTAATTCTAAGACATTTTCATCCACCCAAGAGAAACCCCATACTCAGTAAGCAGTGACCCTCCACATCCTTCTTCCCCCTCTATCCTGGCAACCACTAATCTACTTTCTGTCTCTGGATCTGCATTTTCTGGACATTTGTATAAATGGAATCACACCAATGTCTGGTGTTTTGTGTCTGGATTCTTTCACTTAGCATAATGTTTCCATATTGTAGCATACTTCATTCCCTTTTATGGCTGAGTATTAACCCATTCTATCAGGGTATTTATTCATTCATCAATTGATGGACATTTGGGTTGCTTCCAACTGTCCCCAGTAAGCTTTGTGAATTAAAAACTATTTTATTGTCACCTTAGTCAACTCCTTTTTAGTATGAGGATCAATATAAAAAATTAAAATATTTCTAGCCTACATTTTTTGCCTTTATCAGTCAAGTTTATTGAGCTTTAATTCTTACACATAAAATGCACCCACTTTAATTGTATGCTTACTGAATTTGAACAAATGTCCATGTAACCACTTGAATCACAATGTAGAACATTCTTACATGCCAAAAAGAGTCCCCTGTTGCCTCTGGATAGTGATTTTTCCATCACTAACTACTTGTCTGTTTTCTTTCACCATGTGTTAGTTTTGCCTGTCCTAGAATTTCATATAATGGAAACATACAGAATCACTCTTATGTGTGGCTTTTTTTGCCCAACATCATGATTTTGAAATTCACCCCTATTGCATGTCTTTTTATTCCTCTATACAATTTGATTATCCATTCACCTATTAGTGGACATTTGACTTATTTTCTTTAAATTAAAAATTAAAATAGTTTTGGAATCCATCCCAAAAAACCAAAACCAAACCCTCTGTCATCAAGTTGATTCTGACTCAGTGACCCCCATAGGGTTTCTGACACAGTAAATCTTTATGGAAATAGATTGCCCTATCTTCCTTCCATGGAGTGCCTGGTGGATTTGAACCATGAACCTTCCGGTTAGCAGTCAGATGCCTTAGGCACCGCACCACTAGAGCTCCTTTTGGATTCTATAGAAAATAATGTTTTTATAAAGTCAGTTATCTGTTTAAAAGAAAATGAAGGAGAAAATTACCACTCCTTTATTTAAAAAAAAAAAAAAAAAACTCAACTGCCATCAGTAAGACTCATAGCAACCCCTCCTTGGATTTCCAAGGCAGTATCTCTACAGAAGTATATTGCCCAGTCTTCCTTCCCAGGAGTGGCTGGTAGGTTTGAACTGCCAGCCTTCTGGTTAACAGTCAAATGCCTTAGGCACTAAGCCACCAGAGCTCCTCTGCTTCTTTATAACCACTAAAATTTTAATACTTTAAGAAGTGGCTTTCTGTCTTCCATTCCAGACTTTATCATGAAGCTAGATAAGCTGCCTGTAGACCTTGAGTTGTTCATTGCATTGAAATTGTACAGAGAGGTACTTTTCAGAATCTCCCCCTCAAAATTCCACACACTTTTTTTATGCTCTAAATCTTTAATCAGTAACATTCTCATTGGTAAAGCATGTACATTGTTAACAACATTGAATTTTTGCAGGCCACACGAAAATAGACTATCTTCATATACTTATAAGTAGCAGGTTCAGGCAACCTGCTTACAAAATATTAAAACATAATCAGTGTATAATTTGGGAGTTCATAGTGGCTTACTAAGGCACTCTGGTGGCATAATGGGTAAGGCGTTTGGCTGCTAACCAGAAGAAGGTCACTGGTTCAAACCTACCAGCTGCTGTGTGGTAGGAAGATGAAGCAATCTACTTCTGTAAAGATTTGTTGTTGTTATGTGCCATCAAGTTGGATCCGACTCATAGCGACCCCTCCTTGGGTTTCCGAGGCAGTATCATTACGGAAGTAGATTGCCCAGCCTTCCTTCTGAGGAGTGGCTGGTGGGTTTGAACCGCCAGCCTTCTGGTTAGCAGTCAAATGCCTTAGGCACTATGCTACTAGAGCCTTGGAAACCCAATGGGGGTCTCTATGAGTTGGATCAACTCTATTGCAGTGGGTTTGGTTTGGTTTTAGTGGTTTACTGGAGCCAGAATTTTACTGGTCAAGAGAACTATATAATCTCAAGCTACTTGAGAATT
Source organism: Orycteropus afer afer (assembly GCF_000298275.1). Taxonomy (NCBI): domain Eukaryota; kingdom Metazoa; phylum Chordata; class Mammalia; order Tubulidentata; family Orycteropodidae; genus Orycteropus; species Orycteropus afer. The sequence goes on from NW_006921768.1 coordinate 3,243,892, forward strand.
TTTTTTTGTTTTGCTTTTGAGTAAGTTTTGTAAAATGTATTTTTTTTTATCTGATAAAACAAATTGTTTTGCTACCAAAGTCAGAACTTTGTCAAATATTTTATATCTTAGTCCCAGGAGTCAAATGTTTGCTTCTCTGCTATTCAATTAGAATATATTTTCATTAGAAATTATTGTACATAAATAATATCACATGCTTGTATCAGCTTAAATAATTAGTGTTAGCAGTAATGTTATAATCCATTATTCAAATCTTAACAAATGACTGAGGGTTTGCTTCTATTAAAATAATTATATGATAGAGACAGAAAGTAGATTCATGGTTGCCAGGGACTAGGGGAGGAAGGGAACAAAGAGTGACTCTACCAGTGAGTATGGTGTGATAAAAGTGTTCTAACATTATGTAGTGGTGATGGTTGTACAATTTTGTGAATGTACTAAAAAGCCACTGAGTTATATACTTTAAAGGGGTAAATTGTATGATATGTGTTATATATTTCTTATAGCTGTTATTTAAAAATTATTATCATAATTCTGACTCGTAGCAATCCTTTAAGACAGAGTACAACTGTCCCACAGGGTGTCCAAGGCAGTTAATCTTTACTGCCTCATCTCTCTCATGTGTTTATAATATAGCTATTGTTAGTACTTTTATATGATTGCTTTCAGCATTATTATTTGTCCTGCATGGAAATTGCTATTGTGAATAGGATATGTATGTTCATATTTGCCCATAATTTTTTAAATGGACACAAAGTTACAGTATGATATTTGTTTTGTAATTTTAAGATAATTGTGATTTTCTTAAAGGATTATTTACAGATTTTATGACTAGAAACATAACACCTCCACTTATTTACTGAAATTAAGAATTATCCAGATTAAAAACAAAAAATAAATCTGTAGTGAATGATTAAAATAATCATGTAGTAGCAGTTCTAGTAGAGCATAATGCGTTTTTCTCCAGCCTCTAAGATTGAAAAATAATGGATCTTAGAGTTGGAGAGGATAGGTGCTCTTTTCTGTTATTTGTTTTCTTTTGTATTTATTTCAATGTTTTAACTCCTTTATCCTTCATACTAGCCAGATTTCTATGCCTTGGTAATTTTTCTTTGGAAAAATTGAAAAATGGAAGACAGAAATTTTTCTTTGAAATACCTTTTTTTCTCCATCCGTATTTCCCATGCTACCACCATACACTGTTCATTATCTTCTGGCTGGTTGCAGTCATCTCTCTTGGTGGTGCGCTCATCCCCTCTAGTCTCCCTACCCCTGCTGCCATTTTGATCAGCCTATCAACACTATTTTATATCTTATGCAGTAGTGTGCAGTGGTCATTACACAGTAAAGTTTTAGTTCCTCTATTCTCTGAAGAGCACTTTAAGCCCCTATGTCATCTGAACTCACCTTACCTTTCCAGGTTTATCTCTACTCTTTTGAGCCAGAATTTTGTTCTACACAAGTTGGTAGTTAAACTGTCCGAATATACCATGCTCATTCTCATTTCTATATCTTTACTAATGCTGTTCCCCTTGCCTCTGGAGTCTTTTTCTGTGCCTTTTCATCCCACTTATCTTTTATGTGCCACCTCAAGTTCTATCATATTTATGAATTCTTTCCCAATTGTTTCTCCCTTTTCTGAACTCTCATTGCTTTGATTAGCTGAACTACTCACTTATTGTTGTTGCTGTTATTTGCCATTGAGTCATACCTGACTCATAGTGACCTTCCTTGGGTTTCTGAGGCAGTATCACTATGGAAGTAGATTGCCCAACCTTCTTTCCAAGGAGTGGCTGGTGGGTTTAAACTGCCAGCCCTCTGGTTAGCAGTCAGGTGCCTTAGGCACTACGCTACCAGAGCTCCTGAACTACTCACTTAGTACTTGTTAAATGGTAAAGCTTAACTCTTTATTTTCTGTTTTTAAGTTATTTCCTGACTATGACAGTTTTTCAGTACTTTTAATGTCACTGTACATGACTGAAGGAACCCTGGTGGCTCAAATAGCTAAGTACTTTGCTGCTAATTAAAAGGTTGGTGATTCTAACTCACCCAATGGCCCCAAAAGAGAAAGACCTAGCAGTCTGCTCCCATAAAGATTACATGCTAGAAAACCCTATGGGGAAGTTCAAAAATTGACTCAATGAGACGTAACAACATCATCATCACTTTACACTATTTATCTATCAACATTCTATACACTATACATAATATACTGGTTAGATCATTGTCACTCAGTTGCTGATTGGCAAACTAATTGATTTTCTTTGTGTCAGTAAGTGGCAGTGTGAATTAAACTTATTTTAAAGGTTTAATATTTTAGAAGTAGGTCTAGGGCTCCCTTTTGGACTCACAGTACAGGCCTTAAGCTAGCATCCTTTTACTATGAACCTCTGATGTGACTTATATTACTATTTTTCAGGCACCCAGATAGAGAAAATTTCTGAGGTCTGTCTTACTGTCTCTTCAACACCTGTCTTGATGTCAGAGCTATTTGAGATTATGGAAAAAACTACTTTTAAAAAATTTTGTATAAAATATGAGTGACTAGAAAAGCAAAAGAGCTTTCGTATAGCTCTACAGGGACGTGAAGGTCCTTGACTAGTGCTAATGGTTTACACTGGAGTACTAACCTAAAGGCTGGCGGTTTGAGCACAGCCAGTAGTACATAGAAGAAAAGGTCTGACAACCTGCTTTCATTAAGAGTATAGTGAGGAAAACCATACGGTGCCGTTCTATTCTGTAACACAGGGTCACCCTGAGTTGAAATCAAGTAGACTGCAGTTAACAACAACAAAAACAGAGGGGCATGAGAGAATAAAAAGCTCTTTTTATTGAAATGGAAGAAATAGTTACCATCCTAGAAATGTGCTACTGTAATTTGTCCCATTTTATATTCTCTCTTCATGTTTTTATAATACAGCATTTTTTGCAACCATTCATAAGTGTTAACTCTTTAAAATGGTGAATTATCATTCAAAGTGTGACTTAATATTTCACATATTTTGTGACTAGACACCCCATATTGCATTAAAAAACTTCCACGTAATCCTCACAAAGAAGAAGTTATAGGAGATGGAGAACAACAATATGCTTATCTGAAAGATGGAGATTTGATTGAGACTGAGGGAGCCACTCTAAGGTAAACATCCTTTAGCTGGAGAATGAGGGAGTATATGTGTATGTGTTATAAAAGGGAAAGAAAGATTCATGCATATTTGTTCATATATCTGAAGAATATCTCAGGAAGGATACAGAAGAAATCTGATAACATTGGTTACTATGGAGAAAGAAAATGGATAGCTTGAGAAAAAAGGAAAAAGATGTATTTTAATTTTTCCTTAAAGAGATTCTGATTAAGGTAAATTGAGTATGGGAATTGATCTGTTTTTTAAAATTTTGAACTCAGAAGAGTTGAAGACAAAGGGTCAAAAAGAAATGAGTATAGTACTGTTCATTGTAGTACTATTCACAGTAGCCAGAAGGTGGAAACAGCCTAACTGCCCATCAGCAGATGAATGGACAAACAAAATGTCATTTTACGTACATTTTACATACATACAGTGGAGTATTACTCAGCCGATAGGAGAAGCGAAGTCTTGATATATGCTATAATATGGATGGAGCTGGAAGACATTATGCTGAGTGAAATAAGGCAGTCACAAAAGGACAAATATTGTATAACTTCACTTATATAAAAAGATAAGAAAAGACAAATATATGAAGAACAAAGTTTATTAATGATTATGAGGGGGAGAGGAAAAGTAATAGAAAAATTGCTTTTTTTAAGGGTAAGGTTGCATGGCAATTATTGTAATTGTACACCTGTAAAAAGTTGAACTAGAAAAAGTTTTGTGATATACTTTCAGCAACCATCAAAAAAAAAAAAAGGAAGAGTAGCTCCTGAGGCTGCTTCTGAACAACCAAAAACCTCAGGATCCTTGATTTGGATATTTAGGGTCATGGTTTCATGGGACATTCTAGTTAATTGGTCTTATAATGTGTTTAGTGCTTCTCTTCTACCTTCTAGTTGATTGTGTAATGCCTAGGAGCTTAAAGCTTTCAAGCTGTCATGCAGGGCACAACAACAGCCTCTGTTCATCTGGAGCAATAGAAGAAGGAGGATTTGGAATGTATGGCTAATTGCCTCCATGAGCAACTGCCTCCTTTGCCAGGAAACCAGAAGAACTGGATGATGCCTGGCTACCGTTACTGAATGTTTTGATCAAAGATTTCGTTATAAGAATCCTGATCAAAAGGGGTAAAATGCTAGAACCTTGTTGTTGTTAGTGCAGTCGAGTCGTTTCTGACTCATAGCGACCCCATGCACAGCAGAACGAAACACCGCCCGATCCCACACCAGCTCCATTATCCTTGCTATACTTGAGCCCATCGTCACAGCCACCGTGTCAATCCATCTTGCTAAAAGCCTTCCCCTCCCTCGTCGACCCTCCACCTTACCAAGCATGACATCCTTCTCCAGGGAATGTTGCCTTCTGACAACATGACCCAAGTATATGTGAGACGAAGTCTGGCCATTCTCGCTTCCAAGGAGCATTTCAGCTGCACTTCCTCTGGGACAGATCTGTTGGTTCTTTTAGCAGTCCATGGTAATTTTAGCATTCTTCACCAGCACCACAACTCAAAAGCATCAACTCTTCTGTCTTTTCCCTGCTCTCCCACCTTGCTGCTTGTGTGGCGTGGCCTGGGTTCCCTCTCCTCACCTGGATCCCTGCAGCTGACTCCTCAATCTGTTCCAGTCCCCTTTGCCTTTTCTGTCCTTTCCCTGCTCTCCTGCCTTGCTGCCTGTGGGGTGTGGCCTGGGTTCCCTCTCCTAATCTGGATCCCTGCAGCTCACTCCTAGAGAACCTTATGCTGAGGGAAATTAGTCAATTATAAAAAGATAAATATTGTATCAGACCACCGTTATATAAAGTGAAGAAAAAGATTTTCACACAAAAAGAAATGTTCTTTGATGGTTGGGAACTCTGGTAGCATAGTGCCTAAGGCACTTGACTGCTAACCAGAAGGCTGGTGATTCAAACCCACCAGCCACTCCTCTGAAGGAAGGTTGGGCAATCTACTCCATAGTGATATCGCCTTGGAAACCCAAGGAGGAGTCGCTGTGAGTTGAGTCCAACTCGATGGCACATAACAACAATAACAGGTGGAAGGGAAAAGGAGTATAAAGCAAGTAGACATATATTAACTCGAGTAAAGAAGCAGGCAATATACAGTAATGGAGAAGTCAGCAAATAAAACAAAGATCAAAGCAAAGGAAGACACTGAAGAGTGTAAGAGTTAAAGGCAATAGAGGTAAAACTATTACCTAAATAATCCTGTAATAATAGTAATAACAGGTGGATTTATAGGTAAACACACAAGCTTTGGGAAGGAAAATGGGACTGAACGCACAAATATGTATGGGTTTGACAGAGGATTTCTACATATGTACTTACATATACTGCAAATATACCCATGAATATGGTAGAGCATACTGGGGACAAAGTATGAAGTCTTCTTAGCCATAATCAGAAATCTTTAGGGAGGAAGTGTGAAGTTACATTGAGGGAATTACAATCAATGACATGAAATACTATGTGTATGAGTTGTTGAGTGGAAAACTAAACTTTCACCCAAATCACAATAAAAGTTAAAGATTATTTCAAAAAAAAGAACAGAAGTAAAATGCAGAACAGAATTTTAAATTCTCATGATCTCCAGACTTCCTGGAGTCAAGGAAGCTAGATAAACCCCTGAAACTGTTATCCTGAGATAGTCTTTAAAATTTAGACTAAAAATACCCCCTGAAGTCTTCTTAAAACTAAACAGTAATTTAGTGTAACTAGTAAAAAAATATCTGCCTTCTCTTTTAAGAACTATCTATATGGGATCAAATTGACCACAGCAACTCCAAAGATGAGATAGGAACCTTAGGGGGCAATGAATTTGTGTGAGTGGGGAAGGAGCTCAGAAGAGGAGAGTGAGAATGTTTGCACAACCCAAAGAGTGTAATCAGTGTCACTGAATGGTACAGGTAGAAACTTGAATTGGTGTAGGTTTTGCTATGTATATTTTCAACAAAATAAAAAAAAGTTGGGAGGAAAACCAACACAAAGAATCAAGGGAAAGCAGGTATACTTTTAAAATACGGTTACTAGTAAGTAATCTCTGTCAAAACATAAATTCTAATTATGTTAAAACCAGAATAAAGCATTTAATTTACTGATGACCATGGTTTCCAGCTTCCGTTTTTATAAGATCAGTAAAAGTCAATTGTTTTAACATTAACAAGAAGACCCACTGTTAAGCAAAGTTTTATGAATTAAAAAAAATAAACCACTGTCATCAAGTCGATTCCAACTCATAGCGACCCAGAGTAGACCTGTACTGTAGGATTTCCAAGACTGTAAGTCTATACGAAAGCAAAATGCTTCATCTTTCACTTGTGGAGAGACCAGTACATTCAAACAGCTGAACTTGTGGTTAGCAGCCAAATGCTTTAACCTCTATGCCATCAGAGGTCTCTGGAGACTGCTAGTTAAAGACAATATATAATAGAGGCAGAGATAATACCCACCTAGAACGCTTGAAGTAAAAAGAAAGCCAGTAAGATTTTTCAGTAATAATTTGATTCCACATGTAACCTTCGGAAATTTTCTAGTGAAATAAGTTTAATTTCTTAAAGAAAAGTCAGTCTGACAGCTTGTGTTGACCAGACTTTTTTAGAAGAACTATCCCTACAAGGCTTATTCTATCACAGAAATGGCAGAACTAGATAAATTCTCCACCTGGTGAATGGGAAGGCCACGCTGCAGTTCCTCTGATAGTTAGTGAGCACTTCTGATGCCATTTTCTTTTCTTCTCTTACCTATGGTAAAGTGAATTTTAACATGATTTTAATGCAGATTAAAGCATTAACCATCCAGGTGATTGGAAAATTGGAATTTCTTATCCCCTGATGTAAGAAATCCTGTTTCCTTCAGTCTGGATGATACAGAAGAAAACCATTACTGAATTCTGGGTAGGGTATGGGAGGTGTGGGTAAGAAATAATAATAAAGGCTTTGCGAGAACATTGAAAGATAAGACAGTTGAGAGGGTCTGAAAGAATAGTTCTCTAAATGGTGTTTTGCAAATGATTTTAAAAAAGATTGGTGTTCTGTTTGTTGAACTGTAATTTATGTGTGATTATTCATAAGATTATTCAACAGATATGATACATACCCACACATGTATTTTTGTGGTTGCTGAAAATATACCTCCTAGAATTATTTTTATGTAACTTTGAATACTTTTATTAATACTTTGCAGCAGATTAAATAAGACAAAAGAGATGACTTCTAGCCTCTCTTTAATCCCTCGCCATTGGAGCTTATATAATAGACTGATTGTTTGCAATATATCGATTCAATTTCGATTCATAGTGACCCCTCCTTGGGTTTTCGAGGTGGTATCACTATGAAGTAGATCGCCCAACCTTCCTTCCAAGGAATGGCTGGTGGGTTTGACCCACCAGCCTTCTGGTTAGCAATCAAATACCTTAGGCACTACGCCACCAGAGTTCCTATGTAAAGTATACAATTGGAAAACATAAAAACGTAGTAGTTTTTAATGTCAGACATTGGCCTTTCAAATATAATTACTCCCATTACACTGGTGACAAATGTTCTTGTATTATTTTATTATGTTTTTAACAGATTTTTTTTTAAGATTTTATAGTTTCAATATTTAATATTAAGGATTTTATTGATTTTTATGTTTTTGACAAAGGAGAAGAGAAAACCCTCTAAGTTAGAGTCATTTTACTTTCTTAAATATTATTATTCAAAAAGTTTAATTTTGTCAAATGTCCTTTCAGCGTCTAAGGAGATAATCTTACTAGTTTTCTGTGTAGCTTTTAATGTGGTGAATTAGTTTGAGATTTTATAATATTGAAACCATCTTTGCATTCTTGAATGAATAACCTTGAATGAATAACCTTTACTTTAAATATGCTTTTAGATTGTTGATATTTTAATTAAGATTTTTATAATACATATTCATAAGTACAATTAATTGTTAGTACTTTTCTTTTCATGCACCCTTGTCAGGTTTAAGAGCCATAAATTTTCCTTCTTTTTTTATGCTCTGGAATATTTTAAGTAGTAGTGAGGTTATCTGACCTTTAAATGTTTGATAGAATTACCTGTGAAAATACCGAGTCTTTAGTTTCTAATGACAGTCACACATCCTTTTAGAGGATCTTCACTGCTGCTTATTAGTGATAAGGTCCTACGAGTTCAACTTAGAGCTAATAACATTGTTTATTTCTGTGTACTTTTTAAAGAATATCTTGTAATAGAAAACTAGAATAATGGAGTTGTGTATTATAAGTTACTACAGTCAGATAGCTTTGTTAAAAGAAAGGTTTACTTATTTTTTATGACTACCAGAATCTAAAAAACAAACTTGAAAATATATTTAGATATCATTAGCTAGGTTCATCAAAGTCTCCCGGAAGAGAGACAGGTGAAATTACCTTTGATTGTGAGGGTTTGTTATACAGAAATATATGGGCAAATGACATAAGCTAAAGAGGTAAAAGTGGGTTCCCACTGAGGGGAAAGAAATGGAGCAGAGTAGACAGTACAAATCTTGAAGGACGGTTTGATTCTTTGTTACATCTTGCTTGTTACATTTAGGTATTTTAGGTATTATCTGGTAATTTACCAACTGTGGAAGAATGAGGGTTGAATTTTCCTTTTCTCCTGTGTATCGGCCCCATTCTCTCCCTAATCTCCCGTTGCCTTCATTTTGGTTAGATCAGCTTTCAGTGCTTACGTTACTATAGCTATAAACTCACTGCTGTCAAGTCAATTTGACTCATAGCAACTCCTGTTTGGTATTCTGAGGCAGTATCTTTACGGAAGTAGATTGCCCAATCTTCCTTCCAAGGAGCGGCTGGTATGTTTGAACCACTAACCTTCTGGTTAGCAGTCAGATGCCTTAGGCACTACGCCACCAGAGCTCCCTACTATAGCTATAGACTATAGACCTACTTAAAAACTGAAGATTTAGTAAACAATGATTATTTTCCTTTCCTTGCTCCAGTCCAGGTTAGTTCTCCTCCATGCCCAGAGAGCTCTCATCACAGAATTTCCTTCATTCTTACCTTTGCCTCTCAACAGCATAGGATCTCCTGTTTCCTCTACCTCGTATCTTTCTTGTTTTGTTTTTTTCTTTTTTGATGGATCACATCTCCAATAACTTTCTGAGAAAAGGTGCATTTTTGAGACTGTACATGTCTAGAGATGCTTTTTTTTTTTTTTTCATCTAAATTATTTTAAGGTTTGGCTGAATTTGGATTCTAAGTTGAAAGTTATGCAACATTCCATTACTTTAGTTTCCAATCCTACATTCCATCACCTTAGTGTTCAATACTGGATTTGAGAAATCTGAAAGCCCTTCTGATTTCTAAACTCTTTTGTCACTTTTTATTTTTCCTTACGTCGAGCCTTGTGAGGATTTGTTAGCTCCAGGCTTCCGTGTTGTCCCTCTTGATCTGTCTGCTCATGGTTCATTAGCCTCAGATGTAGTCTGGTTCTTAAGAACCCAGAACTCTTTTCTGCACCTCACAGGTTAGAAGGTAAAGAAGATAAAAATTTCCCATAAAGTATAGCAAAAAGGTAAAAACATGGAAAATAGGAGGAAAAAAAAGATAAAGGCATAGTCTAGGATTTCTAACAAAATAAAATGAGTTTGAGTAAATGAAATAAAGGTAAGAGAAAATAATCAATGAACAACTTAAAGGAAAATTTCTAAAACAAAGACACATGTTCCAGGTTGAAAAGGCCAATAAAGGACTCAACGACATAAACCCTTATCATGATATATCACTGTGAAATTTCAGAACATAGTAGGCAAGATATTTTTAGATGACCACAATGAAAATAATGGATTTAGCATTTATTGAGTATGTAACTTTGTGCCAACTACTATATTATAAACCCTTAAAACTTGTCTTTGAATTTCCCAGCAACCCTTTGAAACATATCTACATTTTAAAGAAAAACTAATATTGAGAGAAATTAGTTTGCCCCATTTCATATATCTAGTTAAGTATATGTAGCTTACAGATTACTAGAAAAAAAACAGAACAGCAAGAAAATACACTTCCTATAACCAAAAATGGCCACAGGGAGGTCTAATAAGCATAAAACTTGAACTTAAATATGTATGTGGAATAACTACCCTATTAGAAAAACAAAATCTCAGACTGAATTCCACATAACACTTTTTAAGGATATTCAATGTTATTAATAGAGCACAGCTGAAAACAACCTAAATGCCCCCCAATAGGAAAGAAAATGAATATTTAATGATGTGGGGAAAGTACAATATAATTTTAAAAATTTTTAATCAGGTATAAAACAATATCCCAATTTTGTTTTTAAAACATATTTTAAAAATTTGAAAAAAAATATATTCTTTAGTAAAAGTGGTCTCTGGGTGATGGAATGATTGGTGATGGAATGATTTTATCTCCTTTTATATTTACCAGACTTTCTGCAGTCAGTGTGTAATGCTTATAAAATTGGGGAAGCAGTGTTAAATTTGCCCTTCAGAGTAAGAAATTTTATTTAGTTACAAGGGAGAATTAAAATTTTCAGTAGTTCACAAGGAGAAAAAATGGAACTTTTTAACTCAGTATTTTTACTTGTATGTTGTTCAGAGATGAATAACTTATTTCTCAAAATTTCTTACAAGTCTAAGCGCTGATAATTATTACTTTCTTATTTCTTCTCTGAACCAGAGTTATATACACACCTGGCCACACTGATGACCACATGGCTCTTCTTTTAGAAGAGGAAAATGCTATCTTCTCTGGAGATTGCATTCTAGGGGAAGGAACAACTATATTTGAAGACCTTTATGATTATATGAACTCCCTAAAAGAGTTACTAAAAATCAAAGCTAATGTTATATATCCAGGTGGGTAACTTTTAAAATCTAACAAACGATTTGTGTCAAATGATGAGGAGGGTTAATTTTGGGGTATGTGTTATGGTTTTTTTTTTCCATTGGAGAGACAGATACAAACTGCTTCTCTAAAGTGTACCCCTGTCTTGTCTAGCCATGCATTCGGACTTAAAGAGAAGACACATTATATTAAAAACTTTGCATTACAAAGTTTTGTTGTTTTGGGTTTTTTTTAATAACTACACAGCTATTATACTCTCAAAACTACTAAACAAAGGAAATAATCTTTTTTTTTTTTTTTTAATTTTGATTTGGGTGAAAGTTTACAGAGCAAATTCATTTCCCATACACTTTGTCTCATGACATTGACTACAATTTGCCACAATGCAACAGCTTCCCTCTCACTTCCTCCTGATAGTTATCTCTTCCCAGTGTCCATCCTTCCATGTACTCGGCCCTCTGAGCTGTCTTTCTGCATACACAGCCCTTCTATTCTCCCATGATTTGAACAAAGGAAATAAGAGTGGAACAAGAAATTTTTTAAATAAGCCGTTTTCGGTTTGTTCATTTGATTTTTGTACCACATTTTGGCTTTGTAACCTTGGGTAACATTTGACCTCTGAGCTTTAGTTTCTTCATTCATGCTGTTGAAATATCAGTAGCTGCCATATCAACTATAGAATGGTGTATTTATTTCCATTCTCCAGAAAAAGAAACGTGTTCTTAATATCTCAGATATGAATACACTGCCCTGCAATGAGTCTCCCAGTCATCCTAAATTCTGTGAAATGCATGGGACCCAATAAGGAGTTGGAAGGAAAGAGGGACTGGGTTACCTAATTTTCTAAGTTTTACTTTACTCCTAATCAAACTGCCATGGAAAGATCTGTAAATACAGTATTTTCATTGCCCTCACATTTTCTCATGAATTCCTACTGCTAAGGAGATAGGAAACAAACAGTGGAGCTCGGCATTCATATTAATATTGTCTCATGCAAAGAATGGAAATGATCGCTGGTTTTAAAGAAAAGAGTGGATGTTCATTGCTCTCACATTCAAGCTAGGCTAATGAGAGGCTGCTTAGTAGATAAAAGGTCCTTAGAGTTCTTGCTTTATTGAAATCCAGTGGATGGCTTATTAGCACAGCAGGAGTTTATATGTAACTTACGCTCTGTAGCCATATCTCCAGTATAGTAAAGCCTGCTACGTGTAAAGTACTGTTCAGGATACTTGCAGCTACCTCCTGACAAAAATTCTGTGAAGCAGGTAGTGGTGTCCTTATTGTACAGTTCAAGAAACAAGCTAAGAGAGATTTAGGGACTTAAAGTCACATTGCCAGTTAGTGATACTCTGTATTCTAACCAAAGCCCATGCATGCCTGTTCTGGTGGCCTAGAGCCACTCTGAGAGAAATATACCACACATGGGATGGACTTAACAAACAGAAGTTTATTATCTTACAGTTTGGAGGCTTTAAGTCCATGTTCAAAGTGCCAGGCTCTAGGGGCTGGGTGAAAGCCCCTCAGCCTTAGGCTTCAGCTCTGCCTTCAGCTCCTGGCCCACAAAAGCTAGAGGCTTTTCTTCACTCAGACAGCTGCTGGTTGCTGAGACTGACAAGCCCAGGGCTGACAAGTAAAAGAACACAGTCCCGATGTTACCAAACCACACAGCAGGCCATTAATTTAAGTCTATTGTAAGTCCCAAGGTCAGCAGAGTATGGCAGGCTGCTGAACAATGACATAGCTATATGCTGGGTTCAAACGTGCCATAAACTAGAGACCATTCTTCAAGGCTTCTCCTTATATACAGGAAGCAGACCACATTCCCAAGGCAGCTACTCAGCTGCTCACAATAGATTCCACCATGGAGTTGATTACCAGTCTCATCATGGGGACTGCTACCACCAGATGCCCAGCCTCTCAACCAGGCCCAGCTAAGTTGACACACAAACTGAATTACCACAATGCCCTTTCCATGACAGTAGGTTTGCCTGCTTCTGGATATTTTATTGTCAGATATTTTAAACATTCTTTCTGCAGACTTGTGTCATATATTAATTTATACCATCTCAAAAAGTAACTATATTTCAGTAATTAGTTTATCTGGGTTGTCAGATTTTCTGAATTGCTAACCTATACATAGATTCTTCAGTATTACAATTCTGCGGGTGAATTTCTAATAGAATTTTTATACTTGCGTGAGGCTGCTTTTTATCTTCCCCTTTTTAAATCTTATATAAATAAGGTTAGCATTGTGATTTAAAGCATAGATTGTAGAGTCAGAGTCCCAGCTCCACTCCTTTACTGCTTTGTGACCATGGACAGGTTATTTACCCTCCTTGTGCCTCAGTTTCTTATGTTAAAAAAGGGATAACAATAGGACCTACCTGATAAGGATTGTTGTTAGAATAATATATATTAAATAATATATATTTAGAGTGGTACCTACCACATATAAGCATTATATAAATTTACTTAAAGTTATAATTGCTATCTTTATTGCTAGTTGTGATTTTTTATATTATTTTTTTTTATATTTTTTTAAGTAGACAGTAACATTTTATATAAATTTCAGTTCGTGCACTTTGCTTTTTTTTTGCCATTATACGTAAATTTTAATCTCTTATACTGTGTATCTTTCTAATAATTCATATTTGTGGTATATTTAGTATGCTTTTTGAAAACCTCTTAACCATTTTTTAATGTCTATTAATTTTTTTTTAATTTTTATTGTGATTTGGTTGAAAATTTACAGAGCAAATTCATCTTCCATGCAGCAGTTCCCATACACTTTGTCTGATATCATTGCTTGCAATTTCCCACAATGCAACAGCTCTCTTCCCACTTCCTCCCCATAGTTACCTCTTCCCTGTGTCCTTCCCTCCCATGCACTCCTGCCCACCCCCCCCACCCCGGGCTGTCTCCCTGTACAGCCCTTCTATACTCCCATGATTGATCTCTCCAAGGAGTGTATCTACCTAATGTAAATGTTCACCTCATATGCTTGTCTTTTGTTTGGCTGGAAGCCGCAGGAACAGGCTCAGTTCCAGACCTGAAGGGTAGCTAGGGGCCATAGTCTGAGGGATTCCACCAAGCTCTATCAGACCAACAAACCTGGTCCCTTTTTTTTATGATTTTGAGTTTTGTTCCACATCATACAAACTGTTTTTAAAGAGAATAAATTAACTTCATTTGTACTTAATATGTTAAATCTGGTTGAAGTAATTTTTATAATTATTTTAATTCAGGACATGGCCCAGTAATCCATGATGCTGAAGCTAAAATTTTACAATACATTGCTCACAGAACCATCCGAGAACAGCAAATTTTGACATTATTTCATGAGAACTTTGAAAAGTCATTTACTGTCATGGAGTTGGTAAAAATTATTTACAAGGTAATTTTTGTTTATCTTATTTGCATTTAACCACAATTTTACTAGAATAATCTTTTGGTAAGCTTACCATATCCCAGAACAAAATAAGTCTATGTTAATTTTTTAAAGAATGCCACTTCTTTAGATTTGAGACCAGCAATCTCAACTTTCTAGAACATAGAAATTAAACAAATAAAAACCAGTCCTAAAGAACAAAAATAGCCATCCTGAGCCAGTCACTAAACCTTCTGTACTTTATTCTGGCTCAGAGATTGTTGTCAACAGCCTTATGATTAAGTTTTGTAATGATTTATATATTCTTCTAGGCATCTTGATGATCTGGTTTCTTAGCCTGCAGCAAATGAGAAGGGGTGATCTGCTAGAGACAGATACTGGGATAATAGCAGTGAGAAGAAGTAGTGATGCCTAACAGCAGAAAAAATGCCTATCAAAGAACCTGAGTAGAGTGACTGGGAAAGAGTCCCACACCTCAGTGACCTGAGCACAACGTCACTCTCTACCAGTACTATGTGACAATTGGTTAGTATAGTTCAGTGTTTCAGCAAATGTTTATTGGATGTCCACTGTGTAGGCAGTATTTCTTAGAGGTTAAGAATGTAGGATTCGGAGGAAGACTATCTCTGGGTTTAAGAGTCCCTGGGTGGTGCAAAACAGTTAAGTGGCTCAACTGCTAACTGAAAGTTGGTGATTTGAACCCACCCAGAGGTACTGCAGAAAATAAGTCTGGCTATCTACTTCAGGAGCTCTGGTAGCATAGTAGCTAAGGCACTTGACTGCTAACCAGAAGGTTGGCAGTTCAAACCCACCACCAGCTACTCCTCAGAAGAAAGGTTGGGCAATCTACTTCCATAGTAATACTGCCTCGGAAACCCAAGGAGGGGTTGCTATGAGTCGGAGATGACTCGGTGGCACATGACAACAACAAAATCTACTTCCAAAACATCACAGCCTTGAAAACCCTATGGAGCAGTTCTGCTCTGTACGAATGGGGTCGCTATGCATCAGAATCAACTGACAGATAACAACACCACCTGGGTTTAAACCT
Source organism: Orycteropus afer afer (assembly GCF_000298275.1). NCBI lineage: Eukaryota > Metazoa > Chordata > Mammalia > Tubulidentata > Orycteropodidae > Orycteropus > Orycteropus afer. The sequence goes on from NW_006921768.1 coordinate 3,259,290, forward strand.
TTCCACTCCCGCTTACTATGTGTCAAGTTATTTAACTTCTGTAAACCCGTTTCATTGTCTAGAGAATGAGGTTGGTAACGTTATTGATAAGTTTTTTGTAAGAACTAAGAAACAATTCTTGTTAAGTACTTAATAAAATGCCAGGCAAATAGTAAATATCCAATAAATATTTGTTATTAATATTATTATTCGCACCACCATCACCACTATTGGTACCTGTGCTAGGCTCTAGCAATACAAAAATAAATAAAGTTCCCTGTCCCCTTCATATGTCTTCCTCTGTCTATGGGAGAGACAGTTGAATAAGCAAATAACATTTACAGAGTTGTACAACTACTACCACAGTCAATTTTAGGACATTTTTATCACCCTGTAAGAAACCCATACCCTTCAGCAGTCACTCCCCATTTCCTTCCAGCTTACTATCCCACCTCAATCCTAGGCAACCAGCTACTTTCTTTATAAATTTGCCCATTCTGTGCAGGTCGTATAAATTTTAAAAAATAAACCTCACTGCCATCAAGTCAATTCTAACTCGTACTGACCCCCATTGGATTTGCAAGGCTACAGATCTTTACGGAAGCAAACTGCCTAATCTTTCGTCCACAGAGGGGCTGGTGATCTTTTTGTTAGCAGCCACATGCCTGAACCACTGCACCACCAGAGTTTCTTTGTCATATAAATAGAATTATATAATTCATATTCTCTTGTGACTGGCTTCCTTCACTTAGCATGAAGTTTTTGTGGTTCATCCATGTTGTAGCATGTATCAGAATGCAATCCCTTTTATGCCCTAATAATATTTCTTTTTTTGGATAAACTATGTGTCATTTGTCCATTCATCAATTGTTGGACATTTGGCTGCTTTCCACTTTTGGCTATTATGAATAATGCGGCTATGAACATTCATGTACAAGTTTTTATGTGGACATAAGCTTTCATTCCTCTTGGGCATGTTACCTAGAGTGGAATTGCTAAGTTATATGGTAGCATAGTGCCTAAGGCATTTGATTGCTAAAGCAGAAGGTTGGTGGTTCAAAGCTACAGCCACTCCATGGAAGGATGATAGGGCAATCTACTTCCATCAAGATTTACTGCCTCAGAAACCCAACAAGGGTCATTATGAGTCAGAATCAACTCAGTGGCAGTGAGTTAGTTTGCTTTGGTTTTTTTTACTGGTAACTCTGTTTACCTTTTAAGGAACTAATACGCTGTTTTCAATAGCAACTGCACTATTTTACAAGCACTTGACTGCTAACCAAAAGGCTGGCAGTTCAGACCCACCAGCCACTTCTCAGAAGGAAGGTTGAATAATCTACTTCTGTAGTGATACTGCCTCAGAAACTCAAGGAGGGATCACTATGAGGCGGGTCTAACTCTACGGCACATAATAACAACAACAACAACAACCAGCAGTGTATGAAGATCTAATTTCTCAAGTTATATTAAATTTTAATTCATTTAAATAGCCACATGTGGCTAATGGTTACTGTATTGGGCAATGCGATTTTTGAGAGTTAAAGTGCTTCTCTAGCTAGCTACTTAGCATAACAATGAATGAGTTGTATATCCTAAGAGCAATACATTATTTCTTGAGAGTGATTCAGATACTAAAGATACTCAATGATGAAATACTTAATATAATAGTTAATTGATGTTCTAATGAGTATTAAATCACCTCTCCCAAACATTCTACTTAACTATTGTTGTTGTTAGGTACCGTTGCAGTGTAGTAAATTACTTAGTATGGCTTTTCTACCCATAAGTCATTGTAAACTCAGTGGTGGAATGAGCAACTGAGGAGCTCCTGATTGTAAATGTTATCCACCTGGGTTATTTCGGATGGGAGTGGCACAATACAATGTTATGGGAGGCTCTCTCTAAGGTGCTTAGAATTCTGATGCTATGATTGGCTGGTTTGGCCACTTGCCAAACTCAAAAGGAGGCCTCCTAGAGGCAGAACTCTCTCTGACTGCTGGTTGAGGAAGATGTGCTACTGAAAGAGACACGCACTACTGAAAGAGACACGTGCTGCTGGGAAAGAGACACAAGAAACACACATTGCTGAGTAAGACACCGAGGGACATGCACTGCTGGGGGAGAGACTGTGAGAGACTTGGCTGAGGGACAGTGGGCTGGGAGAGAGACTGAGCGTTTTTCCTGAACTTGAATTGTAGCCTGGTGCTTCCCTAATAAGCCCCGTAATCTGTGAGCTCTGCGTGGCCACTGCAGCGAATTATTGAACCCAGGAGAGAGGTGGTGGTGTTTTGGGAGGAACAGGTGGTGAAAGGGCTGGAGGGAGGCAGCATGTCTGGCCTTGCAGTAATAGGCCTTGGGCTATTAATGGTGATTCTGTCTTCCTCTTGTGGGATTAGAGGAGGTCAGAACATGTGGCCTCCTTGCCATTTTTGCAACTGTTCTGGTTACCTAGTGCTGCTCTGACAAGAATATACCACAAATGGGATGGCTTGAACAAACAGAAGTTTATTCTCTTAGTTTGGAGGTTTTAAGTCCAAGTTCAAAGTGCCAGGCTCTAGGGGCTGGGTGAAAGCCCCTCAACCTTGGGTCCAGCTCTGCCTCCTGCTCCCGGCCCACTGGAGCTAGAGGTGTTTCTTCACTTAGACAGCTGCTGGCTGCTGAGGCTGAGAAGCCCAAGGTTGACAAGTAAAAAGGCACAGTCCCAATGTTACCAAACCACACAGCAGGTCCAAGGTCGGCAGAGCATGGCAGGCTGCTGAACAATAACACAGCTACATGCAGAGACCAAGCGTGCTGTATGCTAGAGACTATCCCCAAGGCTTCTCCTTCTATACAAGAAGCAGAGACCACATCCCAAAGGCAGCTACTCAGCTGCTTGGGGTAGAGCCCACCATGAACTTAATTACCAGTCTCATCATGGGAAATAACTACCACCAGCTGCCCAGCCACTCATCCAGGCCCAGCCAAGTTGACACACAAACTGAACTACCACAGGTACTGTCAAGTAGGTTCTGACTCATAACAACCCCATGTATAACAGAACAAAATACTGTCCAATCCTGCACCATCCTCACAATTCTTGCTATGCTTCATTCCATTGTGTCTATCCATCTCATTGAGGATCTTCCTTTTATTCCACTGATCATCTACTTTACAAAGCATGAAATCTTTCTCTGGGAAATACTCCTTCCTGATAACATTACCAGAGTAACAGAGACAGAATCTTACCATCCTTGTTTGGAGGTCCATGGTATATTCAGTATTCTTTGCCAACACCATAATTCAAATACGTAAGTTCTTCTTCTGTCCTCCTTATTCACTATCCAGCTTTCACACATATTTGTTGTTGCTGTTAGGTGCTGTGGAGTTAGTTCTGACTCACAGCAATCCTATGTACCACAGAACAAAACACTGCCCAGTCCTGCACTGTCCTCGCAGCCATTGCTGTGCTTGAGCTCACTGTTGCAACCACTGTGTCAGTCCATCTCAAAAAAGGAGAAGCCTTTTTTACTGCCCTTCTTCTTTGCCAAGCATGGTATCTTTCTCCAGAGATTAGTCCACCCTGATAACATGACAAAGTACAAGAGGTGAAGTCTCACCATCTTGCTTCTAAGTAGCATTCTGGCTGTATTTCTTCCAAGGCAGTTATTTGTTCTTTTGGTAGTCCCTGATATGTTCAGTATTCCCCAACATCATAATTTTGCATTCCTCCTTACCCATTATCTAGCATTCACATGCATATGAGGCTACTGAAAATACCATGGCTTAGATCGCCTTAGTTTTCAAAATGACCTCTTTGCTCTTTGACCCTTTAAAGAGGTCTTTTGCAACACATTTGCCCAATGCAATACATCCTTTGATTTCTTGACCACTGCTGCTTCCATGGGCATTGATATTGGATCCATGTAAAATGAAATCCTTGACAACTTCACTATTTTCTCTAGCATGATGTTGCTTATTGGTCTAGGTTTTTTGTTTGTTTGTTTGTTTGTTTGTTTGTTTCTTCCTTTATTCCGAGGTGTAATCGATACTAAAGGCTATACTCCTAGATCTTCATCAGTAAGTGCTTCAAGGCTTTTTCACTTTAAGCAAGCAAGATTGTGTCATCTGCCTATTTCAGGTTGTTGCCAATCCTGATGCCATGTTCTGCTTCATATAGTCCAGTTTCACGGATTATTTGCTCATCATACAGATTGAATAAGTGTGGTGATAGGATACAACCCTGGCATCCACCTTTCCTGATTTTAAAGCATGAAGTATACTCTTGCATTCTTCAAACGACTGCCTCTTGATCTGTGTACAAGTGTCTCATCACCACAGTTAAGTTTTCTAGAATTTCCATTCTTTGAAAATGTTATGCATCATTTGTTATGATCCACATAGTAGAGTGCCTTTGCATAGTCCGTAAAACACCTTTCTGATATTCTCTGCTTTCAGGCAATATTTATCTGATATCAGCAATGATATACTTAGTTCCCTATCCTCTTTTGAATAGAGCTTGAATTTATGACAGTTCCCAGTTGATGTACTGCTAAAAACATTTTTTAATTATTTTCAGCAAAATTTTGCTTGCAAGTGATATTAATGATATTTTTCAATAATTTCCACATTCTCTTGAATCATCTTTCTTTGGAATGAGCACAAATATGGATCTCTTCCAGTCATTGGCCAGGGTAGTTCCAGGAAAATTAGCCTTCAGTTTTAATAAATCAGTTTCTTAGTACTTAGCACAGTTTTGTTGTATTGTTGTTAGGTGCCATCAAGTTGTCTCCAACTTGTAGTGACCCTTTGCACAGCAGAAAGAAACACTGCCCAGTCATGTGCCAGCCTCATGATCCTTGCTATACCTGAGCCCATCGTTGCACCCACTGTGTCTGTGCATCATATTGAGGGCCTTCACCTTCTTCATTAACCCTCCACTTTACCAAGCATGATATCCCTCTGCAGGGAATGGTTCCTTCTGGCAACATGACCAAAGTAGGTGACACGAAGTCTGGCCATTCTTGCTTCCAAGGAGCATTCCGGCTGCACTTCCTCCAGGATAGATTTGTTACTCCTTTTAGCAGACCATGATACTCTTATCATTCTTCTCCAACACTACAACTCAAAAGCAACAACACTTCAGTCTTCCTTATTCATTGTCTAGCTCTCACATGCATAAGAGATGGTTGAAAATACAATGGCTTGGGTTAGGCACACCTTAGTCTTCAAGGAGACATCTTTGCACTTCATCAGTTGAAAGAGGTCTTTTGGAACCTACAGATTGGGAAAAAAATATTTGGTAATGACATATCTGACAAGGGACTTAGCTCTAAAATTTATAGAACACTCCAGCACCTCAATAACAAAAAGACAAACAATCCGATTAAAAAATGGGCAGAAGACATGAATAGACACTTCACCAAGGAGGATATTCAAGTGGCCAA
>NW_006921768.1:3267348-3300459 GCF_000298275.1 Orycteropus afer afer
CCTTGGAGAGAACAATCATGGGAGAAAGAAGGGCTGCTAATGCACAGGGAGACAGCTCAGGGGGCAGGAGTACATGGAGGGATGGACACTGGGAAGGGGTAACTATGGGGAGGAAGTGAGAGGGGAGCTGTTGCATTGTGGTAAACTGTGGTCAATGTCATGAGACAAAGTGTCTGTGAACCGCTGTATGGAAAGTGTATCTGCTCTGTAAATCTTCACCCAAATCACAATAAAAAAAATTAATAAAAATGAGTTGCACAAAACAAGAAAAGAAAGAAAGAGGTCTTTTGCAGCAGATTTCCCCAATGCAGTACATCATCTGATGTCCTGACTGCCACTTCTATTGGTGTTGATTGTAGAACCAAGTAATAGGAAATCCTTGACAACTTCAATCTTTTCTCCATTTATTGTGTGAAGCTGTTTCTTGGGCCAGTTATGAGAATTTTTGCTTTCTTTATATTGAGGTGTAATGCATACTGCAGACTGTAGTCTTCAGTCTTCATCAGTAAGTGCTTCAAGTCATCCTCATTTTTAGCACACAAAGTTGTGTCATCTGCATATTGCAGGTTGTTAATGAGTTTTCCTCCAATCCTGATGCCACATTCTTCTTCACATAATCTAGCTTCTCAGGTTATTTGCTCAGCATACAAGTTGAATAAGTATGGTGAAAAGATACAACCTTGATGCACTCCCTTGTTCATTTTGAACCATGAAGTATCCCCTTGTTCTGCTCAAATGACATCCTCCTGATCTATGTCCAGGTTTCTAATGAGTACAATCAACTCTTCTGGAATTCCCGTTCTTCTCAATGTTATCCGTAATTTCTTATGATCCACACAATAGAACGCTTTTGGATAGTCAATAAAACTTAAGTAAACATCTTTCTGGTATTCTTTGCTTTCAGCCAAGATCCATCTGACATCACCAATGATATCCCTTGTTCCATGTCCTCTTCTGAATCCAGCTTGCATTTCTGGGAGCTCTCTGTCAGTATACTGCTACAACCATTTTTTAATTATCTTCACTAAGATTTTATTTGCATGTGATATTGTTGGATCGTTTCCACATTCTGTGGGATTACCTTTTTTTGCAATGGGTACAAATATGGATCTTTTCCAGTCAGGTGGCCACGTAGCTGTCTTCCAAATCTCTTGGCATAGCCAAGTGAGTGCCTCCAGCGCAGCATCTATTTGTTGAAACATCTCAATGGGTATTGTCAGTTCCTGTACTCTTGTTCTTTGCCAATTCCTTCAGTGAAGCTTCAACTTCTTCCTTCAGTACCTTTGCTTCTTGATCATATGCCACCTCCTGATATGGATGAACATCAACCAATTCTTTTAGCTACAATGACTGTGTGTATTCCTTCCATCTTCTTTTGATGTTTCCTGCATCATTCAATATTTCACCCATAGAATCTTTCAATATTGTAACTCAAGGCTTAAATTTTTCCTAAGTTCTTTCAGCTTGAGAAATACCAAGTGTGTTCTTCTGTTTTGCTTTTCTAACTCCAGGTCTTCACACATTTCATTATAGTAATTGGCTTTGTCTTCTCGAGCTACTTTTTTAAATCTTCTGTTCAGCTTTTTTATCTTGTCATTTCTTCCATTTGCTTTAGCTACTCTCTACTCAAGGGCAAGTTTCAGAGTCTCTTCTGACATCCACTTTGGTCTTTTCTGCCTTTCTTGTCTTTTTGATGACCTCTTGGTTTTTTCATGGATGATGTTCTTGATGTCATCATACAGTTCCTTTGGTTTTCAGTCATTTGTGTTCAGTGCATCAAATCTGTTCTTTAAATGGCCTCCAAATTCAAGAGGGATATTATCAAGGTCATAGTTTGGGTCTTGTGGACTTGTTTTAATTGTCTTCAACTTCAACTTGAACATGCAAATGAGCAGTTGATGGTCTGTTCCACAATCAGATACTGGCCTTGTTTTGGCTGAAGATACTGAGCTTCTCCAACACCTCTTGTCACAGATGTAGTCAATCTGATTCCTGTGTATTCCATCTGGTGAAGTCTACATGTGTAGCCTTCACTTACATTGTTGAAAAAAGGTGTTTGCAATGATAAGTCATTGGTCTTGCAAAATTCTGTCATGCGATCTCCAGTGTTGTTTCTATCACCAAGTCCATATTTTCCAACTGCTGGTAACTCTTCTTTGTTTCCAGTTTTTGCATTCCAGTCACCAGTGATAATCAATACATCATGATTGCATATTCAATCAGACTGCAGAAGTTGGTGGAAATCTTCAATTTCCTCATCTTTGATTTTGGTGATTGGTGCATAGATTTGAATAATAGTAGTATTAACTGGTCTTCCTTGTAGGTGTATGGATATTATCCTATCACTGACAGTGTTGTACTTCAGTAGAGATCTTGAAACAGTCTTTGTGACGATGAACGCCACACCATTCCTCTTCAATTTGTCAGTCCTGGCATAGTAAGTAGATCATATGGTTGTCTGATTCAAAATGGCCAAAATCAGTCCATTTCAGCTCACTAATGCCTAGGATATCAATCTTTATGCATTCAATTTCATTTTTGATGACTTCCAATTTTCCTAGATTCATACTTCATACATTCCATGTCCCAATTATTAATCGATGTTTGCATCTGTTTCTTCTCATTTTGAATAGTGCCACATCAGCCAATGGAGATCCTGAAAGGCTTCCTCTATCCGTATCATTAAGGTCATCTCTACTCTTGAGGAATCAGCTCTTCCCAGTCAAATTTTGAGTGCCTTCCGACCTGATGGGCTCATCTTCCAGGACTATATCGGACAGTGTTTCAGGGCTATTTATAAAGTTTTCCAGTACCATATCAGACAATGTTTCACTGCTATTCATAAGGTTTTCACTGGCCATTTGTTTGAGAAATGGATAGCCTCTTCCTTCTAAGTCTGTCTTAGCCCGGAAGCTCTACTGAAACCTGTCCACCATGGGTAACCCTGCTAGCATTTTGCAACACTTGTGGCATAGCCTCCAGCCTCACACCAACACATAAACCACCGCAGGCAACAAACTGACAGATAAGTTCATTTCCCTTAGTTGTTCCTAACCCCTATCACCCGCCTACCTTGGGCCCCAGCCTTAAAATAGAGCCACTCTGAAAGCAAAAATCAGCCCCCAAGTCCCATGCCCGTCTACCTCGGGCTCCAGCCTTAAAGTAGAGCCTCCCCCATGCTAAAAGCAGCCCCCAAGCCTTGGGCCCTGTGTTTAAAATAGAGCCACCTCCAAGCAAAAAGCAGCTCCCAAGCCTGGCACCCACCTACCTTGGGCCCTGGCCTTAAAAAAGCACAATTTTAAATGGAATAATTATTGTGTTTGAAAGTTTGCTGCTTCTAGTTAATTTAGTTTGGAATAGTGAGTGTATGATTTGTATACACAGATCACAAGGGAATGGTGCCAAAAAATGGTGGAGGGATTGGCCTTAAAGAACTTTTTTTCTGAATCAGTTTCAAATTTACATTTATTGATATGAGGATGGGATGGAAAAATGCCTGGAAAAACCTCTCTTTTTTTCTTAAGAAGCATCAAGAAAGAAAATCTTTGGACAGAGAAGGCCATTGGTTAGGGGCAAGGCACTTAAGGGACATGATAAAGATTTGCAGTAACTGCTAATAAGAAATGGAGATATGATCAAACCAAAAATCAAACTCACTGGCATCAAGTCAATTCTAACTCACAGCGAACCCTCCTTGGGTTTCCGAGGCAATATCACTACAGAAGTAGATTGCCCAGTCTTCCTTCAGAGGAGTGGCTGGTGGGTTTGAACTGCCAGCCTTTTGGTTAGCAGTCAAATGCCTTAGGCACTACACCACCAGAGATGTCACAAAATGCTCAGCAAAAGTTGTGAAGTAAATGAAGAATAGCTGTTCATGAATTTCCTTTTAAAGCATTTAACAACTTGATCAGACTTGTCAAAATTTTATTTCCCAGTCATGTCTTTGAACAAGTACGTGACATACATGATACTACTGCCCTAATGCACAATGTAGACTACTTCAGTAAGCATAGTCTTCCTTTTCTGGGGACTTCTCCCAAAAGTGTTATTTTATTTGCCATCGTTTTGAATTTTTCTTTCCTCTCCTTTCCTTCTCCTCTCCTCTTCTCTTCTTATCCCAGCCTGATTTTACATCTGAGACCAACAATTATTCTTTTTTTTTCTTTTCAGAAATAGAATCCTTATTTAAAGAATAAAATGGATCATTTGCTTTGTCATTCAGATAACAGTTGTCAAATATTACTCTTTACTGTTAGCCAAAGAAAACATAAAAATTATGAGTCATGAACTTGAAATTTATATTCTTTTATTAAAAAAAAAAAAAAAACTGCCATCAAGTTGATTTTGACTCATAGCAACCCTATAGGACAGAGTAGAACTGCCCTATATGGTTTCCAAGGCTGTAAATCTTTATGGAATCAGACTTATTTCTCCTGCAGAATGGCTGGTGGGTTTGAACAACCAAACTTCTGATTAACAGCCAAATGCTTTGACCACTGTACCACCAGAGTTCCTTTCTTTTATAAAAATGTGCAAAAATATTATCACACAACCTAATAAATAGGCCAAGTACCTGTAGCATCAAAAATATCTAAGAATAATTTTTACATTCATGTATTTATGAACTATTAATGACTTCCTAGTATGTGCCATTATACTAAGTTCTGTATTCATTAATAGACAAAGCATATACTGCATACACATACACATTTGGAGCTTATGTTCTATTTTATGTATATACAAATATAGTGACTTCCAAGGCAAGACTTACATGAGGTGAAATAATTTTGTTTCTTATTGTATAAAAATGTGTTTAAGCTTAGCTTTTCTTCTATGTTTGCATCGTGTTTTTCTTTAAAGACCTCAAAAGGTTTAACTTCTTTTTTAAAAATGGAAATTTTTTCTTTCACTTTCATTTTCCTTTTAGGATACTCCTGAGCATTTGCACATGATGGCTAAAAATAATCTCTTGCTTCATTTGAAAAAATTAGAAAGAGAAGGAAAAATATGTAAGTATACTTGAAAATTTTCATTCTTTTATTTTCATCATCTAAGCTGTCTTTTAAAATATACTAAAAAAATACTCATCAACGTTTTTTGCTGAATAACACTTGCCCTATAAGTAAGAAAGGTAGTAAATTCAATGATAGTAAAGTAGTAATTCTATAATTGCTTACTAATGTTAGATTAATTTGTCAAATTAATAATCTTTATGTGTGTTTAATCTTTAAAATCAAGGCGTTAAAGGCATGAATCTGTGTAGAAACCTTACCAGCATCTTTACATGTATAAACAATTATTTAAAAAGTCAACTTTATGTAGAACAACAAAATTATTTAGGAATGAATACTTTTTCTAACCACAAAATAACTTAAAATCCAGTGTATTTTTTTTATTTGTGTTAATATTTTACTGTAATTTTTTTTCTTTCCACAGTTAGCAACACAGATCCTGAAAAGAAATGGAAAGCTCATCTTTAGTTTCAAATTAATAAAAACTTTGTTTTGTTTTTTTTAATAGAATGGTATGTTTTCTTAGCTTTAATTTTTTCTTATGAGAAGGTATTTTTCTTAATTATAGATAATTTATAAAGAAAATAGAGTAGAAAGCATAACCCTAGATAGTCCTTAAAATAATGTTTATTCTGAATATGTGAATTACGTTATACATCTATAGAAGTTATTTGTGTAAACTTGGTCCTAAAAGATTTTACTAAAAATTCAGAATCTAATAGTTTTTCAATTTTCAATAGATTAACTAAAATGGTTGCTTTAATAATAATAAATATGTACAATTTAAACGGTATTTTTCTTGGAAATTTGGTATCTGTTACCAGTGATTAGTAGTTCTGTTCTGTTTGGCTGCTTCAATTAACAGCACAGATTTCTATGTAATCCTTCCTTTTCCTCGACCTTTGTCTGTATCTATAAATATCAGCTCTGTTTTCATGTTTCTACCAGTTACATTCATGATTCAGTATTAGTTCTATAACTCTGTATAATGTATATTTCCTTATAACAGTATCCCACAAGTGATTCATATGAATCAACATTTAATAATTGAGAAATATATTAAATTCCCAATAAAAGACATTGTGATGAACAATTATTTTAGTAGTCCATCAGTATACCAACTTACTTTCCAATTTTACATTTTAGTAAATGGTAAAATTACATTTAGTAATGGTAAAACAGCATTTTTTTAACATAAGTTATGTTTTCAGTAGTGATTAGGTTTTTCGAGTAGCCCACCAATGTTTATTTAATCCGTAAGATTGCGAAACTGTAATACTAAAATAAGCTCAGAACCATGAGAGTGCACTTTCTTTAGTCTTCCCTAAAGGTGTAAGACTTAAATTTTTAAAAACGTTTTTTGATAGCCTCACTTCTTTCTCTTCTTTTCCCCAAGATCCCTAGCAATTTTATAACATTTTAAACTCTTGCCCTCATGCCCTGGAGTCCTGTTGTATTCTCTAAACTATTCTGTGTTACAAAATAACTGTAAATATCCTCCCCAACACCAACACCACAACCACCAAAAAAAACCGTCAGTAATCCCATTCCCTCAGTATGGTATGTATTAGGAAAATTCCACATTCCTATAATGAGATTTCTTTCTTTTTTCTTTCAACCTATTCCATGTCCAGAATTTATCATTACTTCTAACTCCACCAGTACTCTTCAGTCCAGGCCATCATCTTTTCTTGCATGGACTACTACAATAACCTTTAACTCTAGTCTCCCTGCTTCCTTTCTTGAAGGGAGTTAGGGGACAAGGATGAGGAAGGTATTCTGAACTGAGGAAATCTCATGCACAAAGCCATGGAGCCATTGTCTTTTTAAAGTACCATAGTACAATCACATTTCAGATACTGCAGGCTGCCAGTGTATTCGTTGGAAGATGGGTGGTTACTGAAAGAGGTTAGGTAAGTGAGCTTTAACCAAAACAATGACATAAAGTGTATGTGTATCCTAGAGCATGACAACACTGAGGAGATAAAGGTACACAAAACAGCATTTCAAAAGGAGCTGAGAGACACAAAATTACAGTATGCAGTACCATTAAGTTTGTTTGGAGTTAAGGAAGAATATGTAACCTGGTTGAGATCTAGAGAGTTGCTGAGAAGAGTCTGTGCACAGTCTTAAAAGCTAAATGGTAGCCAGGAGAAGGCGCCAGGGGTGTGTGTTTGGGAGATGGGAGGAATTGTTCTATTAGAGAAAATAGTCTATATACATAAACAGAGGTAATAGTAGAGCATCACATGGTAGGGGGACTACAAGAAATGTTATATGATTTCAGCATATGGTATTTGTGGGTTGAGGTCATAGGGAGAACAAAAATCTCATGGGAACATAGAAATCTCATAGGAACAAATGCTTCACACAGGCTGGAATGTCTATAATTTAGGAATTAAACAGCAGATCATGTTTCAAGGCAGTTCTAGTATTATTTTGTTGTCTACTCAACAGCAAGAGTTTGTCCCCACCATTAGAGTGCTTTCATTCCTCTTTCTTTTCTATTATTCTAGCTGATTATATTATCCTCTATTCAATACCCAGTGGTTTTGATTATTTATAGCTTCTGCTTACTCATTTTCTGACTCCTCATGGATTTCTACAGTGTCATTATCACCTCCACTTTCTCTGTATATCATCAGCCTCTGTTCTGCAGCCAACTAAGTAGCTCCCCTTGTATCTCAGGTTCAGAACTACTCATAGAAGAGGGTCCAACTGGTGTAATTAATTGTCATTATCCCTGTTTGAGAACACTTTCCTGCCATGTTGTCATATGTGTTACTGACCAGTCTTTATGGCGACTACTCTGGACTAATCATCAAGGACCAGAAAGATCACAGGAAACTTTATCAGAAGGGGAGTCTATACAGCAGAGGCAGTGGGCAGGGTAAGCTTGCTGAGATTTGGCCTTTTCAGTACAGTGAGTGAGAACAAAGGGTGGGGGAGAGAAGGAGTAACAGATAAGGAAATATTTAAGAGGTAAGAGGAATAGGAATAAGTCTCTAGACCTATTATATCTTCAGGGATAGGGATCAGCTAGAAAGAACTCCAAGAGCTTTAGATTTCTGGCTTGGGCAACTGAATAGATATTGACTTGATAACCAAGATGAGAGACTGCAAGAAATGGGACAGGTAGATAGGGAAGGGAGGAAAGATATATTGTAGATAAGAGTTTGAGGTACCAGTGGAATCTAGGAGGAGCTATCTAATAGACATTTAAATATATGGTACTAGAACAGAATAGATAGGATATATTTCATCACAGGTGACAGAAACTGGCAAAAGAGGAAGTTAGTTGGTGCATATAACTAACCTAAGAAGGATGGTGGAGGTGGGCTTTTGAACAAGAACACAAGGATTTGGATCCCATCAGTACAACCCTTAACCTCTCACCACTATTTCTTTCTGTATGTCAGAGACCCCCATAATAGACTGGCTTCTTCACATAGCAAGGGGTATAGCTTTGGACAGCTCTGGGCTCATATCCTAACCATTCCATAACCATCAGAGTAAGCTGGTTCTTCTGACTCCAGTGTGAAAAACTCCTACAGGAGTAACTCTGAGTGGTTAGCTCATTACCATTCCTTAAACCAGTTCTTATAACCAATGAAACATGAGGTACTGTGTTTGGGCCAGCTTTGGTCACCTGTGTATCCCTATGGCTAGAATGGGTGAGGTCTATTCCCAAAAGACGAGTGTCACAGGAAGATTCTGGACCAATGTTGATTCCTTACTGAATAGCTTTCCCCTTCCTCTGTTGTAACTCATAGAATGTTTGAGCCAGCTCTACAACCTTAACTTTTCCTGTGGGCTTAAAATTTTTTTGAGAAATTATTTGAGTATTGAGAGCTAGTAACAGGGAAACTAAAATGAGAAAAGATTTAAGTGCAAATGTTTTTTTAATTCTGCCAGTACTATCAATCAGTGTTGCTTCCCTTGCAGATTGCTCTGTGCTTACTAGAGCAACAGATCACAGTTGTGGATGTGTTTGGGGGTTTGAGGGCTTGGATAACTTAGAAAGGAAAATCAATCAAAATGACACTGGCTTTTTCAATGTAACAATGGCTACTAGAATATAATACCTTTAATAATCCAAGAAGGAAATTACTATATCCCAGAAATTTATAACCAACCAGCTAAGAATCATGTGTGAATATAAGGACTCAAAAACTGTACCTCTCTTAGGGAATTTCTTCATGTTGTGCTCCAGAAAAAACAAGAAAGAGGAAAGCATAAAATTAAAGTAGTAAATTTAACACCAAAATGTGAAAAGGAAGTTCTGGAACAAAAATGTGCCCAAAGGTGCCTCTCTGGTTTAAAGCAGGAGAAATTAGAGACTTTAGAAAGCAAAATAGAACTGATAGACTATCTGATAAATTTGAGCATTTTTTGCAGGGGGGCTGTCATATAACAACTTTAGTTAAGCAACTGAAACACAAAGCTCCTAAGAAACTATGCTGATAAAAAAGAAAAAATGAAGCAATTAGAGGGAAGGAGACAGAAAAGTGGTAACTAAGTTGAGGGAGTGGGAGGGGAGCTGTTGCATTGTGGTAAATTGTGGTCAATATGAGACAAAGTGTATGTGAACTGCTGTATGGAAAGTGAATTTGCTCTGTAAACTTTCACCCAAATCACAATAAAAAAAATAAATAAGCAATTAATGATTTTTTAAAAAAACTTATATAAAAAAGGAAATGTAATAATGTAAATACTGCCTAAAAACTATGTTTTAAATAAAATTGTAGTTGGTTGCAATGGAGTCAATCCTGACTCATAGTTACCCTGTATGTAATAGAACAAAATACTGCCCTGTCCCACACCATCCTCACAATCATTATAATTGAGCCCATTGTTGCAGCCACTGTGCTAATCCATCTCATTGAGGGACTTCCTCTTTTTCACTGGCCCTTTACCAAGCATGATGTCCTTCTCCATGGACTGTCCCCTTGTGATAACATGTCCACAACATGTGAGACAAAGTTTTGCCATCCTCCATCCTCGCTTCTAAGGAGCATGCTGGCTACTTCTTCCAAGAGAGATTTGTTCATTCCTCCAGCAATATATTCAGTATTCTCCAACATCATAATTCAAAGACATCAATTCTTCTGCCTGCCTTATTCCTTGCCTGACTTTCATATGCATATGAGGCAATTGAAAATAGCATGGCTTGGGAAGGAAGATGGTGTCATACCTATAGCCCACATGTTTGTTCCCTCTAGCATCTTAATTCCTCAAAAACAAGGTATAGCAGATAGAAACAGTGATACTAAAGTTGTGAATAGCTGAGGAAGAGAAAAGGTGCCAGATTTAGTAGTGGCTGAGAAACAGAGCAGATGAAGCAGCTGGGAAAAATAAATGAACCTGCCTAGCCCTAGCCAGCCAGGACACAGAGAAACAGAAACTTCATTAGCAATACAAAAGAGAGTGACAGAGAGAAGGAGAGGAGAAAAAAAAAAAAAAAAAACACCACAGAACCCACAAACACTTGGAGGACTCAGAATACCCACACCTGGAGTTTCTGATGGTAATCTTGGGAGCTGAGCTGAGTGAGTAGATAACCTTGCTAAGAAACAGAGCAAAAACCCCATTGGCTTGGGCTTCCATGGAGTTCAGAAAGGAGAGGGGGAAGGGAGGATACTTGCTGTGAGGAGGCAGAGCCCTGGAGCAAGCTCCCAGCAGCTGGGGTTCAACTGTACCATAACTGCTTTTTCACACAGAGTGGACTGGGGTGCAGGGTTTTTGCAGGGTTAATGTCATTAGTAGCCATCCAAGCATATTCATACCAAACTCCCAGACCCAGCAACAACTGCAAAATGCAGAAAATGGGGACTTGCTACTGGTGCCATTTTTTTTTTTTTCTTTTCTTTTCTTTTTTTTTCCTCTTTTTTTCCCCTTATCCTCTGCCTCATCCAATAGAAGGGGCACATTAAGCAATCACAACACCTCCTCATCCCAACTCCAAATCCCCTTTATGACAAACAGAGACCTGCATCCATATTCACAACAGCAATCCCACCAACACAAAGAAAACTGGAGAGCAACCCAGTACCTCTGAATTAAAAACCAAAAAAAGCACACCTGCTCCACACTTGCAAATATATTTATAAAATCAGGTGAAACAAATCAATACATAATTAACAGTTAAAGACAAGTTCAAAATTCTAGGAAACAACAGACAACCATAAATCAAAAAAAAAAAAAGGACAATAGAAATAAAACCCCAGGCTAAAGATTTATCTATCGTAGAAGAACAGGCAGTAGAATTATCTGAGAAGAAATTCAGGAGATATGTATATAGAGCTCTACAAGAGCTCAAGGAAACCACAAACAGAATCAAGGAGAACATAGACAGTACCCTGGAAGAATTCAGAAAAACCATTCAAGAACAAAATAATGAGATATATACACAATTAGAACTCATATAAAAACAGCAGTTAGAAATCCAGAAGATGAACACTAAAATTACAGAGTTAGACAACACAGTGGAAGGACAAAGGAGTAGGCTAGAACTGGCTGAAGAACGCATTTCCCAACTAGAAGTCAAATCCCTTGATGCCACCCTATATAAAGAAAAATCAGGACAAAGACTTAAGAGAAATGAAGAGAACCTAAGAGTTAGATGGGATGACATGAAAAGAAACAACATATGCCTCACTGGAATACCAGAAGAAGAAGAGGGAAAAAAAAAAAAAACTGATAAAATTGTGGAAGACTTGCTAACAGAAAATTTCCCCCATATCGTGAAAGAAGAAAAGATATCTGTCCAAGAAGTTCAACGAATCCCATGCAAGATGGATCCCAAGAGAAAATACCAAGATATATCATAATCAAACTTCAAAACCAAAGACAAAGAATCTTGCAAGCAGCTTGGGAAAAAAGAAATGTCACCTACAATGGACAACCAATATGGCTAAGTTCTGATTAATCAGCAGAAACCATGCAGGCAAGAAGGCAATGGAACTGCATATATAAACCACTGAAGGAAAAGAACTTCCAACCAACAGTTCTATATCCAGCCAAATTTGTCCATTAAATATGAGGATGAAATCAAGGCATTCTCAGACAAACAGAAATTAAGGGAATTTGTGAAAACCAGACCAACCAAGGAGGAGTCAATCTGCAGATGACACCTGCAACAAAGCAAATAGAGGGAATAAAAGTTCTGATTACAAAACTCCAAATGGAGAGGAAGACAGGACAATGTCTTCATAGAACAGCCTGTTGCAAAATTTAGGAGATAAGAATCCACTTCAGGGTAACCACAAAAAAAATAACAATCCCCTTAAGCAAACCCAGAAAGAAGAAAAACATTTGGGCTTGGTAAACACGAAACTAACAATAAGAAAAGAGAAGAAGCACTTGATAACAAAATGACAACACAATAGAATGACAGTGATAAATTCATACATATCACTAATTACACTCAATGTGAATGGACTAAATGCACCAGTCAAGAGAAAGAAAGGGGCAGATTGGATAAGAAAAGAATACCCATCGATATGCTGCCTACAATAGACACATCTTAGACCCAAAGATAAAAACAAAAATTAAGGGATGGAAAAAAATATATACCAAGCTAATGATAACCAAAAAGAGCAGGAGTGGCAATATTAATGTCTACTAAAAGAGACTTCAAGGTGAAAAACAGCATAAGGGACAAAGAAAGACACTATATGATGCTAAAAGGATCAATTGACCAAGAAGATATTACCATAATAAATATCTATGCACCCAATGAAAGTGCTCCAAAATACGCAAAGTAAATACTAACTGAATTGAAAGGAAAAGTAGACAACTCTACAATAGGAGTAGGAGACTTTAACACACCACTTTCAAGGAGGGACAGAACAACAAGAAAAAAAGATATAGACAAACTCAACAATACAATCAACTTGACCTCATATACAGAGCACTCCACCCAATAAAAAGCACAATACACATTCTTCTCCAGTGCACA
The DNA here is from genome assembly GCF_000298275.1 of Orycteropus afer afer. NCBI lineage: Eukaryota > Metazoa > Chordata > Mammalia > Tubulidentata > Orycteropodidae > Orycteropus > Orycteropus afer. The sequence goes on from NW_006921768.1 coordinate 3,280,321, forward strand.
TGGATCATTCCCCAGAATAGACCATATGTTAGGAAATAAAACAAGTCTCAATAAATTTAAAAAACACTGAAATACTAGAAAGCATCTTCTTGGACCACAATGCTATAAAGTTAGAAATCAATAATAGGAAGATCAAGGGAAAAATATCAAATGCAGATATTGAATAATAAACTGCTCAAAAACTACTGGGGAACAGAAGAAATGAAGTGTGAAATAAAAAATATTACTAGAAACAGATGATAATGAAGATACATTTAACCAAAATCTATGGAACACAGTGAAAGCAGTACTCAGAGGTCAATTTACAGCAATAAATGCATACATCAAAAAAGAGGAAAGAAACATAATCAACACTCTAACTCAACAACTCCAATAATTAGAAAAGGAGCAACAAAAGAAACCTACAGTATCCAGAAGTAAGGAAATAATAAAGATCAGAGCAGAAATAAAACCAAACAAAATCAACAAAACAAAAAGCTGGTGCTTCTAAAAGATTAACAAAATTGACAAACTACTGGTAAATCTAAAAGAAAAAAAAAAAGATGCAAATAACATGAATAATAAACAAAATGGGCAACATCAACAGAACCAACTGAAATAAAAAAGATATTGAAAGAAAATTATGAAGAACTGTATTCCAACAGATTTGAGAACATAGAAGAGATGGACCAGTTGCTAGAAACAAAAGATCTACCTAAACTATCCCAGTCGGAGAGAGAATATTTGAACAGACCCAGAACAAAAGAAGAAATTCTGCAGGTCATAAAAAAACTTCCCACTGACTTCACTGGAAAAATTTACCAAACATTCAGGGAAGAGTTGGCACCTACATTACTAAAACTATTCCAGAACACAGAAAAAGATGGAATACTCCCATTCATTTTATGAAGCAAGCATAACACTGATACCAAAACAAGGGAAAGACACCACTAAAAAGGAAAACTACTGACCAATATCCCTCCTTAATATAAATGCAAAAATCTTCAACACAATCCTAAACAAGAGAATCCAACAACATACAAAATAATAATAATAATAATAATACAATCTGACTAAGTGGGATTCATACCTGGTATGCAAGGATGGTTCAACAACAGAAAAACAGTCAATGTAATCTACCACATAAAACAAAACAACTATATGATCATATCAAGCAATGCTGAAAAGGCATTCAATGAAATCCAACACCCGTTCCTGCTCAGAACTCTCAGCAAAACAGGGATAGAAGGGAGATTCCTCAACATGTTGTTAGGTGCCATTGAGCCATCTCCAACTCACAGCAACCACGTGCACAGCAAAACAAAACACTGCCCAGCCCTTTGCCAGCTCCACAATCCTTGCTATACCTGAGCCCATCGTTGTAGCCACTGTGTCAATCCATCTTGTTGAGAGCCTTCCTCTCTTTTGTTGACCCTCCACTTTACCAAGCATATCCTTCTCCAGAGAATGGTTCCTTTTTACAACATGGCCAAAGTAGGTGAGATGAAGTCTGGCCATTCTCGCTTCCAAGAAACATTCCAGCTGCACTTCTTCCAGGACAAATTTGTTAGTTCTCTTAGCAATCTATGGTACTTTCAGCATTCTTCCCCAGCACCACAACTCAAAAGCATTGAGTCTTCCTCAATCTTCCTTGTTCACTGTCCAGCTCTCACATGCATATGAGGTAATTGAAAATACCATGGCTTCTGTCAGGTGCACCTTACTCCTCAAAAAGACATCATTGCTCTTCAGCACTTGAAAGGGGTCTTTTGCAGCTGATTTGCCCAGTGCTATACATTCTCTGATATTTTGACTGCTGCTTTCATTGGTGTTGATTGTAGAACCAAGTAATAGGAAGTCTTTGACAACTTCAGTCTTTTATCCATTTATCATGATGCTGCTTATCGGTCCAGTTGTGAGGACTTTTGTTTTCTTTATATTGAGATGTAATCCGTACTGCAGACTGTAGTCTTCAGTATTCACCAGTAAGTGCTTCAATTCATCCTCACTTTCAGCAAGCAAAGTTGTGTCATCAGCATGTCACAGGTTGTTAATGATTCTTCCTCCAATCCTGATGCCATGTTCTTCTTCATATAGTCCAGCTTCTCAGATTATTTGCTCAGCATACAGATTGAATAAGTATGGTGAAAGGATACAACCCTGATGTACTACCTTCTTAATTTTAAACCATGCAGTGTTTCTTGTTCTGTTAGAATGACAGTGTCCTGTCATTAAGTGTTCTGGAATTCCTATTTTTCTGTGTTATCCATAATTTGTTATGACCCACACAATCTAATGCTTTTGCATAATCAGTAAAACACAGGTAAACATCTTTCTGGTATTCTTTGCTTTCAGCCAAGATCCATCTGACATCAGCAATGATATCCCCCATTCCATGTCCTCTTCTGAATTCAGTTTGCATTTCTGGAAGTTGTCTGTCAGTATACTGCTGCTACCATTTTTTAATTATCTTCAATAAGATTTTACTTACATGTGATATTAATAATATTGTTTGATGGTTTCCACATTCTGTGGGATCACCTTTCTTTAGAATGGGTACAAATATAGATCTCTTCCAGTGAGTTGGCCACATAGCTGTCTTCCAAATCATCTGGCACAGTCAAGTGAGTGCCTCCAGCATGGCATCCATTTGATGAAACATCTGTCAATTCCTGGAGCCTTGTTTTCACCCCTTCCTTCAGTGCAGCTTTGACTTTTTCCGTCAATACCATTGGTTCTTGATCATATGCCACCTTCTTATATGGATGAACATCAATCAATTTTTTTGGTACAATGACTCTGTGTATTCCTTCCATCTTCTTTTGATGCTTCCTGCCTAATTCAGTATTTTGCCCATAGAATCTTTTAGTGTTGCAACTCAGGGCTTGAATTTTTTCTTCAGTTCTTTCAGCTTGAGAAATGCCAAGCATGTTCCTCCGTTTTGGTTTTCTAACTCCAGGTCTTTGCAAATTTCATTTTAATAATTGACCTTGTCTTCTCAAGCTGCCCTTTGGAATCTTCTGTTCAGCTCTTTTATCTTGTCATTTCTTCCATTTGCTTTAGCTACTCTCCATTCAAGGGCAAGTTTCAGAATGTCTTCTGACATCCATTTTGGTCTTTTCTGCCTTTCCTATCTTTTTAATGATCTCTAGCTTCATGGATGATGTTCTTGATGTCATACCAAAATTCCTCTGGTTTTCAGTCATTTGTGTTAAGTGCATCAAATCTATTCTTTAGATGGTCTCTAAATTCAGAAGGGATATATTCAAAGTCATATTTTGGCTCTTGTGGACTTGTTTTGTCTTCAACTTCAACTTGAACTTGCATATGAGCAATTGATGGTTTATTCCACAATCAGCTCCTGGCCTTGGTTTGGCTGAAGATATTGAGCTTTTCCATCACCTCTTGCCACAGATGTAGTTTATCTGATTCCTGTATACTCCACCTGGCGAAGTCCATGTGTATAGCTACTGTTTATGTTGTTGAAAAAAGGTATTTGCAATGATAAGTCATTGGTCTTGCAAAATTCTATCATGTGATCTCCAGTGTTATTTCTATCCCCAAGGCCAGACTTTCCAACTACCAGTGATTGTTCTTTGTTTCCAACTTTTGCATTCCAATCACCAGTGATAAAAAGCACATGGTGATTGCATGTTTGGTCAATTTCAGACTGCAGAAGTTGGTAAAATTTTCAATTTCCTCATCTTTGGCTTTGGTGGTTGGTATGTAAACTTGAATAATAGTAGTACTAACTGGACTTCCTTGGAGACGTATGGATATTATCCTATCACTGACAGCATTGTACTTCAGGGTAGATCTTGATACATCCTTTGTGATGATGAATACCATGCCATTCCTCTTCAATTTGTCTTTCCTGGCATAGTAGATCATACGGTTCTCTGATTCAGAATGGCCAAAAACAGTCCATTTCAGCTCACTAATGCCTAGGATATCGATCTTTCTGTGTTCCATTTCATTTTTGACAACTTGCAATTTTCCTTATTTCATACTTCATGCATTCCATGTTCTGATTATTAATGGATGTTTGCAACTGTTTCTACTCAGTTTGAGTAGTGCCACATCAGCAAATGGAGGTCCTGAAAGCTTTACTTTATCCATATCATTAAGGTTGGTTTTATTCTGATGAGGCAGCTCTTTCCCATTCATATTTTGAGCACCTTCCAACCTGAGGGGCTCACCTTCCGGCACTGCATCAGACAGTGTTTCAGGGTTATTCATAAAGTTGCCCAGTAAAGTATCAGACAGTGTTTCTCTGCTGTTCATAAGGTTTTTCGTGGTCAATACCCTGAGAAGTGAATGGCTTCTTCATTCTTCCTAGTCTATATCAGTCTGGAAGCTCCACTGAAACCTGTCCACCATGTACAACCCTGCTGGCATTTGAAACACCAGTGGCACAGCCTCCAGCCTCACAGCAACCCACAAGCCACCACAGCACAACAAACTGGCAAACAAGTTTGTCTCCCTTAGCTATTCCAAACCTCTCTGCCCTCCCCTTACCTGGATCTGGCTGCCATCGGAGGCTTTCCCATTTCTGGCCTTGGATGGGGGTTCTCTCCCTCTCCGTCCCCTTGCCTAGACCCAGCTGCCATCAGCCCTGGCTTTCCTCAACATAATAAAGGGCATATACACAAAGCCAACAGCCAGCATTATTATTAACAGAGAAAGACTCAACACCTTCCCCTTGCAAACAGGAACCAGACAGGGATGCCCTCTATCACCACTTATGTTTAACATTGTTTTGGAAGTTCTAGCTAGGGCAGCAAGACAAGAGAGAGAAATAAAAGGTATCCAAATTGGCAAAGAGGAAGTAAACCTATCTCTATTTGCAGATGACATGATCCTGTACATAGAAAACCCAAGAGACTCAGCAAAAAAATTACTGGACTAATAGAGAGGTTCAGTAAAGTGTCAGGATACAAGGTCAACATACAAAAATCAGTTGGATTCCTCTACATCAACAAAGAGGCCTCTGAAAAGGAAATAAGGAAAACAATACCATTTACAATAGCTACCAAAAAAGATAAAATATTTAGGAATAAATCTTCCCAGAGGCAAGAAAAGACCTACATAAAGGAAACTATAAAACACTACTACAAGAAACTGCAAGGGATCTATGTAAATGGAAGAACTTCCCTTGTTCATAAGAAGACTAAATATTGTGAAAATATCAATATTACCCAAAGCAATCTCACATTCAATGCAATTCCAATCCAGATACCATCCACATTTTTTAAGGATATGGAAAAACTAATTTTAACTTCATATGGAAAGGAAAGAGACCTCAGATAAGCAAAGCACTGCTGAAGAGGGAAAACAAAGTGGGAGGTCTCATACTCCCAGATCTCAAAACCTACTATACAGCCACAGTAGTCAAAACAGCATGGTATTTGTACAATGATAGACAAATAGACCAATGGAACAGAATTGAAAACCCAGAAATAGACCCACCCATCTATGGACAGCTGATCTTTGACAAAGGACCAAAACCCACTAAATGGAAGAGAGAGAGTCTCTTTAACAAATGGTGCTGGCAAAATTGGATATCCATCTGCAGAAAAATGAAACAAGATCCATACCTCACCCCATACAGAAACAAACTCAAGTTGAATAGAAGACTTAAAAGTAAAACCCAAAACTATAAAGCTCATCACAGATAAAACAGGGGCAAATCTGGGGGCCCTAATTTATGGCATAACCCTTACTAGGTCCAATCAGCAAAATGTCATCAATATAATAGAACAATGTGATGTCTTGAGGAAGGGAAAGGTGATAAAGATCCCTACAGACTAAATTATGACATAATGCTGGGGAGTTGATATACCCTTGAGGAAGCACTGTAAAAGTATGTTGTTGGCCTTACCAGCTGAAGGCAAACTGCTTCTGATGGTCCTTTGAAATTCATATTGAGAAAAAGGGATTGGCCAGATCAATAGCTGCATACCAAGTACCAGGAGATATACTAATTTGCTCAAGCAATGAAACCACATCAGGAACAGCAACTGCAATTGGAGTCACCACCTGATTTAAGTTTTCAATAATTTACTTTCATTCTCCAAGATCCATTCACTTTTTGCACTGACCAAACAGGTGAATTAAATGGAGATGTGGTGGGAATCACCACCCCTGCATCTTTCAAGTCTTTGATGGTGGCAGTAATCTCTGCAACCCCTCCAGGGATGCAGTATTGCTTTTGGTTTACTATTTTTGTAGGTAGAGGCAGTTCTAATGGCTTCCACTTGGTTTTCCTACCATAATAGCCCTTACTCCACACGTCAGGGACTCATTGTGGGAATTCTGCCAATTGCTCAGTATATCTATTCCAATTATGCATTCTGGAACTGGGGAAATCACTAATGTATGGATTTGGGGACCCACTGGACCCACCGTGAGACACACCTGAGCTAAGACTCCATCAATAACTTGACCTCCATATGCCCCAACTCTGACTAGTGGGCCACAGTGACACATTGGGTCTCCCGGAATTAGTGTCAGTTCAGAGCCAGTGTCCAGTAATCCTCAAAAAGTCTGATTATTTCCTTTTCCCCAGTGAACAGTCTGTTCTGGTTACCTAGTGCCACTCTGACAAGAATATACCACAAATGGAACGGCCTTAACAAACAGGAGTTTATTCTCTTAGTTTGGAGGTTTTAAGTCCAAGTTCAAAGTGCCAGGCTCTAGGGGCTGGGTGAAAGCCCCTCAGCCTTGGGGTCCAGCTCTGCCTCCTGCTACCGGCCCACTGGAGCTAGAGGTGTTTCTTCACTCAGTCAGCTGCTGGCTGCTGAGGCTCAGAAGCCCCAAGATTGATAAGTAAAAAGGTACACTCCCGATGTTACCAAACCACACAGCAGCCCATTGTAAGTCCCAAGGATGGCAGAGCATAACAGGCTGCTGAGCAAGGACACAGCTACATGCAGGGTCCAAGTGTGCCATAGGCTAGAGACCATTCCCAAGGCTTCTCCTTATATATAGGAAGCAGACCATATCCCAAAGGTAGCTACTCAGCTGCTTGTGGTAGATCCCACCATGAACTTGATTGCCAGTCTCATCATGGAAAATACTACCACCAGTTGCCCAGCCACTCAATAAGGCCCAGCCAAGTTGACACACAACATAACCACCACACAGTCATTCTTGTAAAAGGCCTCAGATCCCTTTGGGGAAGGCTGGAAGAAAGATTGACATTATAAATTTTTGGCAATGTAGTGTAGTGGAGTCCTTCCTCAAGGGGACCTAGCCTCCCCTTCATTCAAGGGGTTGTGGGTCTGTAAACTGACTCAAGTCTGGGAATTGACTGAGAGGTCGTGACTCTGTATTCTGGAGATTCAATCTAGACTACTGTTCATGTGACGTAGAATTCTTCTGTCTATACAGATCTGGGGGAGCTCTGGTAGCATAGTGGCTAAGACACTTGCCTGCTAACCAGATGGCTGGTGGGTCAAACCCACCAGCCACTCCTCGGAAGGAAGGTTGGGCAATCCTACTTCCGTAGTGATACTGCCTCAGAAACCCAAGGAGGGGGCCCTATAAGCCGGGGCCGACTCGACAGCACATAACAACAACAACAACATACAGATCTTCATCTTCCTGACTGCCCATATGTTCCCATTCCAGGTTTCAGGATCCCATTTTTTCCTAATCAATGCCCTCACTTTAACTTCAGACACCATTCTGGGTTGGCAATTCAATTGGTGTTGTAATTCAGCCACCCTTACAATAAAACTCTGGGTTTGTTTTTTGGCAATATCAGCTCTGTTACTAGAAGAAATAAGGCTTTCTTTCAGAGCCCAACTGGAAACATTGAGGTCTTTTATGCGGTGCTTGAGCTGTGCCTCAGCAGCCCTGAGCTCATCTTCACTCTTTCACTGCTTTGTCTTGTGTAAGTAGGACCAACCAGCCAGCTTCCTTATACTCCTCATGCTGACAAAATTGCAGAAAGTATCAAATATGCGATCACCCAGAGCCTCACTTCTCAAAAATATTTGATCTATTGGTGGTGCTATTTTGCATATTAATATTGTCACCTCCAGCCATGGATTATCAGGGGCCTCTTTACTAACGGAGGCAGAGTCACAAGTGCCTTTATGATTAATCAAATTGGAGAACCAAAACAGAATTCATGAGAACCAGTTTAGAAAGCCCATCTTCATGATTTTGTCTCTCTAGGACCTCTCTTAGAGGTCCTCTCTTAGAGGTACCAAATGTGTTAGGCTGGGTTCTCTACAGAAGTAAAACCAGTAAAGCTTAGAGAGAGAGAAAGAGAGAGATAAATTTATCTTAGGAAAATGGCTCACACACTTATAGAAGCTGGCAAGTCCCAAGTTCTTGGATCAAATGTCAAGCTGGAGGCTTTTCACAACTTACACAGCTGCAGGGGCTGACAAGTCCAAGGTTTGCAGGTAGTATACCAGCTGTTGACTCCCACAAATGACAGATCCAAGATCACCAGGCCATGTGGGGTTTGTTCACTCACAGACAGTTGTAGGCAGCACAACGGGGTTCCAATCCACAGAAGAGTTATCATTTTCCCAGGATATCCATAAATATATTGGGCCACATCCCTAGGGAAACTCCCTTCCAATGGATTGGTTGCTCAAACCATATACATCCAATCCCATCATGGGAATAACCACATCACAACTGCTTAAACCACACAGCCAAGTTGACACCAACTCCAACTATCACACAGTGGAAGAGAAACTAGATGACTGGGACCTTTTAAAAATAAATTTTTAGTTCATCAAAAGACTTCTCCAAAATGGTTAAAAGAGAACCTACAGATTGGAGAAAATATTTGCCTATAACATATTTGACAAAGGACTTATCTCCAAAATTTATAGAAAACTTCAATACCTCAATGACAAAAAGATGAACAATCCAATTAAAAAATGGGCAAGGGACATGAAAGACACTTCATTGAAGAGGATATACTGGCAGCCAACAAACACATTAGGAAATGCTCACAGTCATTAGCCATTAGAGAAATGGAAATCAAACCAACGATGAGATATCATCTCACCCCACTAATAATAGCAAAGTTCAATAAGACAGAAAATAACAAATGCTGGCAAGGTTGTGGAGAGATTGGAACTCTCATACACTGCTGGTGGGACTGCAAAATGGCACAACCATTGTGGAAAAGGTATGGCATTTCCTTAAAAAACTGAAACTAGAAATAACATTTCATCAAGCAATTCCATTACTAGGAATATATCCTAAAGAGGTGAGAGACAGTACACCAACAGACATATGTACACCCATGTTCATCTCAGCACAATTCACTATAGCAAAGAGATGGAAACAACCTGAATGCCCATCAATAGATGAATGGATAACCAAATTATGGTATATTCACACAATGGAATACTATGCTATATTAAAGAATAATGAAGAATACGTGAATCATCTCACAACGTGGATGAATCTGGAGGACATCATGGTGAGTGAAATAAATCAATCGCAGAAGGAAAAATATTGTATGAGCCCATTACTGTAAAAAAGTCAAGGAAGGGTTTACTTAGGGAAGGGAACCCACTCTGTAAGTTACCAGGGATGGGAGGGAAGGGGAGGGAAAAATTAACACTAATTGGGGCTACATATTGATTTGGGTAAGAGGAGGGATGGTATGGAAAGAGTCTGTGACCAGCGTGATAACATTGGGGAAAGGGAGGACACCAAAACGTGCACATAATATATAGACAACAGAGGCAAATACTAGTATATATACAATACTGCATTACCACAACACCAAACACCAGGCTACAGATAAATGCATAGACAACTGAGAAGATCAGATGGGGGTCAGCGAGCAGGAATGTACCCTAGACCAATGATAGATTTAGCTGAAGATAATCTTGCATAGATACTAGTGATACAAAATAACCACAATCATTACAGAAGCAACAGAAGACAGAGTTGAGTAATCCCTCAGAGACAACCAAACACCTTGGGAGAGAGAACCACCAGGCCTGCTGGCCCAGGACCATAGTACTAGGGGACACCAAGCTCAGTTGGCACAACATAGTACATACAAACTTGTTCCACAACTTACTTTGGTGAGTAGCAACTGGGGCATTAAAAGCTTTCAAGGGGCCATGTAAGATGCAGCTAATGGTCACCTCTCATCTGAAGTGAAGAAAAGTGAAGAAAATCAAGGGCATTTGGAAACAATTAATGCAAGGATATGATGGACCTCGAGATCAGAACTAGATGGGACCCAGCTACCAAAGCCAACCACACGGGAAGGGATCAAAACTGGAGATCCTGGATAGAGTGAGAGGAAAAATGTGGAACACAATTCAAAAACACAATAATGATCAGAATTACTGGTCAGATGGAGTCTGGCGGGACCCAAGACTATGGCCCTGGGATACCCTTCAGGCCTGGGATGGGACTCACTCCAAGGATTGGCTCTCAGCCCAAGGGTAGAAAGACTTACATGCAGAACACCCAACCCAGGGCGATGCACCCACCTACTCTACGAACACCCTTTGGAGCAATCAGCCATGGGGCACCAGAGGGGCAGCATTCACATGGCGGGAAAGCTGGACAGACAGGAGTGGATAATTAAGAAGGGCACAGGGATGGGGGCGGTCACAGGGAAGAGAGGGGAGGAGAGTGGGTTATGGTTGGGGATGGTAATCAGGGCATGAAATCAAATGTACATGAACTGTTGAACGTAAAACAAATTTTGCTCTGTAAATTTGCACCCTAAATACAATTTAAAAAAAGAAAGTATCATGGCTTGGGTTAGGCACACCTTAGCCCTTAAATGGGACTTCTTAACCCTTTTAAAGAGGCTTTTTGCAGCAGATTTGCCCAATGCAATACATTATTTCATTTTTTGACTGCTGCTTCCATGGGCATTGATTGTGGACATAAGTGAAAAGAAATCCTTGACAACTGCAATCTTTTCTCTGTTCGTCTTGTGTTGCTTATTAGCCCAATTTTGATGATATTTGCTTTCTTTTTGTTGAGATTCTTTATACTTTGATACAAATTTTAAAAATTTAATGTCAACATAGTAATAACAAGCTCTTTTGTCCTAGAGGTTTCCCTATTGTGGTAGTTATGTTTGTGTGTCAATTTGACTGCGCCTGGTTGAGTGACTGGGCAGCTGGTGGTAGACATTCCCCATGATGAAACTGGCAATCAACTCCATGATGGGATCTACCACAAACAGAGTAGCTGCCTTTGAGATGTGATCTGCTTCCTGTATATAAGAAGAAGCCTTGAGAATGGTCTCTAGTTTATGGCACGCTTGGACCCTGAATGTAGCTATGTCATTGCTCAGCAGCCTGCTATGCTCTGCTGACCTTGGGATTTATAATGGACTTAAGTTAATGGCCTGGCATGTGGTTTGATAACATCGAGACTGTGCCTTTTTACTTGTCAACCTTGGGGCTTCTGAGCTTTAGCAGCCAGCTGCTGTCTGAGTGAAGAAAGGCCTCTAGCTCCAGTGTGCCAGGAGCAGGAGGCATAGCTGGACCCCAAGGTTGAGGGGCTTTCACCCAGACCCTAAAACCTGGCACTTCAACTTGGACTTAAAGCCTCCTAATTGTAAGAATAAACTCCTATTTGTTAAGGTCATCCCATTTGTGGTATATTTCTTGTCAGAGCAGCATTAGGTAACCAGAACACCTACAAATATTACCAAAAATTGGAAACAATGAAAGTACATATATATTTAATGTTCATTTAGGCCTAAAGATAAGATTCTTCAAATTCATACTCTCAAGTGTAAATTTTATGACCTAAAAGGAAATCCTGCACCTACTATCTAGACTGAAGAACCTAGAGAATTAATGTAAACTGGAGTCTCAAAGACTTCTATGACCTTAAAAGTTTCTCTAAAGTATGAAAATCATGTAAAGAGAACTAGGCCCAAGGTTATCTGACACAGCAGCGAGTGCTATTTATAGCTGTCGATACATTCCAAATTTTTTTTTTAGTTGCAGTATAGTAGAGAATTAAAAGGAATATCTATGTTGGTTCAGGGTTCTCTTACTGAGACCTGAATTGATTTTAGCATTCAATAACTAGCCGATGTAAAGAGCAATGACTATGCCTCTCTTTCTGAGTCCCCAGCCAACACTACTTTTTCTCTATAGTTAGTCAAGTTACTCACGACAGAATCTGGAGGAAAGGTAACACTTACATGGCACGTTCCTTTCTTCTATTTACCTTTTTTTTTTTTAATTAGGATTTGGGTGAAGATTTACAGAGTAAATTCACTTTTCATACAGCAGTTCACATATACTTTGTCTCATGTCATTGACCAAAATTTACAATGCAGCAGCTCCCCTCCCACTTCCTCCCCATAGTTACCTCCTCCCAGTGTCCATCCCTTCATACTCTTCCGCACCCTGAGCTATCTCCCTGTGCATAAGCAGCCCTTCCTTCTCCCATGATTGTTCTCTCCAGGGCGTGTGTCTACTTGAGTATTTACCACTGTTTTTAAGTTTGAGATGGCTCATGCCCAAGAAGCAGCATCCTCTGAAGAAGATATTTTTCTTGATGTAGTTGAAAATGAAGGCTAATCTAGTATTTTGCTGTAAATCAGATATTTCCAAATATAAGTTAGGTTGCAGCAATTCAGGATATGTGTATTTGACCTTATTTTGTGCATGATTGTGTTAATCCCGTGATTTCTTGGTTAACTTCAATGTTTTGAGTAAAGTGCATCTCTGCCAAAAGACTGGTCTTAAATTGCTTCTTCCTATGCCCCCCCACACACACACACACAGTGGTTCTATAAGGTTTTTAGCCCATTGAGTATCTGTTTCTTTCTTTTAGGGTCAATCATTTCTACTGGCATGTGAAGAACCTAGGCTTTTAGAGTTTTACCAAAAGTTTGAGAAAAATTTTCACTAGATGCTTTGTACCACAGAAGTCTTCCCAGCCTAGGCTGTGGAGGTAGATTAATCATGCCTCCTTCCCTCTGCTGAAGTTTTCAGAAATAGCAAAAATGTCTGTCAGAAATGATGTATCTCAACACTCAATATGGAAACCTGAAACTCTAAGGAATATTATTAACCATCTACTCTTTTGGCAAAAATGTGGTCCTGGATCACTTGTACCATTGTCACCTGAGAAGCTTGTTGTTGTTAGTTGTCCTTGAGTCATTTCCGACTCATGGCAACCCATGTGTGTAGAACAGAACTGATCCATAGAGTTTTCAAGGCTGTGACCTTTCTGAAGCAGATCTCCAGGCCTATTTTCTGAGGCACCTCTGAGTAGATTCGAACTGCCAACCTTTTAGCTAGTAGTCAAGCGATTAACCATTTGCACCACCCAAAACTGGGTCCAACCCAGATTTACTGAATCAGAATTTCTGAATAGGGCCAAGGAATATTTTTTCAATCAACCCAGATGATTTCCTACATCAGCAGAATTAAGAGTATTTTTTACTTTTTAAAAATTTTAAATTTTGTATATTGTAAATATGTATAATGTAAAATTTGCCATTTTAACCAGTTTAAAGTGTATAGTTTGTTGGCAACCATCACCACTATCTATTTCTAAAACGTTTTAACAACCCCAAACAGAAACTCTGTACCTATTGACAGAATTATAATTTAACATCATGCTGATGGTTTTTCTTTTATTAAAAGTCAGTATGAGCACAGACATAAAACACTTACCTTTTCTTATTGTTGTTGTTACTGAGAACACTATTATTACATGGTCTTCAGTGTCGTTGGAAGAAAATTCCTGTCAGATTTCAGAGCTGGAAAAAAAAGATTTTTCTCTCCTGTGAACTGGTGGGGTAGTACCTAAGGCATTTGTCTATTAACCAGAAGGTGCTTCAAACCCACCAGCCACTCCTCGGAAAGAAAATTGGGCAATCTACTTCTGTAGAGATAATGCCTCAGAAACCCAAAGAAGGGTCGCTATGAGTTGGATCAGACTCGATGCCAGTGAGTTTGGTTTGGAGTTTTGTGAACTGATACAGTTCAATTACAGCTAGTTATCAAAATCACATGAGAAAGTTTTTAAATACACAGTTTCCTAAGCAAGACCCCTTTATGAAAATCTCCAGGACAGGGAGGGTCCCCGTGATACTGATGATTAACCATGTTCCAAAAACTACAGTGGACAATATCTACCTAATTCACCATATTCACTTTTTGCCTTGGCTTCCTAGAAGCTAGTCTTACAACAGTTTTTCTTGGAATTCAGTTCTTTAACATCATTCTTCTCTTTTTTCCTTATTTTATTACTTGACTCTTTTAGTGGTTTTTTTAAAAATTAATTTCAACCAATATATTTCTTGCAATAGCATTTAAACCTAAAATAAATCAGTTATTAGGATTACTGGGTGAAAGAATATTGTGGGGTCTTAACAGTTTCATCTTTCAAGACTTATGAAGATTGTGGGAAGTTATTTTTCATAAAGCACTTTGAAAATCATTGCTATTAAAAAAAAAAAAAAGAAAATCATTGCTATTAAAATGACCTACACATAATTAAGCTACTGATCCCCTTTTAGTCCCTCACTGTAGGCACCCCCTTGGGAGCTCTGGTGGCATAGTGCCTAAGGCATTTGACTGCTAACCAGAAGCCTGCTTGTTCAAACCCACCAGCCACTCCTCGGAAGGAAGGTTGGGCAATCTACTTCCCTAGAGATACTGCTCGGAACCCACGGAGTGGTCACTATGAGTCGGATCTGACTTGACGGCAATGCGTTTGGGTAGGCATCCCCTTATACTAAATACTTTACTCTTCTCTCTTTTTGTTCACCACCACAAAGGGCTAATACATTTTAGTGATTTTAACCATTACCACTATGGTCATCAATTTCCAAGTGTATGTTTGAGCTTGGGTCATTCACCAAATCCCCTGGCCTAAATCTCTTGATATCTGCAGGAACACACATTGGACTGTTTCCAAAAGTGCAGACTTAATGTGATGAAACATGATACATCTAAACAGAACTCGTTGGCTTCCTTTACAGTTTCATGCCCCTGATTACCTCTCTTACCAACTGACCATTTGGGTAAATAACATCACCATTCGTCCATATTCCAAGCCGAATTAGTACTTGGTCACTCCAGTTTGTTTTAAGCCTCACTCCACTTAGCACAGCAACATATTGCTATAATAGTGCCTAAGGCATTTGACTGTTGACCAAGAAGGCTGGCAGTTCAAACCCACCAGCCATTCCTTGAAAGGAAGACTGGGCGATCTATTTCCATAGAGATACCACCTCAGAAACCCAAGGAGGGGTCGCTATGCATCAAATTGACTTGATGGCAGTGAGTCTGGTTTGTTTTTTAGTTTGAAGGCAGTTTGTAAAGCAAATTCTGATAGGTGTGAGGGAGGCTCAGAAGGAGTAATAATTTGCCTAGGGAGTGAAAGTGACTTCATAGGAACAAAGCCTCTCATCTGTTGTTGTTGACAGTCTGTTAGAAATGTATCCCTTCCTCTTTACCTCCCTGCCCTAGTGTTCATTTCCTGAGTTAAACAACTTCTAAATGATTTCCCTGTGTGCAGCCTATTCCTGTTTCCACGCATCTTACGATGCTGGTGGTGGTGATGGTGATGCTGGTAGTGGTGATAGTTCAATAATAATATTTGTTTGATCAATTCCTCATCTATAGAAAAGGAAAAATTATAGTATCTATGAGCTCTGCTGGCATAGTGCCTAAGGCATTTGACTACTAAGGAGAAGGGTGGCAGTTCAAACCAACCAGCCACTCCTAGGAAGGAAGATTGGGCAATCTACTTCCACAGTGATAACACCTCGGAAAGCCAAGGAGGGGTCGCTGTGAGTCGGATCTGGCTCGACAGCAGTGAGTTTGGCTTTTTGATAGTACCTAAGGCTGTGAGTCGTTATATATATTAAATGAGTAGTTGTTAGTATTTAACAAAGTTCTTGGTACCCAGTACTAGTTACTTTTTTATTTTTGTTATTGTTGTTTACAGAATGCACTCACTATTCCTTTAACAGTTATTTAACTTTGACATATACCAACCACACTGTCAATTAAGTGCAGCAAAATTTTACCCTAACTTTATAAGATAAAATTCATTCTTCATAACCTGAGGGCTAGTAGTTGTGAAACCTTTAGTTATTTTACTGAGCCTGTTTCCTCATTTGAAATAGGGATAACATTCTATTCTAGGTTGACAGGAGGTTAAAACTAATAATGTATATGAAAAGTTCTTGGGGAATTGTAAAAAATTATATAAATGTTAGTTGTTCTCATTTGTGCTGTGCTCTCTGTCCTAGAACACAAGACCAATGTAAACTGAAGGAGCAGCAAAGAATCTTTCGCCAGTCACCCCAAGATGTCAATTCCACTAGACACTGAGCCTTTACACCATTTTTTTGAAGGCTGTAATATAAAATCCAGTGCCTGTGGCCTGCCTTCCTTTCATCCTTATTGTTATTACTCCTCACCCATTCATTCAAAGCAGGAATCTGGCTCACAGTCTTCCTTGTATTGCCCTTCCTGATTTCATCACCCATAGAAAGAACCTCCATCATTCTAAACTTTCAGTTCCTTGACTACCTTGTCTCTAATGACCTTTTCTCCTTCCCCTTTCCTTCCATTGTGAAGAGATGTCCTCCTCTATGTAAAGTTAATCCTCTATGTTCTTGTGGCTCCCAAACTAGTCACATATTTCCAGAAGCATAAATCCTTGTCATTTAAGAAGCAGTTTGTTTCACTGCGAATTTTGAGCAGAATGCACCTCTCCTCAGGTGAAAGTGGTGTAGCCAATGTCCTCGCTAGCAGACGTTAAGTGGTCAGATTACCTTGTGGCGCATCCCCCAGAAACTGCTGCTGTCTTCAGCTTGTGCCAGCCTCCCCAGGGACCAATTACCACCACTTTCTAATCTATTCATGGTAACTAGGACTCTTGAAAACACAAGTTCAGACTAAGCCTTCTTATCTATCTGTTATTTCAAAAATCTTGTCTACTGTACGTCGCCATAATCCTTGGCCATTGCCTCAAATACCAGCCACTCCATCCTATTCTTTCATTCAGTATGTTCACACTATTGTTGGATTTTTTCCTCTGATCCAAATATCTCCACTGTTCCTCTATCTCCAAAACCTTTCCACCATATTTTCTGAGACACTTAAAGTGGTTTATGCTCTTATCTGCCCAACACCCCTTCCTCCACACCTCCTAGTAATAGATTCATTTTCCCTAATAGGGAAAAGGGAGCTCTGGTGGTGTAGTGCCTAAGGCATTTGACTGCTAACCAAAACGTTGGTGGTTCAAACCCACCAGCCACTCCTCAGAAAGAAGATTGGGAAATCTACTTCCTTAGAGATCACTTCAGAAACCCAAAGAGGGGTCACTATGAGTCAAATCAACTTGATGGCAGTGAGTTTTGTTTTTTTTTTTGTTAGAGGTGCCTCAGAAGAAAGGACTGACAATCTACTTCTGAAAAAGTGGACATTGAAAACCCTGTGGAACACAATTCTACTTTGACACCCACAGGGTTGCCATGAGTTGGCAGAGAAAACAGAGGAGTGGTCTGGTTGGATCACAGAATATTCATAACCATTACCAGCCAGCTCTTTCTCCATTCCCAAATCCACCTGCAAATGTGATGTGCCTTCTCCTGACAGTCTTACCTACTAATAACAGTTATTATAAATATATTTTATAGTTTCCATAGCAGTAGAAATTGTACTCAACAAAATTATATAATTTCCAACTATTAATGGAGTGTTTTTGCTTCCTCATGAAAATACAATTCCCCCCTAACAATATGAGTGCAATTTTATATTTTTAAAATTTACTGTAAATGATAAGACAATCACATATAAACAGATTTATGATTGGTTGTTTTTTTTTTTGTTTTTTTTTTTTCTTAAGGAGGGATGGGTTGTGTTTTTATCAGAGCAGGAACCAGTCTCTTTGAATGGATTAGTAAGAATGAGATAAGGCTGAGAACCACTACTCTCTAGAAGTTCAAGGTCTTTCCTGAAAGTGAAGCCCCTCAGTGACTATTTAGGAAACTAGAAGGGTTTGGCCAGAATCTACTCAATGGCAACTAACAACAAGAAGACAACAAAGAAGGGTTTGGCAGACAGATTGCTAGCCATATGACCTTGGCGAATTACTTAACCTATTTGAGCCTCAATTTTCCCATGTTACTACTAGCATAACAGCACCTACTTCATAACGACTAAATGGCATAATCTATGTAACAGTGTGTACAATCACCAACTATCAATCAGTGGTGGACTGCATGTTTCTATAATGCTGGACAGGTTTCGGCGATGCATCCAGACTAAGAGTAAAAGGAAAGCCTGGTTATCTACTGGAAGACCTTATAGATCATAACAGAACACATCCTACTCGCTTGATCTGTACATGTCATATGGAGATTGCTAGAGATTGAAAAAAACCAAACTCACTGCCATCGAGTTGGATCCAACTCATAACGACCCTTCTTGGGTCCCCGAGGCAGTATCACTATGGAAGTAGATTGCCCAGTCTTCCTTCCGAGGAGTGGTTGATGGGTTTAAACCACCAGCCTTCTGGTTAGCAGTCAAATGCCTTAGGCACTATGCCACCAGAGCTCATATTTGGTGAAATAGAGGATCAACAGGGCAAAAAAGATTGTTGGTGAGATGGATTGGCACGATAGCTGCATCAGTGGACTTGAACATGATGGCGATTGTAAGAATGATGCTGGACTGGGCAAGTATTCATTCTGTTGTCTTGTACATAAGGTTCCATGAGTTGGAGTCAACTGGACAGCAGCTATTTCTCTCTGATGACCTTATCAGTTAGGGTCTCACAGAAACAGATGGCACATTCAAATTGGATAATTTAGGGAAATTTTCATAAAGGGACCCTTCCAGGATGTGAGTAGGATGAAAGGAAACCACAATGGACAGTGCAGTTCTCTAATTACAATGGAATACTTGAAGAGGCAAGAGGAATGAGTGGTTGCCAGAGCCCAGGAGAAAGCTGTGGAGCTTTTTTGTGTGTGTGTCTGGACAAAATGGATCTGTGGAAGGATGCAGACAGCCCAAAGATGACAAGAGTGCAAAGTAAGGGGATACATGCCCTGACTTCACTCTCCTCCTCTATGGTTCTCTCCATTGGCAAACCCCAACTGGAAGCAAAGAGCAAAGGAGACTGTTGATATAGGTTGGCCTCCAGGGCAGAGATGAATGGAAAGTCTTCTGAAGGAGCAAACAGAACATAACCACTGTGGCAGCTATGGAAGTGTACTGCTCAGATCTCCCTACAAAGGAGATCCTGCCATGAGCAGTGCAGTTGGCTGTAGCCTTCAGCTGCAGATACCTCCAAGCTCTCCTTAAGTTTGGAGCTGAAACCATGTACTTCCTGGGCAGCCTCCAATCTCTAACTCAGCATGGCAGTAACACAGTGGCTCACCATTTCTGCCCAGTGAGAGAATCCATGGGCAGTCTTAAACTTTTCAAGACTGAATTATTTTCTGCTTTGATTTTTTTTTTTTATTGAAACCATGTCTTTTCAGTAATGGAAGATATTTTGAATGAAATTTTAAAAATGGTTTTTGAATATCAATTTGTATATAATTAGTGGAATACATATGTCCCAAGGGGACTCTGGTGCTGGAATTGGTGGGCTGAGACCTGTTTCTTCGGATTCATGCCATTAAACAGGCTCTCACCAGATGGCAGCGTGCACTAAAAGTGGCATAGCAGCTTCCCACTGCCTCGAGGCAGAAAATATAGGTGGGCACTATATGTCCCACAGATCACAAAAGGATTAACCTCTCATGGTGTTGCCATGAGTCAAAATCAACTGGTATGTGTGTATCTCTGTGTGTGTTTACTATCTGCTAAACACTTCCCTTGAATCATTTAATTGCTAAACTAAGTACTACAGTTTATCCCCATTTTATAAATGGTATCCATATGGCTTGCTCCCTTACTTCCTTCAGGTTTTCAGGCAAATGCAACTTCCCTACATTTATTCCCCCTTGCTTGCTTTATTTTTCTCCTGGGTCCTCATCTCCATTGAACATGTTAGATGTTTCACTTGTAACATATTGTTTAAAGTTTCTCTCTGCTTGAACGGCAAGGAGGCCACATGTTCCGACCTCCTCTAATTCCACAAAGGGAAGACAGGGTTACCAGCAGTAACCCAAGGCCTATTACTGCCAGGCCAGACATGTTG
>NW_006921768.1:3302919-3339804 GCF_000298275.1 Orycteropus afer afer
AGAACTCTAAGCACCTGAGAGAGAGTGGGCACCTCCCAGAACATTATATTGTGCCACGCCCAACAGAAATACTCCACTTGGATAATATTTACAATCAGCTCCTCAGTTGCTCATTCCACCACTGAGTTTACAATGACTTATGGGTAGAAAAGCCATACTAAGTAATTTACTACACTGCACTCTCCTACTACAATGAAAGATCATAAGAATAGGTTCATTTGTCTATTTTGTTCAATGTTATATCCCCAGTGCCTAGCACACAGTAAATGCCCCATAAATGTTTATTACATGACACATAAATAAATGAGGAAATCAAGTTTCACAGGGATTAATTTGTCCATGGACAAATATAGATAATGAGTGGCAGAATTCTGATTCAAAAGCCCATGCTCTTAATCTAGTCAAAGATTCCATCAAAGCATTAATATTGCAAACAAAATATAAATTCTTCCTCTGGAGCAGTAGGGCAGGAAAAGTGGTATAGAACTGCCTGGGTTTGGGAGTAGATTGGATATGGAGGGATACTGAAGGGGATTGTCTTAGTTTTCTAGTGCTGCTATAACAGAACAGAAATATCACAAGTGGATGGCTTTAACAAACAGGAATCATAGTTCAGGTGGCCAGAAGTGTGAATTCAGAGTGCCAGCTCCAGGGGCTGGGTGAAAGCCCCTGGACCTTGGGCTTTAGCTCTGCCTCTTATTCCAAGCCCACAGGAGCTGGAGGCATCTCCTAACTCAGGCAGCTGCTGGCTGCTGAGCTGACAAACCCAAGGTCAGCAAGTAAAGTGGCACAACCCCAAGACTGCAGGCAACACTGGCAGCCCTTTGGTTCAAGTCCAGGAACTGGAGATGAAGACTCTCCCAAGTACAGGATCCAGATGTGCCAAAAAGCTAGAAACCTTTCTGAAAGCTTCTCCAATACATACTGGAAGCATGCCACACCCCTTCAACTGATAAAGTGCTCACCGCAGATTCCAGCATGCAGGTGATTACAATCTCATTATGGGGAATAAATAACTACCTCCAGCTGCCAAGCCACTCAAACCAAGTTGACACACACCTTAACTACAACAGGAATCCAGTAAGATGACTGGTTTCTATTATGACTGGGTAAATGTAGTGCAATTCATCAAGAGAAAGAATATAAAGGAGTTCTGGTTTGGGTAAAAAGATGAAAGAAAAGAACCTGTTTAATTCAGTTTTTCTTTACCATCTCTCCAGATTACTAAAAAGTGTTAATAGGCATAAAGCAAGTAAACCCAAACTGCACCATCTTTTTAGTCTATGAACCAGTACAGATGGAGAAAAGTGGGATGCGGGTAGGGAGGCGAGATTCAAATAGAAAAATAACTGTTTTCTTTTTTAAGCCAGTCCCAGTCTGCAAAGTATAAGGAAAAGTCTCTAGGAGTGTTTAAAATAACTCTGAGGTTAAATTTTAAGGCAGATGCTAAAGCTAAAAACTGTGCCATGCCCAAGTGTATAGTCAGGCCGCAGTCATATTTTCAGATTTTGACAGTGGCAGTGGCTTTCTACAATTGACAACACGGAAGAAGGCATTGACCCTCAAGCCCAGGGTGGGCAGAAGTTCGGGGAAGGTATGCTTGGGACCGTGCACACCACAACGCGCGGCCGCCCTCAAACCTGCCTGCAGCCTTAGCCCTTCAACCAGAGGCGGGAAGCTCGCGCCCCAAACGATTCCCAACCGCCAACCTGGCGCCAAGCTGGGGGCTAGCCCCTCGGTTCCCTTTACTTCTGCCTGGCGGCCTCCGGCCAGTAGATAACGCTGTGGGCCCGCAGGGGCGGCCGCGGCACAAGCCAGCACCGCCTCCCTGGTGCGCAGACTCGTTCCTGCCGCGTTTTTTTTTTTTTTTTTTTCCCCCCGGGCGGCTGCGTACTGGCTGTGGGATGGAAAGTGAAGCTTTAGCGGCTGCCGGGAGGCTGTGAGAAGCAGCCAGCTAAGGGAAGGCGGCAGCGGTGGCAGCCTGCCGGTGAGCAACAGAGAAGAGGGGGCCTGGGCGAAGCACCTGCAAGCACGGGCGGCGGCCCCACCATGGCGATCCGTAAGAAGAGCACCAAGAGCCCCCCGGTCTTGAGCCACGAATTCATCCTGCAGAATCACGCGGACATCGTCTCCTGTGTGGCGATGGTCTTCCTGCTGGGGCTCATGTTCGAGGTGAGCCCGCCCCGCGCCCCAGCCTCCCGCCTACTGCCCCCTCCTCGGGCCCAGGCTGCCGGCCCCAGCCCCTCTGCCCGGTGCGGCGGGACACTTGGCCCGGGCCGGAGGAGGCGCCGGCCCCCATCGCCCAGAGGTGCGGGCCGGCCTTGCTCTACCCGGTGCCGGCGGCAGCCCTGCACCCCACTGCCGGGCGGGAGATGCGGAGCCCCAGTGGGCCTCGCCTCTGCAGGAGGGGTGGGGGCCGCTCGTCGCCCCTGGTGCTGACACGCACTCCGCCCCCTCCCGCTGGCCGCGCAGTTCCTGGTTCCCGCGAAGGGTTACGTGGCAGCCGGCAAGGGGCCGGCGGCGGACGGGGGCGGCCCCTCTGCTGCCGAGCTGGCGAGGGTCAGTGGGCGGATTTCAGGAGGTGGCCGCAACTGGCCGTGCTTTGCGTAGGACGGGCGAGAAAAAGTAGAGGCCAGGCCTCTGGGGACTGGAGAGCGCCGGCCAAAGGCCATAAGCCTCAAGGCGACTTGAGGTCCCTTGTAGCACTGAGTTTGGGGTGAACAAGAAACTGACGGGAACGTGCGTGTGCTGCCCTCTTAAAGGGCGGTGGCCGCATGGCACCCGAGTGATGGCCACAGGTCCGACACGCCGAGGACACACCCGATTGTTTTAATAATTGGCGTTTAAAGTCAATTGCATCAGTTGCCCAACTTTTTGCCCTGACGCTTGCATTTTCCTTAAAGAAATAAGATGTGATACATAAATCAAGATTCTGATCAGCAGTACCAAGGAGTCAAGTACCTGTCTTTTTATTTGTTGAAGTATGAGAAGATGGAAATATCTAGTATTTTGATGACTTATTTAACAGCTGTTGAATGTGGATAATAAACTTTGAAAGGTGAACATACAACATCCTAGGTTTTTTTTCTCTTCACTCCTCAATACACACCCCTATTCCTTACCTTCTTTTTTTATTTTTTTCTCTATCATCTATGCCCCATCAGATAAGCTAATTATTGCCCCATCAGATAAGCTAATTATTTTACTTATTTATTGTTTGGGTTCTCTCTCTTTAGAATGTAATCTCAGTGAAGGCAGAGATTCTTTTTTAATTAGTCTGCGTCCAGTGCCTGGATAATGCCTGGAACGTGGTAGGTGCTTAAGAAATATTTGTTGAATGAGTTAAATTAAGAAATCGAAGAAAACAAACGGAACTAAATTACCAATAACCAAAAAAAAAAAAAAAAAAAAGCGATTTTTTTAAAATGGAGCCCATTTGATTTTTTCTAATGTTATGATTAGGTAGTGTTTTAATTTGTTTTTCTTTTCTAATGGGCTTTTCTGGATATATTTAAAATTTCTGATAGTTTTGTGTATGTTTGAAACTACTGCTAAGTGGTTTGGTGCTAGTGAAAGGAGAGGTAGAAAGGAACTAATATATTACAGAGTTTGTCTTTGTTTTAGGCTAGGCTTGTACCATTTACCTGGGTAACCTAAGTCTAAGCCCCAATTTTTCTACTCTATAAAAGGAAATAACCTCACCTGTGGAATTCTCCTCACGTTGTTGCAAGAATCAGACAATATGACGTGTGACAGTTTATAAAGCGTTATTTGAATGAATTACTAAAAATGCAACACTAAACATTTATACTCTCTGCTTCTGAACTTAGTATTTATATATACTTTATGTGCTGATATTGTAAGTAGTACTTCTGTATACAATATAGTCAACAATTTTTGTATTTTGTCATTATCTATCCCACATGGTAAGAATGCCTGATTTTAAAAACATAATTTAAGAATAATAATGCCTTCAAATGCAGTGCTTTTAAATCAATTCAAAAGGGGATATAAAAGTGACATACAGAAAAGGGAAGTTTGTGCAAGTTGTACATTTTTCTTAACATATGTTAAAGTTTTAGGATTTGAAAGCACATTATTTACATATAGAAAAAAGTGACTATATTAGTTTTTCTGTTTTGACTTAAAATAATTGCTGCTGAATCTCAAAATTAACAGAATTACAGTAATTGTGCTAGAATAATAGAGAATTTGTTGTTTTTTCAGTAGGACTGTTAATTAAGCCTTTTGTATAAATGTATTGAGGAAATGTCAGAGGATTGATGGTGACAATGAAAAAGCAAAACAGATACTATATTACATGCCAAAATGAAGAAGCACTATAAGTATAGTGGAAAAGCAGGGATTTTGGAGCTAAAGGGACCTGTGTGCAAGTTAGGGTTCAGCTTGATAACTAGGTGGTCTAGAGCATCTCATTTAACTTCTTAGAATTTCAATTTACAAAAGGGGCTTTGTGAAATGGGGCTCGTTAGGTTACTCTGAGAATTAAATTAACTAATATGTATAATGCCTAATTTAGTGTTTGACCTATAGGAGACAATAAATGGTAGCTACTAATACAGTGCCTAAGGCATTTGACTGCTACCCAGAAGGCTGGGGATTCAAACCCACCAGCCACTCCTTGGAAGGAAGACTGGGCAATATACTCCCATCCATAGAGATACTACCTCAGAAACCCAAGAAGGGGTTGCCGTGAGTTGGATTCAACTCGATGGCAATGAGTTTGGGTTGTTTTTTGTTTTTTTTGGTATTATTCCTTGGAAATGTATCAAAGTAGGAAAACAGAATATGCATTTTTATGTGCAAGAAGGGCCTAACAGCATCTAACGAAATTATATATGGATACTGAAAAAGTTGATAATGAATAAGTTGGTTTTGAGAACATGTATGAGTTTAATAATATTTAGGAAATGCAATGTTAATAAAAGTTATTTGTGAATTTTGAAATCATGATTTTATTACAGTCCACATAGTGCATATCGTGGTCTATAATAGTTTCTTATTTGAGTTAGGAAAATTTGAACAATTGATAAAAGTGAAGATGCTTGGGAGGTTTTTTGCAAGTGAGGATGTAGAAAAAGAGTAAGAAGTTAAGGGTTCCTGAGAGGAATGTTTCCTGTTTTTTGACTTTCCAGATATTCCAAATTCTAGGTTGTTTGTGCTGTGTGAGTTTTGGGGACACTTAAAATTATTACTGTCTTAGAACAGTTTTGGAATCTTGTTGTGTTTTTTTAAGTATGACTTAATACCATTGTAATCTTTCCTTTTCGCTCTTTTTTTTAAGAACTTAATTTTGTATTGGTGGGGAAGTAGAATTTCATATTCAAAAATTGTCTTTACCATTCAGGCATCTAGTCCATATAGTAGTCACACCTTCCACTAACCTCTCTGTATAATAAGAAAAGATTACCAAGCCTCAACTGGTCACCACTTAATTAAAGAAATTTTATGAGATCTGTGATATTGCATACACCATAAAATTAGATAATTCATTACAATTTTGTGGTAACATGTTTAAGGTTTGTCTGAATAATTCTTTTTTTTTTTCTTATAAATGGAGGGCAGTGGTATAAATGTTAAGCCAAACAAACAAAAAAAAGACCAACTCACTGCCATCCAGTTGATTCGACTCATAATGACCCCTCCTTGGGTTTCTGAGGTGGTTACCTCTACAGAAGTAGATTGCCCAGTCTTCCTCCTGAGGAGTGGCTGGTGGGTTTGAACCACCAGTCTTCTGCTTAGCAGTCAAATGCCTTAGGTACTGTGCTACTAGAGCTCCTGGTACTCAGTTAATAACTCAGTTATTTTTACTTTGAGTCCACGTCAGTGCTTCTATAAAAGAAACACCACAAGTGGGGGGTTTTAATGAACATAAGTTTATTTTTTCACTGTTTAAAAAGCTAGAAGTCCAAATTCAGGGCACCAGCTCTAGGTGAATACTCTTTTTGTCAACTCTGGGGCAAACATCCTTGGCTCTTGGAGGTTCTCTCTTTCTCAGTTCCCTGGAGCTCTCCATGTGGTACCAGTCTTTCCTTATTTGTGCTTGCTTGCTTCTGTGCCTAATCTGCTATTTTATATCTTAAAAGTGATTGCAGAAGTCTTGTACTTGGCTTGCATGTTTAC
Organism: Orycteropus afer afer; assembly: GCF_000298275.1. Lineage (NCBI taxonomy): Eukaryota > Metazoa > Chordata > Mammalia > Tubulidentata > Orycteropodidae > Orycteropus > Orycteropus afer. The sequence goes on from NW_006921768.1 coordinate 3,309,064, forward strand.
TCCAACTTATATATTCACTCACTAACTCAATGCCATCAAGTTGATTCCAACTCATAGCGACTTCCATTGGATTTCCAAGGCTGTGAATCTTGGAAATGGAAGCAGACTGCCTCATCTTTCTTCCGTGGAGCAGCTGATGGGTTTGAACCACCGGCCTTTTGATTAGCAGCCAAATCCCTTAACCACTACACTACCAGAGCTCCTTACATGTTATCTAGTATCTATTCAACAATACTGATTGGTCACCTAAATATGTGTCTGAAACCATCCATGCTAGGCTCTGAGCATACAATGATGAACAGAAGTAGACATGGTCCCAGGTGTTATTAATGGGCAAGAGAGAAATTATTTATATAATTACACCACAGTGTGTGTTTTGATAAAGGGTCAGTGAAAAAAGAGAAAGACCCTCAATGAGATAGATTGACACACGCTGCAGCAGTGGGCTCAAATGTAGCAGTGATCGTGAGGATGGCACAGGACTGGGCGGTGTTTGATTCTGTTGCACATAGGTTTGCTGTGAGTTGGAACTAACTCAGTGGCACCTAACAGCAACAACATGTTTTGAAGAGAAGAGCACATTTCTCCCAGATAATGTAACAAAAGAAATGACCTACATAGTTTTCAGGAATAATGCATATGTTACAGTTTTTGCAAACAGTGAAACCCCCTCACACATTAGTTTCCTATATGCACTGTGCTGCTCATTGTATATATAGGCATATTATATGTGGAAAATTACGGTAGTCTAGGAAGACAGGGTAGGCTTTCTTGAATAGGGGTGATTGAACCATGATCTGAAGGGGAGAGGTTTTCCAGCAGTGTTTTAGATCAAACAGCACATGTACAGACCTGTGGTGGGAAGACCCAAATGGAGCAAGGGAGCAGGAGGAAATATCTGAGATGAGGCTAGTGAAGCCGAAAAGGCAGGAGCAGGCCATAGAGAGTCCTGTGAAAAATAAATAAACAAACTCACTGCCATCGAGTCGATTCTGACTCATAGTGACCCCTGTGGGTTTCCGAGGCGATAAATCTTTACGGAAGTAGATTGCCTCATCTTGTTTCCTCAAAGTGGCTGGTGGGTTTGAACTGCCAACCTTCTGGTGAGCAGTCAAATTCCTTAGGCACTATGCCACTCGACCTCCTGGAGAGTTCTATTGTTGTTGTTGTTGTTATGTGCCGTGGAGTCAGCCCTGACTCATAGTGACCCCTCCTTGGGTTTCCGAGGCAGTATCACTACGGAAGTAGGATTGCCCAACCTTCCTTCCGAGGAGTGGCTGATGGGTTTGAACCGCCAGCCATCTGGTGAGCAGTCAAGTGCCTTAGCCACTATGCTACCAGAGCTCCCGGAGAGTTCTATAGACCACAGTAAAGATTGTTTTTCTTTATTTCTGGAAGAATGGGAATCCAGTGAAGGATTTTAAGCAGGTGGGATGAGAGATGATAAGATGATCAGATTCCTCTGGTTGACTGGCTCTGAGGGGCTTGAGAGAGCACTTGTGGGCAATAACCAGCTATCTTTCTAAGAGACATATGTGAACTTCCCCCTCCTCAAAATTCACCAGTGGTACTAGAATAAAATCTGAACTTCTTGACTTGACAAACAAGGCTCCTTCTAGCACTTGATAATGTTTCTAGACTCTTCTCCCACTTCATGATGAGTGCATTATGCCTAGCCTAGTATTTACTGCTACTTGACTTGCATTTTCTGTTTTCTTCTACCTGTGCTGCTATCTTCTTTCCCTTCTGTGAGCTTAGGGACCTTCTGTTTTCCTGCAAGACACAACTCTTAACACCATCTCTGCATAGACTTTCTAGAACATGCCTCATTCCCCATCCCAGGCAAAAACTTATTTATCTTGAGTACCCCCATTGCATAAGCTATTAGCTTACTGATTTTGTAGTGTTAAATTTTACACCTACTCCTCACTTATCGACTATCTTATTATGGGACATTTCACATTTATGACGATAGTAAAATATCTACTATCTGACTGTTTTGCACATTACCAATGTGCATGTGGTAGTAATGCACACCAAGGTATGTGGCAAGAGTAACATTGACTGTGATGGTTAAGGTTATTTGTCAACTTGAGTGGACCCTGATTCTCAGTGTTTCTGCAGTTATGTAATAATGTAATTTGGCAGTTATGTAATGATGTTATACTCAATTCTATAATCTGATGTGGTTATCCTTCTTTTTCACTTACCTGGTATGTCAATAATTATGTTGATAAGTGGGAAGTGGGTGTATTCATTTACCTGTCTTTCTCCCTTACTGAGCTCCTGGTCATTCAGGATTATATCATTCATCTTTGTTCTTCTTTCTTGCCTATCACAGTGCCTGGTGCCTCTAAATACTGAATAAGCATTCCATTTTTCCATCCTATCCACTTTACTTTTACCCTTAAGTAGTTAAACATTTATTGAGTTAATAACTTGGCCAGATACGTTGGAGATTGATTCATTTTACTCGTATTAACTGTGCTTCTTTTTGTTTTAATTTGCACTTAAAATTTTTCTTTGGTAACAACTCTGTTCATTGTACAGATCTAGAGTAAAGAGTCATGATCTGTCAAATCATTGTTTAATGGAACTGCAGAATGTCTCTGTTGAAATCTTAAAGCTAGGGTGAATTGCAGAACCTCATCTAAACTGCACACACAGTGCCATGGTAAACTATATAAATTCCTAAGATCAACTCCTGGGTGATCAGGAATTCCCATTGTGCCTCTCAGGGTGCAACAGAGCTAGGGTTCCCTAGATTGGATTCGGTGGTAGAACTTTGTCATGATTTGTCCCTGATTATTATTTGGGAAAGGGTCACAAATTGACTTGAACCTTTTTTTTTTTTTTTCTTTTTAGATAACAGCAAAAGCATCTATCATTTTTGTTACTCTTCAGTACAATGTTACCCTCCCTGCAACAGGTAGGTCCTTCTTTTAGAATTTTCTATTAAGTAGAAGAGTTCAGTTAAACAGACATGGAAATTTCCATGAATGTTAGGTTCTGCATTAATCTTCAAGATCTCGTCCATAATTAGACTGAACATTATTTTGATATAGTAATGCGAGAGTTGACATTGTTGGTTGACTTAACCTCGTACCTCATATGAAAAAGTTTTGTGTGTTTAATGGTTACTTATATATTATTCTGAATAAGTTTGAAATGTCATCAAAGAACTTTTTTTCTGTCTTCTCTCCACTCTGATCTTTTCATAAGAAAACAATAAGAACAGATATTTAAAATTCATTTAAAGTGTCGCTGTTCAGTGAAGACTTTTAAAGGCACAATGAGCATGTTTAGTTTTTCTGAGTTAATGTTTTTGACCTGTAATACCAATCCTTTTAAGCCTATTTTATTTTCACATTTTATTGTGTTCAACTTCTGACAGTTATTTTTATTAGTGAAAATGTCAATAAGCTCTAGGAATTAGCCAATAATAGCATCCAAGCTATGTTTTTAGTTTATATTTCAAAAAGCTTTACTCTAAAGTATGCTGAAAATGTATGCTTATGTATGAAAGTCAAGCTGTTATTGAAAGTTGATTGTTGTGAAATACAGTAATATAATTAACTAGCATTGGTGAGGGGAGGGGTATTTGGTTAATAAAATATTAACATGTTCAGCAATAAACCTATCCTGAGGTTCTCAATGTAGGATGTAAGATCAGGTATACAACATTGAATTGTTTTCTTTTGTTCATTTATATAAAATATTTGTAAATATTTTTGTTCATTTATCTAGAATATTTGTAATATTCGTAAATATTTTTGTTTAATGACTTATTCATCCGGTTGCTCAAAGCTACAACATTGTTTTGAAATTTGAATCTGCTGGAGAAGAATAAAGCTCTTTTTCTAAATCATAGCTAAACCCATAAGTTTGAGAACAACAAATGATAAGAGATTCACAAGTATTTGATTAAAATTTGTTTTAAAAAATGACAGCAACTGTAAGTGACTAAGAGAAAATGTGTTTTGGTTACCTCTGCACTACTCTAACAGAAAATACCATAAATGGGATGGCTTCAACAAACAGGAGTTTATTCTTAGAATTTTTGGAGGTTAGAAGTCTGAGTTCTAAGTGCCAAGCTCTAGGGGCTGTGTGAAAGCCCCTGGACCTTGGGCTTTAGCTCTGCCTCTTGCCCCTGGCCCACTGAACTAAGAAGCATCTTTTCACTTAAGCAGCTGGCTGCTGAGGCTGATAAGCCCAAGGTCGACAAATAAAATGGCACAGTCCTGAAGTTACCAAATCACCTGGCCGGCCGTTGATTCAAGTCCATTGAAAGTCCCAAGGTCGGCAGAGCATGGCAGGCTGCTGAACAATGACATGGCTACATGCAGGGTTCAAGCATGCCGTAAGCTAGAGACCATTCCTACAGCTTCTCCTTAAATACAGGAAGCAGACCACATCCCAAAGGCAGCTACTCAGCTGCTTGTGGTAGATCGCACCACAGAGTTGATTGCCAGTCTCATCATGGGCAATAACTACCACCAGCTGCTCAGCCACTCAAACAGGCCCAGTCAAGTTGACACACAACCTTATCTACCACAATGTGTTAGCTGTCACTATTTCTTCTAGATCAAAACCAAATCAGATATAAGTTAAATCAATTTTTTTCCGTCACAATCAAAATGTAGTTTCTAGTTTGAAAGTAGAGGAGGAATAAGCTTTTAATAAAATGGACAAAGGAGTTTTTAATAAAATGGACAAAGGACTTGAATAGACCTTCCACCAAAGAGAACATTCAGATAGCCACCAAACACATGAAAAGATGCTCAGCATCATTAGCCATCAAAGAGATGCAAATTAGAACCACAATGAGATACCATTTTACTCCCACTAGGATGGCTAAAAGAACGTTGGTGGTATAGTGGTTCAAGTGCTTGGCTGGTAACCCAGAGGTCGACAGTTTGAACCCATCAGCTGCTCCATAGGAGAAAGATGTGGCAGTCTGCTTCCATAAAGATTACAGCCATAGAAACCTTACGGGGTAGTTCTGCTCTGTCGTATAGAGTCTCTATGAGTCAAAATCGACTCAATGGCAGTGAGTTTAGTTTTTTAGTTTGGATAGGGTGGCTAATACTGAAAAAATAATAATAAACGTTGGCAAGAATGTGTGGAAATTGGAACTCTTATCCGTTGCTGGTGAGAATGCAAAATGATACAGCTCTTGTGGAAAACAGTGTGGTGGTTTCCTCAAAAACTAAAAATATAACACTACTGTATGACCCAGCAATTCCACAGTTCCATTCCTAGGTATATACCCAAGAGACTCAAAAAGAAACTTGTACACCAATGTTCCTTGCAGCTCTATTCACAATAGTGAAAAGGCTGATGCAGCTTAAATGCTCATTGACAGATGAATGGATAAACAAAATGTAGTACAATACATACAATGGAATACTACTTAGCACGTAGGAGAAATGAGTTGATACATGCTACAATATGAATGGAGTTGGAAGACATGTTGAGTGAAACAAGCCACAAAGGGACAAATGTATGACCTCACTTACATAAAAAGATAAGGAAAGACAAATGAATAGCGGCTAAAGTTTATTAGTGGCTACCAGGGGCAGTAGGGAGGGGAAAAAGGGATGTTAAGGATGATGGAAAAATCACATTAATTAAGGGTAGGATTACATATCTGGTTATTGTAATTGCTGTCAATAAATTGTACAGCTGTAAAATGTGGAACTAGAAGAAGTTGGGAGCTCTGGTGGCATAGTGCCTAAGGCATTTGACTGCTAACCAGAAGGCTGGTGGTTCAAACCCACCAGCCAGTCCTCGGAGGGAAGATTGGGCAATCTACTTCCGTAGCGATACCACCTCAGAAACCCAAGGAGCGGGTCACTAAGAGTCAGATCCAACTCGACGGCCGTGCATTAGAAGAAGTTGTGTGATAGACATGTTTATAACAGCAACAACAAAAGTAGTAGCTCCCAAGGATACTTATGCAGAATCAAAAATTTCATAGAATTTGGAAGTTTAGGGTCACAATATTATGAGATATCCCAGTTGAATGACCTAATAACATGTTTGATGTTTCTGTTCATTGTGTAGTGGTTGGGGACTTTAAAGTTTGCAAGTGGCCATCAAAAAAGCACAGTTGGTCTCTATTCACCTGCAGCGACAGAGGAAGGAGAGTCAGGAATAGGTGGAGGACATGTAGTATATGGTTATTGTCTCCATGAACAATTGCCTTCTCTGCTGTGAGACCAGAACTGAATGGTACCCGGCTACCATTATTGAACATTTTGATCAAAGATTCTCTAGATGAATCCTGATCAAAAGGGGTAAAATACAAAACACGATTATCCATTTTCATAGACACCAGACTTTCCTGAAGCCATGGAGGCTGAATGAACCACTGGAACTATTGTCCTAAGATAATCTTTATACCTTAAACCAAAAACATCCCCTAGTCTTCTTAAAACCAAATAGTAGTTTTGCTTAACTAGTGAGAAATGTCTGCTTTGAACATTATGCTCTTTTACAAACTAAATGGAATCAAATTGACAACAGCAACATGAGAGATTAGATAGGAACCTTAAGGGGCAGTGAATTTATGTTGATGGAGGAGGATCAACTCAGAAAAGGAGGGTGAGAGTGGTTGCACAACTGGAAGAATATAATTAATGTCATTGTCATTACAAGATCCATGTAGAAATTGTTGAACTGAGGGATACTTTGATGTATATATTCTCAGTAACAACAACAAAATAAATAAAAATTAAGAAAAAAATAGTAAGTTTCTAAAGTTCTTGGGAAAGACAGGTAAATGGGCTAATATAACTTTGTTAACCTGATCTGTACCCCTTGGGATAATACTGCTTTGTTAAGGATCTGAGTGTGGCCTCTCCTCCCCTATTGGTCTTTGATGGTTGTAACTAACATGTGTCAAGTCTTTGTAAGTAATTCCTGAAACTTTAAAGTTGTAGGAAGCCTTCTTGATTTCCATTGCCCACTTAGGCTTAAGATGTCTAAGAGCAATGTAGACATCTTACCTGTGTAGAACTTATTTATTAGTCTAATTTATTTTATTTTATTTTTAACTATGTTGTACTTAGTGCTGTTTTTATAATCTTATGTGCATTTTTTTGTGTGTGTCCTTTTTGGCCTTCAGAAGAACAAGCTACAGAGTCAGCGTCCCTTTATTACTATGGTATCAAAGATTTGGCTACAGTTTTCTTCTACATGCTAGTGGCAGTAATTATTCATGCCATAATTCAAGAGTATGTGTTGGATGTAAGTATACAACCTTAGAAATCTATACTTTGAAAACTACTAACTCTTATACTGTGATAGTCATATATTAATGTATTTGATAAAGTATTCTTAATTACTAATGGCTGTTTTTATTTTTAGAAAATTAACAGGCGAATGCACTTCTCCAAAACGAAACACAGCAAGTTTAATGACTCTGGTCAGCTTAGTGCATTCTACCTTTTCTCTTGTATTTGGGGCACATTCATTCTAATCTCTGTGAGTATGTCCTATGATTAAATTTTCATCTCTCGAAGTGTTGTGTTGGATACAGACACAAGATATCATACTTTTAATGCTCTTAAGCAAATCCTAACCTTAAAGCAAGTCCATCTTTTATCTACCTTAGCTTTTTTTGTTGTTGTTGTTGTTTTTTCTTCATCCAAAATTAGGAACTCTGCCAATGATCTAGTATAAATTAAGAGTGTCAGTGATAAATTTCTCTCTCAGTTTTTATACAGCAAAAATTCTAAACTTAAGTTTTAAAAGTTTCAGAAAGCCTTATTCAAAGTCAGTCTGAATATTATTTCTGTGTGTTGTAGTAATTTGCAGATATCTCCATATTAGCAAAATCCTAAGATGTCAGTGGTTAGTTACTAGAGTTACACGTGTTGTACTGTTTTTAGCCATTTTAAAACCAATACAGATGTTTTCCAAACAGCTTAAAATGTTGTATGAATTTTCAGTGAAGGGAATCAATACCTTAAATTATAGCATTCTAAATATGGGGAAGGGAAGGCAATTATCTATTTTATTAGTAGTAATAACAATTGGTAAATTTTTGTGGTATTCCATAGTTTATATAAATAAAATGAATTTTCTAGAGTATATCAATGTTGGAAGTAGACTAAACTCAGCATTTCAGATTTGTAATCTAGTGCTCATTTCATTTTACTCTGCTGCTTTAATTATTTTTTTTATGGATATACTTAAGTTTTAGGGAGCTCTGGTGGCGTAGTGCCTAAGGCACTTGGCTGCTAACCGGAAGGCTGGTGGTTCAAACCCACCAGCCACTCCCCGGAAGGAAGATTGGGCAATCTACTTCTGTAGAGATTCCACCTCGGAAACCCAAGGAGGGGTCACTGTGAGTCAACTTGTCTTGACAGCAGTGAGGTTTTTTTTTTTTTTTTTTAAGTTTTAAAGGTTTTTCTTTCTTCAATATATTTGAGTGGGAAAATTCGAATCTTATTCAAGATAAGTCATGTTAGATTTTTCTTTAACATTTGCATTAATTCTTACTGAATAGATTGATGTAATCTGGATAGCTAAGAAAAAGATGTGGTTAGTTTATGGACATAATTCCATAAAATACGATAGTGTCCTGATCTTCCTCCTGTCAGGTGCTGTATCATCCCTAAAACACTTATCTTATTACTGGAGGAAAAATTCATTTCTCCCATAGCTGTTGTATCTTTGTCGTATACTAGTTCTATGTTTGGTTTAATGTTTGTTTGCATACATGTATTTTTTACTCTGTGAGATTGAAAGATTTTTGAAGGTCAAGAATCATGTCTTGTTTGACTTTGTATCTTTCAACTGATTTTTCAGCTAAAGTAATCAAGTCAAGCTAAATTGAAAATAACTGAAATAACTAAGTAGTGACTTTAGTATACTCTTTGGAACCTAGCATAGAAATTGTAAATGTGACAAGCAAAAATATTGCCTTATTTTTCTAGAAGTTTGCATTATACTCATAGGCTAATATTTATATCCTTTTTCTTAGGAAAACTACATCTCAGACCCAACTATCTTGTGGAGGGCTTATCCTCATAACCTGATGACGTAAGTCATTTTTAGCAGAACTTTCTTGGTTTATGGACCATAGTCACGTCACTTTTAAGCAAATTTAATTTTTTTTCTTCTCTTTAGGACCTCTAGTAAATTCATAAAATAGGTGAAAGTCTATCTTTAGTAGCCCTATTGTTATAAGAAAACTGTTTCTGTGTACTTTTCTCCCATATATAATCTTTTCAATGTTTTTACACTTTCACAAAGTGACTGTACATTGCTGCAAGGAACTCAGTGGTTGCATAAACATTTTTTCAGCATATGAGTACATACTTTAAGCCAAGCTCTAGTACACCTATTTAGGGTTTTTTCTTTTGTTTTGCTTTTTGCTGCTTTAGCCTATCTTTTGCATCCCTCAACCTGTCAGTTTGGATTATAATATTTTATACAGTATATATCATCTTGACTGTCCTATAATTGTTTGATTTATGTAAGTTTTGTATTATACCCATGTCTACAAAGACTGTAAGTGTCTTGATAGTACTAGGAACCATCTGTTGTTTTTATTTTATGTCCTTCATTGTGCTAGGTAGATTGTAGATGATTGTCACCTAGAGAGTACTCAGTAAATATATTGTGATGTGTGAATTAGAGAAAGATGAAGAAATGAAGAAGATAAACCTAACCATGTATATCTTTGCTTTAAGTGTAACTAAAATATCTGCTTTGTTGAGTCATTCTTCAATTTTAAAAAATTATTTATATGTATTGAACTTTTATAAAATAAGGACATAAATATATTTATATGGAACTGTATGTTTTCTCAAGAAAGTATTTTAGATTGTCTTTGTGGGTTTTTTCCCCAAAATAGGGCCTAATTTATGTTTTGATTTATTCTCTTTTCATCTCCCCCCGCCCCCTTTCTGAGTGATTGGCATTGGTAGCCGGGCACCATCCAGTTGTTGTGGTCTCAAGGTCACATGATCTATTCTTTCATTTTATGATTATTTTAAAAGGTGTTTATATAGGGGAATTGGGAAGTGTTTTATTTATTTATTTAAATTGTGATTTGGGTAAAGGTTTTTTTTTTTTTAATTGTGCTTTGGGTGCAAATTTACATACCAAATTTGTTTTACATTCAACAGTTCATGCACATCTGGTTTCCTGGCCCTGATTACCATCCCCAGCCATAAGAAACTCTCCTCCCCATGTTCACCCCTTCCCTGTGCCCCTCTCATCCATGCATTCCTTTCTGTCCATCTTTCCTTCTATGTGAATGCTACCCCTCTGGTGTCATGGCTGCTTGATCCAAGGGGTGCATCTCCATAGAGTAGGTGGGTGCATAGTCCTGGGGTAGGTGTTCTGCATGTAGGTCTTTCTGCTGTTGAGCTGAGAGACAGTCCATGGAAGTGAGTCCAATTCTAGGCTCAAAGGGTAACCCAGGGCCATAGTCTCAGGGGTTCTATCAGTCTCTATCTGACCAGTAATTCTGGTCCTTTTTGTGTTTTTGAATTTTGTTCCACATTTTTATTCCCTCTTTATCCAGGATCTCTAGGTTTGATCCTTTTCCGAGCGGTTGGCATTGGTAGCCGGTCACCATCTAGTTCTTCTGGTCTCGGGTCATGGAGGCTTAGGTCCTCATGGTCCATCTTATCTTTGGACTAATCATTTCCAGATGACTGATTTTCTTCACTCTTCTTTGCTCCAGCCGAGGGGAGACCAATAATTGCATCTTAGATGGATGCTTGAAAGCTTTTAAGACCCCAGTCACTACTCACCACAGTAGGTTGTAGAACAAAATTTTTATGAACTATGTGTGCCAATTTATCATGGTGTCCCCCGAGACTATGGTCCCAAGTCCCCAGGCTTGATGATTCTCTCTCACAAGATGTTTGCTTGTCTCTGCAAAGTTCCTCTCACCTTGTCTTCTGTTGCTTCTGTAATGTATGTGACTAATTTTGTAGCACAAGAGCATATGTAAGATTATCTTCAGCCAAATCTATTCTTGGTCTAGGGTGTATTCCTGTCCGCCTACCCCACCTGCTCTTCTCACCTGTCTATGCATTAATCTGTAGCCTGGTATTTGGTGCTAGTGATACTGCAGTGTTGTGCCTGTGATAGTGTTTGCCTCTGTTGTCTATTTCTTTTGTGTACATTTTGGTGTCTTTTCCTTTCCCCAGTGTCACCATGCTGGTGACATACTCTTTCCTTACCATTCCTCCCCTCACCCAAATCAACATGTGACCCCCAAATAGTTCCAGATTTTCCTTCTCCTTCCCTCCCATCCCTGGTAACCAACAAAGTGAGTGTCCTTCCCTGAATAAACCCTTCCTTGACTTTTTATAGTAATGGGCTTATACAGTATTTGTCCTTCTATGATTGACTTATTTCACTCAGCATAGTGTCATCGAAATTCATCCATGTTGCTAGATAACTTGTGTATTCTTTATTGTTCTTTAATGTTGCATGGTATTCCATTGTGTGACTGTACCATAGTTTGGTTATCCAGTCATCTGTTGATGGACATTTAGATTGTTTCCATCTCTTTGCTGTAGTGAATTGTGCTGCAGTGAGCATGGGTGTGCATATGTCTATTTGTGTTCTGTCTCTCACCTCTTTAGGATATATTCCTAGTAATGGAATTGCTGGATGAAATGGTATCTCAATTCTCAGTCTTCTAAGGAAATGCCATACCATTTTCCAGACCCACTAGCAGTGTATGAAAGTTCCAATCTCTCCACAGACTTGCCAACATTTGTTATTTTCTGTCTTGTTGCTATTATTTCTGGGATGAGATGGTATCTCATTTTTGTTGGGATTGAGCAATCTACTTTAATAGTGATATTACCTCCGAAACCCAAGGAGGGGTCACTGTGAGTCAGGTCCAACTCCAAGGCACATAACAACAACAACAACGTGTAATGATTGTGAGCATTTCCTAATGTGTTTGTTGGGTGCCAGTATATCCTCTTTAGTCAAGTGTCTGTTCATTTCTTTTGCCCATTTTTAATTTTTTTTTTTTTTTTTTTTTGTCTTTTTGGTGTTGAGGTGTTGAAGTTTTCTATAAATTTTGGAGATGAGTCCCTTGTCAGATATGTCATAGCCAAATATTTTTTCCCAATCTGTAGGTTCTCTTTTACCCTTTAGAAGAAGTCTTTAGATGCACATAAGAATTTAATTTTTTTTAAATCTCAGTCATCTAGTTTGTCTTCCATTGCCTGTGCATTTTGGGTTATGCTTGGTAGTCTATTTATGCCATAAATTAGGGCCCCTAGACTTGCCCCTATTTTATCTTTGATTTGGGTAAAAGTTAACAAAACAAATTCATGTTCCGCTCAACAGTTTATACACATTGTTTCATGATCCCCACAGTGCAACAGTGCTCTTTCCACTTCCTCCCTGTGATTACCCCTTCCCTATGTCCTTCTGTCCTATGCATTCCTGGCCTCTGAACTTTCTCCCTTACAAATGCTTTCCTTCTGATTTCCCACGGTTGATTATTGTAAGGAATGTACCTACCTGCTATAATTATTCACCTCATAGGCCTGTCTTTCATTAAGCTAGACGTTAAGGCACAGGAGTAAGTTCAGTTCCAGGCCCAAAGGGTGACTAGGTGCCATGTTTCAGGGGTTTCACCAGTTTGTATCAGACCAATAAGCTTGGTCTATTTTATGATTTTGAGTTTTGTTCCACATTTTTCTCCCACTCTCTCCAGGATCTCTAATTTTGATCCCTTTCCAAGTGGTTGACAGTGGTACCCAGGCACTCTTAGTTCTTCTGGTCTCAGGGTCATGTATAGGCTAAGGTTCGCCTATTTCACTAGTCCCTTGGACTATTTCCATGTGTCTGACTTTCTTCACTCTAGTTTGCTCCAGACAGGGAGCAATAGTTGCACCTTAGATGGCTGCTCGTAGGCTTTTAATGAACTTTTCGCTACTCACCAAAGTGGGATATGGAACAATGTTTTTCTGTAGTATGTTATGCCGATTGAACTTGATGTCCACCATGACCATAAGCCTGAGCCCACGGGCCCAGTGACTCCCTTAAGGTGTTTGGCTGCCCCTAAGAAGTTATCATAACTTTGTCTCCTGTTTGCTCTGTTACGTATATGGACATTTTGATAGTACATACAAATATATTATAGAAATATCATCTGCCAAATCTTTTATGGTCGTGGGTATATTCCCGTTCACCTACGGGGCTTTGTGTTATCTGTATTTAACTTTTAGAACAGAAGGAGACAGGAGATAGAGAGAAAGCAGAAGGGCTAGAGGGTCATAATGTGAAGAGGAGAAAGGTCTTCTCTAGATTCTAGACTGATTAGGGTCTATCTCCTGGGACTCCTCTGTGCCTGTTCCCCTCACGTTACTTCTGGCTCTGCTTCCATTTGTTTGGGGCTCTCTCCATGTTCCAACCAGGGAGAGTTGTCATGTTTCCCTCAGGAAGAAGTCAAAGGAATGTTTGAAATTTGGACTGTTCCAGTTTTGGGTGGTAGTAACTCTGTGAGCCTTCACTTTTGTTTCAGTCTTTTTGCCCTTCCCCTTTCCCTTTTCATGAAACCTATTAGATCTGTGATTTGATTTCCTCAGAATCATGTTCCTTAGGCTTTCAGTAGCTAATGTGACATGCTAATCAGTATTAATTAATTAACTAATAGAAAAGATCTCTAGTTCCTCCCATATAGTTTGCATGTTAGCAAAAGCCTTCTGCAGATAATGTTCTCACTTCCGTTGTTTAAGTCAAGAGAGTTGATGATGGTAGGAGAAAGAGGAAAGCAGCTGTTGCAGAGCTGTTTAAAGATATACAAAGTACTATAAAAGGACTTGAGATTATAACACAAAGGTATCTACTTTGTATGTCCTAATCTTGCTAGTGTTTGTTTACTTTTTTTTTTTTTTAAATAATATCATTTAAAAGATATTTCTCACTTTCTTGTGTTGTACAGATTTCAAATGAAGTTTTTCTACATATCACAGTTGGCTTACTGGTTTCATGCTTTTCCAGAACTCTACTTCCAGAAAACCAAAAAAGTAAGCTGGGATCATATAGTTTTAAAAATTATTTTGCTTAATTTTTTTTTTTTATTAAAAATCATTCTGAATTAAGTATTCCCTCACATCTCTGTCATCCTTGTTTCCTTCTCAACATTCCTCCACTTCCCCTCTTTCCATGAAGACTTAAATCTTTGAGTATTTCACAGAAAAAACCTTGAATCACTATTTTAACTTAAAGGAGGATCTTCTACATTTGATGTGCTAATGGCTCTTTTTAAAATATAACTTGAAATCAATTTTTTCATGAAAAATTGTTCTCATATTGTTATTATTTGTAGCAGTGCATTTCACAAGCGAGACAGGACAGATTTATTGGATTCCTCTAAACTAACAGTTCTATGTGTAAGCCCTAAGGAAAATTCAGTATTGGGAAAAAAAAGTAAACCATAGTTAAGTATTCACAGTGAACAGCATTTCCTGAATTGAGGAGAGCCGCACGTAGGAAAGATAATTTGTTTATTTGAACCGATAGTTGAGTCTGGAGGACTGCAATGTCTTCCTTTTGAGTTTAACCCCCAGTGCCTCTGAAGTCACACTTTCATGATATCACAAAGGTCCACTTTATTTCCTTGATTTAACTCTTTCACTTCTAAAACTATACTATCTCCTTGTTGCTTCCCACTAAGATACAACTGCAGACCTGAAGGGCTTCTGCCATCTGTGCTACTCTTCCCTGGCCTTTGCTTTCTTGCTCTCTCCATATACTACATCACATTGATAGTCCCTTATTTTATGAACTCAGCGCATCAGTTCTTTTCCTGGAGTACTTTCCCTCCTGGATAAATTAATCAAGTACTTTTATTCCCCTTTCTCTGGAGGTTGTTAAAAAAAAAAAAAAAAAATCTATGTATGTTTATGGTTTTCCATATTTAAAAAGCTTTTTTGAAAATCCCCTTACTTGGAAGGTCTTTCCAAGTAGAAGTGTGACAACCTGCTGGTGACCACTTTATCTTTGCCTTCCCAAATGCTTGTTTCTATATATACTGTAAATAATTAATTTATGGGTATTGGCACTTGATTTGCTATGGTTTTGTGTCTGTTTTATGTGTCATAGGTCTGTCATCATTGATACTATATACTAGCATTAGGTTTCACTGCTATTCATAAGGTTTTCACTGGCCAGTTCTTTGAGAAGTGGATGGCCCCTTCTTTCTTCTGTGTCTGTCTTAGTCTGGAAGCTCCACTGAAACCTGTCCACTGTAGGTGACCCTGCTGGTATTTGAAACACCGGTGGCACAGCCTGCAGCCTCACAGCAGCACACAAGCCACCAAGTGTGACAGACTGACATGTCGTATTGCACTAGGCAAATCTGCTGCAAAAGACCTCTTTAAAGTGCTGAAGAGCAGAGATGTCTCTCTGAAGACTAAGATTGTACCTAACCCAAGCCATGGTGTCCTCAGTCACCTCATATGCATGTAAAAGGTGGACAATGAATAAGGAAGACCGAAGAAGAGTTGATGCATTTGGGTTTTGGTGTTGGTGAAGAAAACTGAAAGTACCATGGTCTGCCAGAAGAATGAACAAATCTGTCCCGAAAAAAGTGCAGCCAGAATGCTCCTTGGAAGTGAGAATGCCAGACTTCATTTCATTTACTATGGCCGTGTTGTCAGAAGGGACCATTCCCTTGAGAAGGATATCATGTTTGGTAAAGTGGAGGGTCAGTGAACAAAGAGAAGACTCTCAGTGAGTTGGATTGGCCCAGTGACTGTGACTTTGGGCTCAAGCATAACAAGGACCGTGAGGATGGTGCAGGAGTGAGCAGTGCTTCATTCGGTTGTACATAGGGTCGCTATGAGTCAGTCAGCTTGATGGCACCTAACAACTAGCATTGGGTAGCAGTACCAAATTAGAGGTCATGTACTTTTTATGTTAACTTCTTTTTTAAACTAGAATGTTTTCCAGTTAAGTTGACGGTAAGGATTTGAACGAAGATCCTCTGTTCTGATTACCTAGTGCCACGCTAACAGGAATATACCACAAATGGGATGGCCTTAACAAACAGGAGTTTATTCTTATGATTTAGAGGCTTTAAGTCCAAGTTCAAAGTGCCAGGCTCTAGGGGTTGGGTGAAAGCCCCTCAACCTTGGGGTTCAGCTCTACCTCCTGCTCCCAGCCCACTGGAGCTAGAGGCCTTTCTTCACTCAGACAGCTGCTGGCTGCTGAGGCTCAGAAGACCCAAGGTTGACAAGTAAAAAGGCACAGTCCCGATGTTACCAAACCACACGGCAGGCCATTAACTTAAGTCCATTTTAAGTCCCAAGGTCAGGGGAGCATAGCAGGCTGCTGAGCAATAACACAGCTACATGCAGGGTCCAAGCATGCCACAAGCTAGAGACCATTCCCAGGGCTTCTCCTTATATACAGGAAGCAGACTACATCCCAAAGGCAGCTACTCAGCTGCTTGTGGTAGATCCCACCATGGAGTTGATTGCCAGTCTCATCATGGGGAATAACTACCACCACCGCCCAACCAACCAAACAGGCCCAGCCAAGTTGACACACAAACCGAACTACCACATCCTCTTATATTTTTAAACCTTTGACTTAGAATTATCTTAAGATCAGATCGAATTATTAGGACCACAATTTCTAGAACTAGTACCAGTTGCCTTCAGATTGACTCCAACCCCAGGTGTATTATAGTAGAACACCATAGGATTTTGGTGCCTCTGGTTGGACTCAAACCTCCAGCCTTTCAGTCAGTAAGCAAGTGTGTTAACCATTTATTTACATCACCCAGGGACTCCTACAATTGAGTACTCCTCCTATATTTAGTAAGAACAAAATGTGAACCATAGATATCCTAGAGCTGCATTGTCCAAAACAATGGCCATTAGTCTCATGTTACCATTTAAGTTTAAATTAAAATTAGTAACAACAAAAGTTTCACTTTTCAAGACACATTTAAACTGTTCGTGAACCATGTATGGTTAGTGACTATCATTTTGGACAGTGCAGATATAAAACATTATCACCGCAGAAAGTTCAATAGACTGCCTAACTGAGAATATCATAGTCTCTTACTATGTTAGTTATTAGCTGCCATTGAGTTGACCCCTGATTCATGATGACACCACACATAGTAAGATTGAATCCTTGTGATCCAGAGGGTTTTCACTGGGTAATTTTTCAGAAATAGATCATCAGATCTTTCTTCCTGGTCCCTCTTAGTCTAGAATCTTTGCTGAAACCTGTTCAGTAACATAGCAACATACAGACTTTCACTGACAGGTAGTGTCTGTACGTGTTGTGGTACATTGTCTGGGAATAGAACCCAGATCTCTCATTTGGAAGGCAAGAATTCTACCACTGAACCACCACTGCCCCCTGATGTATTACTGTCATGATACAAATATTTAAAGCTTTCTTTAGGTATTTGTATACCCATGGATATAATTCCCATAATATCTCGTTTCATTATTAATCTATACATCTCTATCTTGCTCATTGACTATAGTAAAGAGGACAAAGTAATTGTTCATTTTCATTGCCGAAGCTCTTTAGCAGTTCCTGCCAGATGGCATTTCTCCAGAAACACAGTCTGATTTTTATGGAATAATCTGCATAACTTAGAACTTAAATGAAACTATTTTTAACACCTACATATGACAGTTGAAAGTAACTGTTACAAGTAATTAACATAATTTGAAAGTAACAGCTGCATATGTGTTAAACAGTTACTTAAAATTTACCCTATGAAAATTATTTTTGGAAGAATTTTTTTGTAAGAAACTAGTACAGTGATTGTTTTAAACAAATCCTCCGGATAGCTGAACAAAGGAATGCTGTTAGCAGTTCAAGAAGTGTGCTGCTCTTAACAACAACAAAGGAAATGAAATTTGAAGAAAAGAGAAAAGGAAATGTGCTGGTCATAACAGGTTCTTTGAGGAGAAAATTTTAAATTACACATCCGTTGTATGTTTCAATATAAACAGTCTTCCATTTTGTCCTTAAGATTCAAAATACTACTCCTTAACCAATTTGAATGTACAAGTTATTAGGATGAATGAAACATTTTATTTCACCATATATATTTGGTTTAGTTATACATACATATATTTGCATAGCATTTGCAATACAAGTTTTCCCTGTGTCTGAAAGTAAAGTATTCCTGTGAAACCTTACATAAGCCAAAATGGCAAAGAAGCTGTTACCATTAATTTATCTGGGGAAAAGTTTTGTACATTCTCAGACCCAAAAAATAACCTGCCAGATCTTACCAAGAAACACATAAAACCTAAAATATCATTAACATACAGTGTTCACAGATAGAGTTTAAAGTATGTGGCTTGATACTGAGAAGCTGAATGTAGTTTTGGGGAAGAAGCTTGGCAAAGCCACTTCTCTGCTCAAGGTGCTAGTTGCCTCTTTAATGGCTTACTGCGAAACAAACACTGAACACTAGTTTGCTTTTTGCCTTTTTTCAAAATGAAAATCTTCAGATTTCAGTTTTCTTTTGGTTAACAAAAACAGGTACTAGTGTATGACTTCTGTAAAAATGAACTAGTATAAAGTAAACCATAGATAAAGTACTTAGGAATAAATCTAACCAGAGGCACAAAAGACATACAAAGTAAACTACAAAACACTATTACAGGGAGCCAAGAGACCTACATAAGTGGAAGATTATACTATGCTCATGGATAGGAAGACTTAACATGAAAATGTCAATACTACCCAAAGCGATCAATAGATATAACACAATCCTGATCAGTAATCCATCATCTTCCTTTAAAGAGATGGAAAAAATAATCACTAACTTTATGTGTAAAGGAAAGAGACCCCAGGTTAGTAAAGCTCTACTGAAAAAGAACAAAGTAGGAAGCCTTCATACGCCCCAATCTTAAAACCTACTATACAGCCACAGAAGTTAAAACAACCTGGGCCTGGTACAGTGACAGACTTACAGAACAATGGAACATAATTGAGAACCCAGAAGTAAATCCATCTACCTTTGGACAGCTGGTCCCTGACAAGGGGCCAAACTCATTGAATGGGGAAGAGATACTTATCTTTAATAAATGGTGCTGGCAGAATTGGATATCCATTTGCAGAAAAATGAAACAGGACCTATATCTCACACCATATATAAAAACTAAAAATGGATCAAAAACCTAAATGTAAAACCTAAAACTATACTGACCATCAAATTAAAAATAGGGACAAACTTAGGAGCCCTAATATAAGGCATAAATACATATCAAACGTAATTAAAATGCACAAACACCAGAAGACAAAAGAGATGACTGGGACCTCCAAAACTTAGACACTTGTGCACATCAGGAGTTCACCCGAAAAGTAAAAGAGAACCTACAGACTGGGAAAAGGTTTTTGGCAACGACATATTGGACAAGGGACTAATAATCTCTAAAATATGTAGAAAACTTCAACAACAAAAAGACAAATAATCCAGTTTAAAAAATAGGTAGAGGACATGAACAGAAACTTCACTAAAGATAGGCAGCCAACAGACACATGAAGAAATGTATTCATTAACTGTTAGAGAGATGTAAATCAAAATAATGACATATCTCTTACCCCAGGGGTAATAGCAGAGTTAAAAAAAAAAAAACCAGAAAATTATAAATGCTGGCAAGGATGTGGAGAGACTGGAACCCTCATACACTGCTGGTGAGACTGTAAAGTGGTACAATCTCTGTGGAAAATGGTATGGCACTCGCTTTAAAAGCAGGAAATAGAAATACCATTATGATACATTCCCACTACTAGGTATTTATGTATATCTTAGAGAAATATGAGCCATGATGTTAACAGATATGTACACACCCATGTTCATTATAGCACTGTTCACAATGGCAAAAATATGAAAACAACCTAAATGCCCATCAGCAGAGGAATGGATCAACGAACTATGGTACATACACACAATGGAATACAACACAATGTTAAAGAACAATGATGAATCTATGAACCATCTCATAGCACAGATGAACTTAAAGAACATTATGTTGTGAAATTAGTCAATCACAAAGGACAGATATTATATGAAACCACTATTGTTAAAAGTCAAGAAAAAAGTTTCACAAAAAAAGAAATAGCCTTTAATGGTTACCAGAGTTGGGTGGAGAAGGGAAGTTAAACCACTAAGTAGAGGGTAAATACACATTAATGTGGATGAAAGAAAAAAAAAAAAAAAAACCTTGGCAATTCTTAGGAAAAATGAAACTGTCTTAAGAAACCAAAATAGCATTCTCTTAGCCACTTCTTTATTCACGTAGATTCTAGATCCTAGAGCAGTGATCACCTACCAGCAGATGAGGCATACTAACTTCCTAACCTAAATCTGTATTGTAGCCAGTGGACTGATCTCATGAACTCCCTGTAAGAAGGCCAAACCTCTTCTCTCCCATTCTCCACACTCCATGTAAACATGTGTACCCCAGAGAACATGGAGCTGTGTTTAAGTCTTTGGTTTTGGCCTAAGGCATGTAGGTGTCATGCCATTGGAACTAACCTGTAGGGACTGGAAGGTGAACGGGAGTTAGCCAAGGACAAGGATACTTAGTATAAAAGCAGCATTTTCTCAATAAAATCTAGATAAAATAGCTTACTTTAAAAATCATGCTACAAGAGAGGAAGAACAATGTGGAACAAAACTCAAAATCATTTGGAGGCAAAAAAAAAAAAAAGAAGGTGGGGACCAGGTTTGCTGGTCCAATAGAGCCTGGTGGAACCACTGAGACTATGGCCCCTAGCTGCCCTGCAGGTCTGGAATTGAAGCCACACCTGTGGTTTCCAGCCAAACAAAGTACAGGCATGTGAATTAAACATTTACCTCAAGTAGACACATGCCCTGGAGAGAACAATCATGGGAGAAGGAAGGGCTGCTTATGCACAGGGAGACAGCTCAGGGTGCAGAAGAGTATGGAGGGATGGACACTGGCAAGAGGTAACTATGGGGAGGAAGTGGGAGGGGAGCTGTTGCATTGTAAATTTTGGTCAATGACATGAGACAAATATTATGTGAACTGCTGTATGAAAAGTGAATTTACTCTGTAAATCTTCACCCAAATCAAAATAAAATTTAAAAAAAAAAAAAATCATGCTACAAATTAGAAAAGAAAAAAAAATTGGTTAGCTGCAGAGCACTTTACCATTATGCCAGCAGGACTCCTTTGAATAGCACTAACTAGGCTTATAAAGAAAATTGCCAAAATCAGGGAGAGTAGGGTGAGGTGTTTATTTCATTTATCAACATGTATTGATTGAACTCATCTAAGTCGGTGTATTTCAGACATTTTTCACTGCAAGTCAGGAATATAAAAAATAGATTTTACATTCAAATCATGAGTGTTAAAGAGGCCTAGTGTCACAGTTTTTAAAGCACTCATCAGCAAACCAAAAGGTCAGTAGTTTGAACCAACCAGCTGTTTCAGGGGAGAAGGATGTGACCGTCACCTTCCATAAAGTTTACAGATTTGGAAACCCTGTAGGCAGTTCTACCCTCTACTGTAGGATTGCTTGTTGTAAGTTAGAGTCGACTCGATGGCAGTGGGTTTTTTGGTTTTTGTGCTATTTTCATGTTTTAAAAGATGGTGCTGTGACCCCTAAATTGATTTCACAACGCACTAACAGGTCTTGTCTTGCAATTTTAAAAAACACTTTGTAATATTTATTATAATAAGAATTGTACATCTTAGTACCAAAAGGGATTTTGAGTTCATCTGGTTCAACCAAACCCCCTAAGTATTCTTCATATTTTACTGAGGAGATGGCTGAAGTAAGGAGAAGGTAAGTCTCTGGCTCACACCATGTAGCTAATAGATCACAAAAGGTTTTCTGCTTCTGTCATTGCATATTTATCACTGCCATACTGCTCTTCAAGAGAAATAGTTGGTTTTATTTCGGCATGTTTTAATCTATAATGCGTTTTTCTGTCTTAACAGGAAGATATTCCTCGTCAGCTTGTCTACATTGGTCTTTACCTCTTTCACATTGCAGGAGCTTATCTTCTGAAGTGAGTTGGGACTTTTCTTGGCTATATATATGGACTGGGCAGGTAGTAAGCTAATCTGTTTTAATTGATAATTAATCTTTCCATTTAAAATTTGTCTTTTTAACAGCTTGAATCATCTAGGACTTGTTCTTTTGGTGCTGCATTATTTTGTTGAATTTCTTTTCCACATTTCCCGCCTGTTTTATTTTAGTGATGAAAAGTATCAGAAAGGGTAAGTTATTTAACCATTTTATTTCTTGTGTAGCAGATACTTGAAGTTGTTGCCTAGGTTGCTAAAGTCCTTGAGGTAGAGACTTATGTTACTTTAGAATCTTTAAATAAAATGAAGCTATTCAGCAATTTAGAGTTGCTATATTACTCTCTAAAATGGAGACTGAATTGGAACTTGACAATTTTGAACATTTTGGGGGGTTTACTTTTATAACCTCTCCTACCTTGTTTATTGCATGTTTCTTTTGCAGACGGAGTAATAGAGAAATGAACTTTTAGAAGAAAATTTAGTGATAGACTACCTAGCCTTAGTATAAAGATTACTGAAATATTTTTGATGGCAAAATTGGACTCAGAACAGAATTGGAGAACTAAGACTTGTAAGGAGTATAAGGCCTTAAGAAAAGACAAGCAAAAGAGAAACCAGGACC
Organism: Orycteropus afer afer; assembly: GCF_000298275.1. Classification (NCBI taxonomy): domain Eukaryota; kingdom Metazoa; phylum Chordata; class Mammalia; order Tubulidentata; family Orycteropodidae; genus Orycteropus; species Orycteropus afer. The sequence goes on from NW_006921768.1 coordinate 3,331,735, forward strand.
CTGAGATGGAAACTGGATGTCGTATTCTTTACAACAGGGTTTTCTTTTTGTTTTGTGCAGCAGTTTTTTAAAAAAATTCTATCTGCCAGTAGTTCTGAGGAACTTTAAATAGAATGAAACAGATTTCTTTACTAGACTCCTTAGAACTTTAAATGTGTGTTACTGTCTCCAAGAATGTGATTAACTATGTACCATTTATCAAACATTTGAGTATAGAATTCTTTTTTTTTTTTTTTTAAGAACAATAGGAAATACTATTTTAGTATGCATTTACTTAATAAGAATATAATTCCTGCTAGAATCTTTTCTTGTCTTTGTGATTTTATGAATTTTGACTTGAGACATTTTTCTTACAGATTTTCTCTCTGGGCAGTGCTGTTTGTTTTGGGAAGACTACTGACTTTAATCCTTTCAGTACTCACTGTTGGCTTTGGCCTTGCGAGAGCAGAGAATCAGAAGCTTGATTTCAGCACTGGAAACTTTAATGTATTGGGTGTTAGGTACAGTCGATTTAATGCTTTTTTTCACTGCTATATAATACAGGTGTGCATCGCTTAATGTCCTTTGAACAGTGTTCAGCCGCCTATACTTCTGTGCTCTCTTTTTGTTTGTTATTTCCCCCTAATAGTTTTAAAGACCCCAGATCCCCAGAGTGAATGAACAGTGGGCCTCCAGGGCACATCCATTCCTGGTAGCACCTCTTCCTCTGCCTCCTCCTTCCCCTCCTCCTCGCTTCATTCACCTGTCTAGCAGCCAGGCAGCCATTCAGTCCAAGTGCAGGACAGATAGCACCTGTCAAGGCTTCTCTGTTCCTGCTACAGGCATTGATGGTGCCAGCCAGATCCAGGGTGTGCGGTCTTCTGGCTCCCGGCAGCAGCAGCAGGTGCACATGATCAGGAAGTAGCTGCACCATGTAGCTGCAGTGGCAGCCAGGGTCCCCACTGCCAACCACACTCCCAGTACCTGCAACCTACTCCCTGTCCAGTCCTTAGGGCCACCTCTTCAGGAGCCCTTGCCACACCTATACATGTGCAAAGTCCTGATCCAGCTGCCAGTGCAGCCCCTGCCTGGCCCATCCGCATGTCCAGCAAGGCCAGCTCCTTTATCTAGTGGATACAGCTCTCAGCTCTCAGGCATTGTCCAGTGGGCTCCCTTAAGGTTTTAGCATAATTGGCTTCATGAGGATTTAACTATACAGATTGTACAAAGACTGCCTGTATATAATAATGGTGTTCACAGAGTGTTCAAATTGCATAATATCCTATTTCACAGAATGTATCGTGGACATTAAATAATGTATACTTTTATATATTATCATTTTCTCTATGATGTGGATCATCCTAGAAGCAAAGAGATAAATATGGAGGTTTGGGAAAATGCTCATTTGATGTGGTTTAAAATACCTGTTTTAGTTCCATATGTAGACATATGTAGAAAATTGAAGTATGAAAGCATTTATTTAATTTCTGGGATAAATTATTAATGGAATAATTACTTATTAACATAATGTTGTAGGCAGAATGGGAATTTCAACATTAATTTCTTTATGTATTTCATTCTTGTTTTAAAAAAAACATGTTTTCGTTTTATTCTGGCAACCTCAGTGTTACAAATGATTGAAAATAAAAGACTGAGTCAGTCATCCATAGTAATTCAGAAAGGAAGTTAGAATATCAGTCCCTAAAATTAAAAACCTTCATTTCGTTCCCGTTTTAAAAAAAAAAAAAAGAGTTGGAAAAAGCAATTATTTCAGAAGATTAGCATGGCTGAACCTATAATGTGTTTAATGATTTCTTCTTAAATAGGGAGGTATTCTATTTAATTTCTATTTGGCATTGTGTTGGTGCACTCTGATTTTTCTTTCTTTCTAAATGTTCTCAGAATTGCTGTTCTGGCATCTATTTGTATTACTCAAGCATTCATGATGTGGAAGTTCATTAATTTCCAGCTCAGGAGATGGAGGGAACATTCTACTCAAGCACCAGCTGTGAAGAAGAAACCAGCAGTGACTAAAGGCAGGTCTTCTAGAAAAGGAACAGGTTTGTATTCAGTAGATAATGACAAATTCATGGAAGTAAAAATATTTTTAAAAAATTATGGGGTCATACTTGTTTTCAAATCTTAAAAAGACTATCTTGTTCTAGTTTTTAACAAAATTAGAGGCAAAATGATCTTATCCCTTGCTACAGTTGGGTGATTCCCCTTAAAAGCTGTCCACTAAATTTCTGTCACATAATTTTTCTGTGCTTGGTTACTTTGAGCCATTGCAGATCAGCATGTATGGACAGCTATAGTGAATGACTAGAGTAGGATAGTTTTTGTTTTTAAGCACTTATTCATATTTAAAAACAAAACAAAAACCCTTTGTCTCTGCCCTTTTGTCCCAAGTGGAACAACTTTTTCCATAACTTCTGCCTGCTTGATCCTTTATTGTTAAGCTTGCATCTAACCTTTCTTCCTTCTGGCTTTTGATTGAAAATGCACTGACATTGTAGTTCATTTTTTCAACATGTGTGTGGTCGTATTCTTGGAACTGCAACATGAGGACTTCAGTTTTAAAAACACGTCAACTCTGATTTACTTCTTAATATCTGATAGTTCTCCAGGCCTGGTTCATTTTTAAATTTGTCTTAGCGATCTTGGTCCTTTGCATTTTCCTATGAATTTTCGTACCAACATGGCCAGTTTCCACCCCCCAAAAAAGGTTTACCAGGATTTTAGATTGAAATTAATTAAATCTGAAGATTAATTTAGGGGAATATCAGCTTTATGTACCTATAATTATAATATTAAGTGTTCATGTCAGCGTTTTTTAGTATATTCACAGAGAGTGGTATGATCACCACTACTTAATTTCAGAACGTTTTCATAACCACAGTAAGAAATCCTATACCCATTGGTAGTCACTCTTCATTATCTTCTTCCCTTAGCTCCTGGCAACAACTAATCTATTTCTTGTCTCTCTGGATTTGCCTTTTCTAGACATTTCATATACAGTCATGCACTGCATAACATCCATTTGAGCAATGTCTAATGACATACATATGCATGGTCCCATAAGTTTATAATAGCATTCAGAAATCCCAGTTGGAGATCAGGACTTACTGAATGCAGCAGCTTCCCACACACAGCACATGTGTCTCATGTTTCTTGCATACAAAGTGATTGTGCTGCCAGGTGTATAATGGTACAGTACATATGTAACTTACACATATTTCTTGATAGTCATAATAAATGCCTATATTACTGGCTTACATATGTACATACTTTCTATCTAAAAATTTTACCATGTAACAGTGTATGCTTCAACTTGTAGATAACAACATCTAATCCCATGTATCACCCATCTCTTGAGTGTTACTCCTCTGTTTAATTTCTTTCACAGTATTACCATGAAGTGTATCATGGCTCCCAAGTGCAGCAAAATCAGTGTTAGTGATAGCAGAGCAAGAGGCAAAGGAGAAATATCTACTGGGAAGTGAAACAAAAGGTTATTAAACAACACAGAGGTTGTTTTTCAGTGAAAACTTATATAACTCAGCCATTCCACTTATAGAACCAAAAACCAAACGCACTGCCATGGAGTCAATTCCAACTCATAGCAACCCTTATTGGGTTTCCAAGGCAGTGAATCTTTATGGAAGTAGATTGCCTAGGCTTCCTTCCACGGAGTGGCTGGTGGGTTTGAACTGCCAGCTTTTTGTTTGGCAGTCAGATGTCTTAGGCACTGTGCAACCAGAGCTCCTTCTAGTATATTTAAAAAAAAAAAAAACCTCACTGCCATCGAGTCGTTTCTGACCCCTCCTTGGGTTTCTAAGGCAGCATCTCTACAGAAGTAGATTTCCCGGTCTTCCTTCTGAGGAGTGGCTGGTGGATTTGAACCACCAACCTTCTGATTAGCAGTCAAATGCCCTTAGCATTACACCACAAGAGCTCCTTCTAGTATATAGCCAAGAGAAATGAAAGCAAATGTCCACATTAAAATTATCTAATCTGATGGAAGGTAGAAAATCAGTGAATACTGTTGCTTGCAATATAGGCATGTTGCATTTGATAATTACGGTGATCCTGAAAAGCAAAGAAAAAATTTCTAAGCTGAGAAAGGGTCAGCTCCACTGCAAACTACAACACTAATGAAAATGCAACAGGGACTTATATCACATATGGAGAAATTTCTCATTGGGAACCAAACACACAAGCTAATTCCTCTCAGCATGTTGACAATAAATGCTAAGGCACAAAGCTTGTTTGAAATGCTTAAACAAAAACCAAGAGTAGACTACAAAATGGTGTTCACATAACATCCAAATCATGTAATGTCCTGTTTTACAGGATGTATCGTGAACATTTAGCAACTCATAACTAATTGGAATGATATAAGATAATGACTTTTGTCTCACTTGTTTCACTTAACATAATTTTTTAAGATTCATACTTCTGGTAAGATGGAGGAATAGGCAGACAAGTGACATAGACCCTCTTAAAGAAAGAAAGAAAAACCAATTGACAGAGATACAGAAGATAATCCTAGAGCCCTGAGCTTTGAAAGGAACTATACAAAAGTGGATTAGGCACCAACTAGTGGAAAAATCTGAATGAAAACAGTAAGTACTGAGACGGTCAGAAGAGCTGCAGAATGTCAGCTACTCTGATGGGACCAACAGCCTGAATATTTCCAAGTGGTGTTGGGACCTGAGAATTGACCTAAAGTCACCAAGGGCTGCAGGGAGAACTGGTAGCCTATGACTAGGAAGGGAAACAGCAGGGAGGAAGACAGCCTGAGCTGTTGGCTTTCCACTGTCTGGAAGGCACAGCCATTTTGATTGTTTACATGTGGCAACCATTTTGGATTTTAAAGTGACAGCATTCTCATTTGGATTCCAGGGAACTAAGAATAAGCCCTGTTTGCCAAGGTCAGCATGGACATATGAGAGGCTGACAACAGGAAAGGAAAGAGGTGGTGAGTGTATAAGTGCTGTCAACCAGTGAATAGAGAAGCACAGCACAGTACCCTTCTTGCGTAGATAACATACAAAGAAAACGAAAATTGTGCGCAAGTCACTCCAACATACAATCACCAACTAAATAAAAACGTCACAATGCCTTGGAGACAACATAGTATCACAGTCCACACAAAGAAACAAGATACACCAGGAGAAACAAGTGACCAGGATACAGACCCAAAACACATCCCTGAGGAGGATGCAGCACTGGAACTCCCTGATAAAGAATTCAAAAGAATTATATTTAGGTGGTTCAATGAATTGAGAGACAGACCAAGAAAAACACTGACAAAATTGAGGAAATTTTTTGAAAGACAATAAAAGAACAAAATGACTAAATGAATTAAAAATGATACAGAATCTACACACACAAATCCAGAAGATTAATACTAAATTTTCAGAAATAGATAGGACATTGAATGGGCAAAGGAGCAGAATTGAATCAATGCAAGCCAGAATTAGTGAGATTGAAGGCAAATACCTGAACACTTCTTTGGCAAGGGATCAATCAGAAAAAAGATCAAAACAAAATGAAGTAAGCCTAAGGTTCATGTGGGATACCATCAAAAGGAATAACCTACGTGTAATTGGAATTCTAGAACAGGAGACAAATAAAACCACAGAGAAAGCTTTCAAAGATCTGTTGGAAGAGAATTTTCCTGGTATGATGAGAATATATCCATTCAGGAAGTCCAATGAACCTCAAACAGGATAGACCCCGAAAGAAAATCACCCAGACATATCATCAAACTTACCAAAACCAAAGACAAAGAATCATGAAAGCAGCACGGGAAAAACGAAAAGTTACCTACAAGGGGCTCGAATTTCTTGGCAGAAACCATGCAGGCGAGAAAACGATGGGATGGTATATATTAAACCCTGAAAGACAAAATTTTCCAACCTAGAATTATGTACCCAGCAAAATTGCCCCTCAAATATGATGGTGAAATTAGGACATTGCCAGATAAACGGAAATTAAGGAAATTTTTTAAAACCAGATCAACCTTACAAGAGATGCTAAAGGGAGCCCGTTGGACAGAGAAGCAACAATAGCGAACAACAACTGACCATTAACACACATGATATAACCCAGAAACCAACCCAGCTATGGAAGTATCCAAAGCAAATAAGCCTACAAGATTGTGAAAAGGGAACCAGAGACATCAATTGACAAATGAGGACAACTACAAACCAAAAAGAGGGAAAAAACTGTGTCATTACAGAACTTCTAGATGGTAGGGAAGTCAAGACAACTACAAGATAGAATGGACTATTCTAAACTTGGGAAGAAAACTATAAATCATAGGGTAACCTCAAAGAAAAATAATAAACCTTCACATCAAAATAAAAAAGAGGACCAACACAAATGTTTAGCAGATACTAAAACAGTAGCAACGAAGGAAGTGATAACACAATTCATAAACAAAACGAGCTCAGCAGTAGCAACTGGGATCTTAAAAACTTGCAAGCAGCCATCTAGATGCATTGATGGATCTCTCCTTATCCAAAGCAAAGAAGAATGAAGAAAACCAAAAATTCATGGAAACAATTAGTCCCAGTGACTGGTACACCATGCAATCTGTAGCCTATATGAGTATGGGACCAGAAGAACTAGATGGTGCCCAGCTACCAATGTCAACCACTCAGAGGGAGATCTATGGAGGAGATCCTGGGTAGAGAGGAAGAACAAGGTGGAACAAAACTCAGAATCACTTGGAGAAAAAAAAGGGGGGGACCAGCTTTGCTGGTCTGATAGAGCCTGGTGGAACCACTGAGACTATGGCCCCTAACTGCCCTTCAGGTCTGGAATTGAACCCACACCTGTGGCTTCCAGCCAAACAAAAGACAGGCATTTGAGTTGGACATTTACCTGAGGTAGATACACTCCTTGGAGAGAACAATCATGGGAGAAAGAAGGGCTGTTTATGCACAGGGAGACAGCTCAGGGGGCAGGAGTGCATGGAGGGATGGACACAGGGAAGAGGTAACTATCGGGGAAGTGGGAGGGGAGCTGCTGCATTGTGGTAAATTGTAGTCAATGTCATGAGACAAAATGTATGTGAACTGCTGTATGGAAAGTGAATTTGCTCTGTAAATTTTCACCCAAATCAAAATAAATAAAGAGAGAGGAGAGAGAAAAAAAATGAGCTCAGCATAGAAAATTATATGGAAGAAATTGACACCGAAAAAGCACATAACAAAAATGACAGCAAAAAATTCATATTTGCTGTTAATTACATATCTGGCAAGGGACTTATCGCTAAGATTTATAGAAAACTCCAACGCCTCAACAGCAAAAGAATTAACAATCTGATTGAAAAATGGGCAGAAGACATGAATAGACACTTCACCAAGGAGGATATTCAGGTGGCCAGCAAATACATGAAGAGATGCTCATGATCATTGGCCATCAGAGAGATGCAAACCAAAACAACAATGAGATAACCATTGCACCCCAGCACTGATGGCAAGGTTCAATGAGACAGAAAATAGCAAATGCTGGTGGCAATATGAAGAGATTGGACCTTTTATACACTGCTGATGGACTGTGAAATGATACAACCACTGTGGAAAGCAATATGGCTATTCCTTAGAAAGGTGGAATTGGGGATACCATTTGACCCAGTGATCCCTTTACTAGGTATATATCCTAGAGAGGTGAGAACCAGCACAGATATATGCACACTCATGTTCATCTCAGCACTATTTACAATGGCAAAAATGGTACATACACATAATGGAATGCTATGCAGCACTAAAGAATAATGTAGAATCTGCAAAACCCTGCATAATATGGATGAACTTGGAGGACATTATGCTGAGTGAAATAAGTCCATCGCAGAAGGACAAATACAGTATTAGTTCGTTGTTGTAGAGGGTCAAGGAAAGGTTTATATGTTGAGGGAAACTTTCTTTGTTGGTTGCCAGAGGTGGGAGAGGAGGGGAAGGAACACTGCAAAAAAAAAAAAAAAATGCACTGACCTATGTCACTTTAGTTTTGTGTATTTCACTGTCCATAAATTATATTAAAATGCATTTTTATGCACCAACAGCAGAAGAGAAGCCA
>NW_006921768.1:3340979-3359258 GCF_000298275.1 Orycteropus afer afer
TTTGGTCAATGACATGAGACAAAGTATATGTGAACTGCTGTATGAAAAGTGAATTTACTCTGTAAATCTTCACCCAAATCCTAATAAAAAAAAAAAAATGCATTTTTAAAAAATGAATCATCCCTATTGTGGCATTTCTTCATCCCTTTTTATGGATGAATAAAAAAGTTTTATTTTTATTTATTTAAATTTTACTGTGCTTTGGGTGCAAATTTACAAAGCAAATTGGTTTTACATTCACTGGTTCATGCATGTTTGATTTCACGCCGCAGTTACCATCCCCAACCATAAAAATCTCTCCTCTCTTCCCGTCCCTGTGACTACCTGCTCCCCATGCCCTTCTTCACTGTGCATGCCTGTCTGTCCAGCTTTCCCTCTATGTGAGTGCTGCCCATCTGGTGTCTCATGGCTGATTGCTCTAAGGGGTACATCTCCCTGGCATAGGTGTTCTGCTTGTAGGTCTTTCTACTGTTGGGCTGAGAGCCAATCCGTGGAAGTGAGTCCATTTCTAGGCCTGAAGGTAACCTGGGCCATCGTCTCAAGGGTTCCACCAGTGTCTATCTGACCAATAACTCTGGTCATTTTTGTGGTTTTGAATTTTGTTTCATGGTTTTCCTCCCACCCCATCCAGGATCTCCAATTTTGATCCCTTTCCAAGTGGTTGGCATTGGTAGCCAGACACCATCTAGTTCTTCTGGTCTCAGGGTCATGAAGGCTGAGGTCCTTACAGTCCATCTTATCTTTGGACTAATTTTTTCCCAATGCCTTTGATTTTCTTCACTCTTCTTTGATTCAGATGAAAGGAGACCAATAGTTAGTTGCATCTTAGATGGCTGCTCAAAAGCTTTAAAGACCCTAGTTGCTACTCACCAAAGTAGGTTGTTGAACAAGACTTTTTTAATTATGTTGTGCCAGTTGAGCATGATGTCCCCTGAGACTATGGTCCTGAGTCTGCAGCAGGCCCAGTGATTTTCTCTCAAGGTGTTTGGTTGTCTCTGAGAAGTCACTCCAACTCTGTATTCTGTTGTTCCTGTAGTGTATGTGGCTAATTTTGTAGCGTAAGTACATATGTAAGATTATCTTCAGCCAAATCTACCTTTGGTCTAGGGTATATTCCTGTTCACCTACCCCCACCTAATTTTCTCACCTGTTTATACATTTATCAGTAGCCTGGTGTTTGGTATTAGTATTAGTATTGTGCATGTACTAGTATTTGTCTCTGTTGTCTTATGTGCACTTTTCAGTGTCCTTCCTTTCCCCAATGTCATCATGTTGGTCACAGACTTTTTCCATATTGTCCCTCCCCTATAAAAAGGTTTTTAAGACCCCAGAGGCTACTCACCCAAGTGGGTTTTTGTGTACTGTGAACAGTGTTTTTGTGTACTATGTTATGCCAGTTGAGCTTGATGTCCCCTGTGACCATGTTCCCAATCTTACAAGCCTAGAGATTCACTCCCTCAAGGTGTTTGGTTGTGGCTAAGAAGTTTTTACAAAGTTATCATAACTTTATGCTGTTTGCTCTATTATATATATGGACATTTTTATTGCACATACAACTACATATGTAGAAATATTCTCTGCCAAACCTTAATATGGACATGGGTATGTTCCTGTTTGTCTACTTATACTTGCTCATTTTGCCTGTCTACCTATGTATCCATCCATAGATTAATGTTTGTTATTATTGATAACACAGTATTGTATATGTAAAAATATTTACCTTGTTGTTTACACATCTAATGTACCCCCCTTGTGTCTTCCTTTTCCTTAGTGTTATTGTGCTGGTCACTCACTTCTGGTATATTGCCTTTCCCTTCACCCAAATCGATACTTGTCTCTTACATGTCTAGCAGTTTTCCCTCTCCTCCCCCTTGCTCCCGTTTCTGGTAAGGAAAGTGTCCTTCTTTGTGTAAACCTTTCCTAGACTTTTCACAATAGTGGACTCATAACAGTATTTGCCCTTCTGTGATTGACTTACTTCACTCAGCATAATGCCCTCCAAGTTTATCCACATTTGAAGTTTCACAGATTCTTCATTATTCTTTAATGTTGCATAACATTCCATTGTGCGTAAGTACCATAGTTTGCTTATCCATTCCTCTGCTGTTGGGTGCTTAAACTGTTTGCATCTTTTTGCTGTTGTGAATAGTGCTGCAGTGAACATGAGTGTGCATATATCTATTCCTGTCCTGGCTCTCACTTCTTTAGGAGAGTCCCATAGTAGTGAGATTGCTAGATCAAATGGTATTTCTATTTCTAGCATTTTCAGGAAGCACCACACCGTTTCCCACAGTGGTTGGACCATTTTACAGTCCCACTAGCAGTGTATGAAAGTTCCAGTCTTTCAACACCCTTGCCAGCATTTGTTGTTTTCTGCCTTGTTGCATGTTGCTATTACTGAAGGGGTGAGTTATCAAAACATACTTGTTTTGATTTTGGCTAATGGTCTTAAGCATTTCTTCATGTATTTGTTGGCTTCCTGAATGTTGTCTTTGGTAAAAGGCCTATTCATGTCCTTTGCCCATTTCTTAATTGGATTTTTTGTCTTTTTGATTCTGAAGTGTTTCTATAAATTTTAGAGGTAAGTCTCTTGTCAGATATGTCATTGCCAAATATTTTTTTCCCAGTCTGTGGGTTCTCTTTTTAATCTTTTGGAGGTCTTTTGATGCACCTCAGAATTTAATTTTTTTAAAAAAGTCCCAGTCATCTAGTTTATCTTCTGCTGCTTGTGCATTTTTGGTTATGCTTGATAATTTTTATGCCATAAATTAGGGCTGCTAAGTTTGCCCCTATTTTATTTTTGACGAACTTCATAGTTTTTTAGGTTTCACATTTAAGTATTTGATTCATCTAGAGTTGGTTTTTGTGTATGGTATGAGGTATAGATCATTTTTCTTTTTTCTGCAAATGAATCTAGTTTTGCCAGCACCATTTGTGAAAGAGACTGTCTCTTCCCTGTTTAGTGGGTTTTGGCCCTTTATCAACAATCCCTATGTGGCTCGATCTATTTCTGGTTTCTCGATTCCATTCTACTGGTCTTTATACGTTTGTCATACCAATACCAGGCTGTTTTGTCTACCATGGTTTTGGGATTGGAGAGTGTGAAACCTCCTACTTTGTTCTTCTTCTTCAGTTAGTGCCTTGCTTATCTGAGGTGTCTTTCCTTTCCATATAAAATTAATTATTTGTTTTTCCATGTCCTTAAAGAATGTTGATGGAATACGGATCGGGATTGGGTTGAATCTGTAGATTGCTTTGAGTATCACTGGCATTTTCACAATATTTAGTAGTACTCTGTATAAGCATGGTATGTTCTTCCATTTATGTATGTTGTCTTATAGTTTCTTGTAGTAGTGTCTTATAAATTTCTTTGTACAGGTCTTTCATGTTCCTGGTAAGGTTTATTCCTAAGTAATTTATCTTTTTTGGTAGTTACTGCAAATGGTATTTTTTTTTCCTTATTTCCTTTGCAGAGATCTCTTTGTCGATGTAGAGGAAATCCAACTGATTTTTGTAGGTTGTTCTTGTGGCTTGCATCTTTCAGTTAGTTCCAGTACTTTTCTTGCTGAAATTACTTGGTTTTTCTATATATAGTATCATACCATCAGCAAATAGTTTTACTGCCTTGCCAGATTGAATGTCTTTTATTTCTCTTTTTTGCCTTATTGCCTTGGCTAAAAGGTGGGTGTATAACTACCTTTTTAAAATATATAAATTTATATATACATATATGTGGGAGCTCTGGGTAGCATAATGCCTAAGGCACTGGACTGCTAACCAGAGGGCTGGTGATTCAAACCCACCAGCAACTCCTTGGAAGGAAGATGGGGCAATCTACTTCCATAGTGATACTGCCTCGGCAACCCAAGGAGGGGTCGCTATGAGTCGGGTCCAACTCAACGGCACATAATAACAACAACAACATTATACATATATGCATACAACAAAAACGCAATGTACTGCTGTGGAGTCGGATCCGTCTCAGCGACCCCTCTTTGGGTTTCCAAGGTGGTATCTTTGTGGAAGTAGATTGCTCAACCTTCCTTCCAAGGGGTGGCTGGTGGGTTTGAACCACCAGCCTTCTGGTTAGCAATCAAATGCCTTAGGCACTACGCCACCAGAGCTCCTACATATAGCATATATATATGTAATATATATATGCTATATATATATATATATATGCTCTCTCTTTCTCTCTCTCTCTCTCTCTCTCTCTATATATATAGTTGTTAGGTGCCATCAAGTCTGCTCCAACTCAAAGTGACCCTATGTACAACAAAACAAAACTGCCTAGCCCTCTGTTAGCCTCATAATTCTTGCCGTACCTGAGCCCATCATTGCAGCCACTGTGTCAGGCTATCTTGTTGAAGACCCTCCCTTCTCCAGGGAAGGTCCTTTCTGACAACATGACTTAAGTAGGTAAGACAGAGTCTGGCCATTCTTGATTCAAAGGAGCATTCCAGCTGCACTTCTTCCAGGGCAGATTTGTTAGTTCTTCTGGCAGTCCATGGTACTTTCAATATTCTTTGCCAACACCACAACTCAAAAGCATCAGCTCTTCTTCGGTCTTCTTTATTCATTGTCCACCTTTCACATGCATGTAAAGTGATTGAAAATACCATGGCTTGGCTTAGGTACAGCCTAAGTCTTCAGAGAGACATCTTTGCTCTTTAGGTCTTTAAAGAGGTCTTTTGCAGCAGATTTGCCCTGTGCTGCAATAAGTCATCTGATTTCTTGACTGCTGCTTGCATTGATGTTGATTGTGGAACCAAGTAATACAAAATCTTTGACAACTTCAATCTTTTCTCTATTTATTGTGATGTTGCTTATTGGTCCATTTGTGAGGAGTTTCGTTTTCTTTATGTTGAGATGTAATCCATATTGTAGACTATAGTCTTTAATCTTCATCAATAAATGCTTCAAGTCATTTTCACTTACAGGAAAAAAGTTGTGTTGTCTGCATATTACAGGTTGTTAATCCTCCAATCCTGATGCTATGTTTCTTAGATTATTTGCTTAGCATACAGATTTAATAAGTATGACTAAAGGGTCTACCTGACACTCCTTTCCTGATTTTAAACCATGCAGCATCACCTTTGTCTGTTCAAATGACAGCCTGTGTACAAGTTCCTAATGAGCACACTTAAGTGTTCTGGAATTTCCATTTTTCTCAATGTTATCCATAATCTGTTATGCTCCACACAATCAAATGCTTTTGATTAGTCAATAAAACACAAGTAAACATCATTCTGGTATTCTTTGCTTTGAGCCAAGAACCATCTGACATCGGCAAAGATATCCTTTGTTCCACGCCCTTTTCTGAATCCAGCTTATATTTCTGAAAGTTCTCTGTCAGTATACTGCTGCAACTGTTTTTGAATTATCTTCAGCAAGATTTTGCTTACGTGTGATATTAATGGTATTGTTCGATAATTTCCACATTCTGTGGCATCACCTTTCTTTGGAACAGGTACAAATACGGATCTCTTCCAATCAGTTGGCCAGATAGCTATCTTCCAAATCTCCTGGAATAGGTGAGTGAGTGCCTCCAGTGGGGCATCCCTTTGTTGAAACATCTCCGTGGGTGTTCCTTCAGTTCCTGGAGCCTTGTTTTCTGCCACTTCCTTCAGTGCAGCTTTGACTTCTTCGTTCAGTACCATTGGTTCTTGATCATGTGCCACCTCCTGAAATCGATGAACTTTGACTAATTCTTTTTGGTACAGTAACTGTATTCCTTCCATCTTTTGATGTTTCCTGCATCATTCAGTATTTTACCCATAGAAAGTTGCATTATTGCAACTCAAACCTTGAGTTTTTTCTTCAGTTCTTTCCACTTGAGAAATGGCAATCATGTTCTTCCCTTTTGGTTTTCTAATTCCATGTCTTTGTACATTTCATTGTAATAATTGACTTTGTCTTCTTGGCTTGCTCTTTGAAATCTTCTATTCTGTTCTTTTATCTTGTTATTTCTTCCATTTGTTTTAGCTACTCCATTCAAGGGCAAGTTTCAGAGTCTCTTCTGACATCCATTGTGGTCTTTTCTTCATTTTTTGTCTTTTTAATGACCTTTTGCTTTATGGATGATCTTGATGTCATCCCACAGTTCTTCTTGTTTTTGGTCATTGGTGTTAAGTGCATCAAATCTGGTCTTTAAATGGTCTCTAAATTCAGGAGGGATGTAATCAAGGTCATATTTTGGCTCTCATGGACTTGTTTTAATTGTCTTCAGCTTGAACTTCCATATGCGCAAGTGATGGTCTATTCCACAGTCAGCTCCTGGCCTTGTTTTGGCTGAAGATATTGAGCTTCTCCATCACTTCTTTCCACAGATGTAGTCATTCTGGTTCTTGTGTATTTCATCTGGTGAAGTCCATGTCTATATAGCCACCATTTATGTTGTTGAAAAAAAGATACTTGCAACAAATAAGTAGTTGGTCTTGCAAAATTCTACCATGCAACCTCCAGCATTATTTGTATCACCAAGGCCATATATTACTACTGTCAGTGATTCTTTGTTTCCACTTTAGCATTCCAATCACCAGTAATAATCAACACATCTTGATTGCATGTTTGGTCAATTTCATGCTGTAGAAGTTGGTTAAAAATCTTCAATTACCTCATCTTTGGCTTTGGGGGTTGGTATGTAAATTTGAATAATAGTTGTATTAACTCGTCTTCCTTGTAGGTGTATGGATATTATTCTATCACTGACAGCAGTGTCTTTAAGGATAGATCTTATTATTAATGCCTGTGAAGTTCTGGTAGCACAGTGCCTAAGGCATCTGACTGCTAACCAGAAGGTTGGTTCAAATTCACCAGCCACTCTGTGGAAGCAATACTGGGCAATCTGGTTCCGTAAAAATTTACTGCCTCGGAAATCCAAAAGGGGTCACTATGAATTGGAATCGACTTGATGGCAGTGGGTTTGGGTTTTTTGGTTTATAGATTTAAAATTATTACTCTTTTTTTTTCTTATGTTAGTCATTTGTACCTTTTCTGTTTGTTCTTTGATTAGTCTAGAACCAACATTTATCTTTTTCTTTGTTGATTTTCTCAATGATATGTTTTCTGTATCATTGTTTCTTTCTGCTCTTATTTTCTTCCTTATACTTTCACTTGGTTATATCTTTTCCATTATATTCAATTGAAAATGTTTTCTTACTATGATTTCTTTTTTGTCTCATTATCTATAAGTTTATTGTTCAATATGAAAATATTTGAAGATATTTTAGTTGTCTTATTGTTGCTGATTTCTAGCTTAATTCTGTAGTTAAAGTACACATTCAGAATGATTCGGTTCTTTGGAATTTGTTGATATTTCACTACAGCTTAGCATATGTTCAGTTTTGGTAAATGTTTAATTTGCACTTCAAAAGGAAGTTGTAGTACTTATGTTTGTGTGTCAACTTGTCTGGGCCTGGTTGAGTGGCTGGGCAGCTGGTGGTAATTATTCCCCATGATGAGACTGGTAATCAATTCCATGGCAGGATCTATCATAAGCAGCTGAGTAGCTGCCTTTGGGATGTGGTCTGCTTCCTGTATATAAGGAGAAGCTTTGAGAATGGTCTCTAGCCTATGGCACGCTTGGACCCTGCATGTAGCCATATTGTGCTCAGGAGCCTGCTATGCTCTGCCGACCTTGGGGCTTACAATGGACTTGAATTAATGGCCTGCCATGTGATTTGGTAATATCAGGACTGTGCCTTTTTACTTGTCAACGTTGAGCTTGGCAGCCTCAGCAGCCAGCACCTGTCTGTGAAGAAAAGCCTCTGCTTCTGTGGGCTGGGGGAGTATGAGGCAGAGCTGAATCCCAAGGTTGAGGGGCTTTCACCCAGCCCCTAGAGCCTGGCACTTTGAACTTGGACTGAAAGTCTCTAAACCGTAAGAGAATAAACTGTTAAGGCCATCTCATTTGTGGTATATTCTTGCCAGAGCAGCACTAGGTAACCACAACAGAATTATATTCAGCATTTGTTGGATATTGTCTTCTATAGATGCCAAGTCATATTTATTAATTGGGGTGTTCGATTTTTGTGTCTTTTTTGATACAGAAGATTGAAAAAGATAGTTCTGCTTATTCTTTCACTTACAACAAAAGATAATAAATATCACACAGTGATTTTAAAGTTAATTTTTTCTCTTTGTAGTTTTGTGTTTGCTTTATTTATTTTGGGAGCTCTGGTCGCATAGTGCCTAAGGCACTTACTTAACTGCTAACCAGAAAGGTTCAGTTCAAACCCACCAGCCAGTCCTCAGAAGGAAAGTTGTGCAATCTACTTCTGTAGTGATACCATGTCAGAAACCCAAGGAGGGGTCACTATGAGTCAGATCCAACTCGAGGACAAATAACATCAACAACTATTTATTTTGAAACTATGTTGTTAAAGACATAAAAGTTAGAATTTTTATATCTTCCTGTTGAATTAGTCCTTTTTTCATTATGAAACTTTTGTCTTTATTTCTGTTCCATCAGAATTTACTATAGTGACATAAGCCTTTGTTTTGGTTAAATATTCTTATGGTATATCTTCCCCTATATTTTTTACTCCACATATATATGTGATGGATAGATAGATAGATAGGTACTGTTTTTCTTCATGCAGTCTGATAATTATTGTCTTTGGTTTGGGGCAGTTCTGGTATGACTTTCTTTGTATTTATCCTATTTTGTGTTCTTTAGAGCTTCTTAGCTTGGTTTCTTTCACCTTCATATGTTGCATCTGCCCATTCTCTATCTTCTGCCCTTGGATGCCAATTTACATGTGTTAAACCTTTTACCTTGTTTTTTATTTCTTATCATAAGTTTTGATGTATCTTTCTGTATTATATATCTGTTCTTTCTCTCTGAGCATCAGTCTGAAATTTTTCTGCAGCTTGCTAATCTCTTCTGTTAGGCTTGATCTAGGCAACTGTGCTGGCACAGTGGTTAAGGCTGGTGAACCCACCAGCTGCTCCACAGGAGAAAGATGAGGCGGTCTGCTTTCATAAAGAGTTGTAGCCTTCAAAATCCTATGGGGGTTGCTAGGAGTTGGAATCAACTTGATGGCAGTGGGTTTGCTTTGATTTTTTGGTTGTTAAACTAGTTTATTAAATACATACATTTTGGTTTTGTAGTTCTCACTTCCGGTATTGAAGATTTTATATATATATATATAATTACCCAGATTTTCATTTGTTTCCTTAAGTATAATCATTGTTCTTTCCTTTAAAGTTCCTATCTGATAACTCCAAATCTGGATCATTTGACTTTTTTTTTCTCCTGGTTTTCAGTCATTGGTCTTATTTTATGGCATGCCTAATAATATTTTATTGAATATTGGACATTATGTACAGAAATTTTTAGATGTTCTGGATGATATAGCCAGCAGATTGGATTTGATCATTCTTTTTACTCAAAGCCGGTCTATTTCTAGTTTTCTGTCATTCCAAGGACATCAGCCACTTGGGTATTACGAAGTCCTTCTTCCCTAACTGACCCTGAGTTCAGATTTTTACTCCCTAGTGATGTGTGACTTCCAGTTTGCTTATTTTGCTATGTATTTTCTTGGGAGTTGCTTTCTGCTTGATCTCTCTCAATCTTACTTGGTGCTTACTTAGACAATAAATTTCATCTGAAAGCCTAAGAATACATATTGGGTATTTAAATTTCTTTTCTGAAGTACTTTTGTGTATAAGAGTATATTTGCATTTATATATAAAACAGAGTAACAGTGATTCTTTTCTCTTTTCAGAAAATGGTGTAAATGGAACAGTAACTTCAAATGGAGCTGACTCTCCCCGAAAAAGAAAAGACAAATCCTCATAATCAGTTTCAAGCTAATTGATTTATGTCCCCAAAGAAATCTGCTTTTTGCTATACCTGTCAGCACTAGAGAATTTCTTCTGTTCTTGAAAATACAATTTGTGCTTTGATTCTTGCTGTGATACTGTGTCATGCGTTTTGTAAGGGCATTTGAGGGGAGGATGATCACAATGAGTGGAAAAAATGTTTTAGCTTAGACTAAGCTACCTGCCTTCGGAATAGTTTAGGGACCATGACTGTATTTTGTTTTGTTTTGTTTTTTTACCTTTGAACATTTTTCTAATGATTGAGAGAGAGAACTATTTACAAAAATTCCACATATCAGTGATAAAATTTCTTGCTCTCAAATTTTTTATATTAGCAAGGTGGCCTATTGTGGCAAGGTCATATTTTTTAAGTTATCTTTCAGGGTAAAATGGAAATACTATAAAGTTGAAAGTCAGACTTAAATGTTTTGAGTGTTCTCTAATTTTTAGGAATTTTTTTGTAGCATTTATTTACACCTGAAAAAAAATTTGTAAAATCACCAAAATAACTGTGTGCTTTATTTCATAGTTAGTGATTATTAGTGTTATATCCCCATTATTTTAAAAAAGAAGATACATACAAATGATTACAACATGTGGAAATTTGTTGCCATATATATTGAATCAAACTATATTAACATAAAAGTTCTTGTAAAGAAGTATAATCCTTGTGCATTTTAAACACTTGTAAACTGGAAATCAGAAAATTATTTACCATAAAGAGGAAAATCTGACTTATATAGCCCTTTGTGTTCTGTCTATTAATAATAATTCTTAATGTTTGTCATAAGTTGATGTGCACAGCATTTAGAAATGTTGTTTAACCTGCAAACCCTTTTAAAAAATACTGCCTACTTGATTTGTATCAATAGAAGAAATGTCAAGTGTCTTAGTTCTCTCTAGTGCTGCTATAACAGAAATACCATAAGTGGATGGCTTTTACAAACAGGAATTTATTCTCTTACAGTTTAGGAGGCTAGAAGTCCAAGTTCAGAGTGCCACCTCTAGGGGCCTGATGGAGGCCCCTCAACCTGGGGCTTCAACTCTGCCTCTTATTCCAGGCCCACTGGGACAAGCTAGAGGCTTTTTCTGACTCACACAGCTGCTGGCTGCTGAGGCTGACAAACCCAAGATCAGCAGGCACTGGTTCAAATCCAGGAACTGGAGGTGAAGACTCAGCCAATTACAGGATCCAAAATGTGCCAGAAAGCTAGAGACCACCCTCAAAGCTTCTCCTTATATGCTGGAAGTGGCCTCACCCAGAAGGCATCTACTTAGCTGCTCACAGCAAATTCCATCATGGAGGTGATTACCATCTCATGGGGAATAACTATATCCAGCTGCCAAGCCACTCAAAACCACAGCCCAGCCCCAGGTTGACACACAACCTTGACTACCACATTCTACCCTTTGTCAACTTGGCACCTGTACAGATCTCTTGCATTGGGTGGCCTGATTATCCTAGTCCATCTGAGTGGTGACCTCACCCCCTTGGCCTATTCTTTTGCCCCTAAGGCATGGCAACCCTGCCCCCTCACTTTTGGGCAGTGAGTATGGCCCCATCCCACTGGGGCTCATGTATCACAGCCCCATACTCCAGCAGTAAAACTGGTGAAGATCTGACTCTTTGAAACCTAGGAGGCTGTTGGTGGTTCCACCCTTTGAAACCCCAGAGGCCATGGTCTTACCCTTTGAGACTAAGCAGCTCTGCTTCCCATTTTCCTTGGTCTCTTGAAGAAGCCAGCCTAGCCTCTGCTATGTTCCAGCAAGTACTACAAGTACTACAAAGCTCTTCAGCTCTACCAATTAATGCCCAAAGTCAACCCACTCCATCAGGAAACCTCCTGCCCAAAGGCATTCAACTTTCTTTGTGGGCTGGGAAACCCATCACTGTCTTATCTGCGTCTCTTGGCTCTGCTGCTGTGGTCTGTCTGCCAGTCTCTGCCATGGTCTCAGCACAGGGTTCTCAGGTCTAAGGATGCACTGCACTCCTGCTTTCACATTTTAGGTTACCTGTTAGAGTAGCACCCCACTCTCGGTACCGAATTCTGTCTTAATTCTGTAGTGCTGCTATAACAGAAACACCACAAGTGAATAACTTCTGTAAACAGCAATTTATTCTCTTACAATTGGAGGCCAGAAATCCAAGTTTAGAGTGCCGGCTCTAGGGGTCAGGTGGAGGCCCCTCGACCCTAGGCTTCAGCTCTGCCTCTTGTTCCAGGCCCACTTGAGTAAGCTAAAAGCTTCTTGTGACTCACGCAGCTACTGGCTGCTGAGGCTGATGACCCAAGATCTGCAGGTGAAGTGGCACAATCCCAAGATTGGCAGGCAACATGGCAGAGCACTGGTTCAAATCCAGGAATTGCAGATGAAGACCCAGCCAAATGCAAGATCCAAAATGTGCCAGAAAGCTAGAGACTGTCCTCAAAGCTTCTCCATATATACTGGAAGCAGGCCATACCCCAAAGGCAACTACTTAGCTGCTCACAGCAGATTCCACCAAGAAGTGGATTAACAGTCTCATCATGGAGAATAACTACATCCAGCTGCCCGGCCACCCAAAACCACAGCCCAGCCAAGTTGACACACAACCTTAACTACCATATCAAGTAGTTATATTTGGAAAACATATAATGCACTAACCTTAAAAGAAATTTAAAATTCAGGTGGATAAATACAGTATGAAAAGACAGTGCTTTATGTTATAACTATAGCTTTGGTCCCATCTTTAATTGAGAGACATTTATGTATATGAAACATATTTTTGGATAAATATATATATATATATATATATTTGTATCTACAGAAAGGCTCTAAAAAGCATTTGAGTAAAATACTTGGTTCCCTTTATATAATTACCCTTTAAAATCCTTACAGCTATATTTGGTTTGTCTTTGTCTTTATAGTACATATATTGCTCCTTTTTAGTGTTCACATCTTGTTCTCCTTTCTCACTTTTGTCACTAGTTATGTTTGTGCCATTTTTAGTGTAAAAGTTGCTGACCTGTTAGGTCTGCAGTTTAAGTTTCCATGCTGCTAGAAAGTTGTGCTTTCTGTTCCCAACTGTTTACTTATTTCCTGGAAAAAGTAGTAGCGCTCTGGTAGCATTATGGAATTTGAGTGGAACCAAATTTTTGCCATTTAAAACAGACATCATATTGAACTTATACATGAACTATCAATCAAAATAAAAATTTTTACTTTCACAAGCTGTATTCTGAAAGTTTTCTTGTGTTAACAAAGTTTTTATGCTGTTCAGTATTCAATCTCTTTAAAATGTACCATATTTAAAGAGTACAGTCTTGACAAACATTTATAATGGCCTTTTCCCAAAAGTGTGTTCTGCTAAAAAGATGACTAGTTACAAGGAATAGTTTTGAGGGATACTGAGGGAAAAAAATCATTTCATGACCAAATTTGTGGCAACTGGATTAAACAAAGGTGTTTTACTGCTGTTTGTTTGGTACTTAATATGCAAATGTACAGTGGTAGCACTAGCAAAGCAGAATTCAAATCTTCCCTCTGCCACTGATGAGCTCTGTGTGACTTGGGGGCAAGATAATTAATGTCTGTGCCTCAGTTTCCTGAGATAAATATCACCTACCTCATAAGATACTGTGAGAGCTGAAAGATAGTATATATAAATCACTCATAGCTCCATGTCTGATGTTTATTAAACATGTCAGTTATTGACTCAAGGTTGTGACACAGCACAGAAAATGTGTTTGTATCAAGTACTAAGTAATTGTTAGTTGTTTCTACTTCCTTCATAAGATTCCAGTTTGCAACATTGTTGAGCAGGTGAGACAATAAAGTTGCATGAGATGTTCAAACCACCATTACAGTTTGCAAAATTAGAAAGTCAACTGTAGGCTTCTCTACCTACCTAGCACAAAAGTTCATAAATCAAGCAACATCCAAGTCTATTCTGAATCATTTATACTTAGATGATAGACTAATTATAAAAGCACACGTTAGGTGCCTTCCATTTGTTTTCAACCATTGTGACCATGTGACAGTACAACTGCCTTGTAGGGTTTTCTTGGCTGTAATCTTTATGGAAGTGGGTCACTAGGTTTTTCTCCTGCAGAGGCACTGGATGGACTCAAACTGCCAACCTTTTGGTTAGCAGTCAAGTACTTTTTTAGTTTGTGCCACCATGTACAAGTGTCAGTAGATTTTTGAAAATAAAATACTTATGGTTTATGAACCATATTTCCGTATAGATGGTGTATGTGATCTTAGAGAATTTTTAGCTGCTTGAAGTTGCTTCTAATGGGATATGTGGGAAGTAGCTTTCTAGTGGGAAGGGGCAAATTACTGGGAGACCTACTCCATCAGATAATTAAGAACATTTTCCTGGGAACCAGGAAAAGCCTGCATTATAAAACAATGTTTATCAAGGAGTTTGAACTGATTTCATAAAATGTCCTTCTAATTACATTTCTGCAACTGGACTGGGAAGCCTGGATATGCCAGTGTGTATGAGATACACATGTAAGTGAGGATCGTGCCTAACAAGATCTGCAGACCAAGGTCTTGGTCTTTCATATGCCTGCTAGTTGACTTCTAGACTAATCCTTATTTCCTCCACCAAATAGGAGAAACTAAAGGTTCCTTATGAGAACAGTGAGTTAGAGATAAATTTAGTACCTCAAAAATGCTGGTTAACCGAATTAAGTCACTAATGACCTCCTAATCTATTAGAATGAACCTTTTCTATTTTTTGCGGGTTTAGTTACAATGAAGTGGTTTGTATAGCTAACAAAATGGTAAGAACAAGTGATTTGTAACTTAGGTCAGCAGGGGAAAATATTGTTATGCTGTATAAAAGGTATATAAAACATGAAAAATCAAGTGTGTTTTTAGATCAATGAATTCAATTCTGTAGTATTAAGGCCTAATCACCAGAAATAGGATAAATTAGAACAATTGATTTATCTGATGTGTAATACATGTAGGAAATTTTAAAAAATTCTAAAGATACCTGGGTTCAATCTCATCTTCAAAGGGAATGTTCATAACTTCACAATCATCAATCATTCTTACTGAATAGAAATCTCTACTTTGAGCCTAGAATCATTTCTCTATTGATTTTATGGTATGTTGAATCAACTCTGTCTCAATGTAGAAACAATGGTTTAGAGGCATGAGATGGGAGTGATAACCGTTTAGCAAAAGGAGTAAGATAAATACACAGCATTGATTTTCTTTGAAATTTGCATAACACATCGCTACATACTGTTCATTATACAGAAAACTTGGGCTTAGCTCATTTATTCTAATATATACCATCTTAATTTTGCATGGCCTGTAGAGTTCTTTATGAATACTGAAAGAGAATAAAGAATTTAAAAAGCAAAGCCATCTTGTGGAATGTAGTTTCAGGTTTAAGTCATCACTGATCTTGTTTTAACTATATTTTGATGAGCAACAACATTCTAATTACAGTCCAGCACCTGTTGTGCAGCAAGCAGTGCCAGTCATACCCCATTACAGATTGATTTAGAGTAAGTACCCACTAGGGCGGCTGCACTCATCATAATTTTCCACTCATGCTCTATCCAAGTCAGCACTCTAGTCTCCAGAGGTAAGAACAAGTTGTACTCACTAACCCAGCCACCCTTGCCCTTCATTCGTTCATTCATTTATCTGGCTAATGCTACAAATTCTCTATTAAAGGAAACACTTTCTGCCTGTGACTTTGTTTTGCATTGATTATGGAGGATCTGTTCTTCCATCCAGCACAAAACTCTTACATTTCACATACTGAGGCTCAAAATTCCAAATAGACCTGTACATTACTATGACTTGATTTGATAAAATGGCTAGTGTGACAGACCAAGCTGAAATTAAGGCCAGAATTTTACTCATTATTGAACCAAAAGTCTGGCTTAAAAAATAATAGGAATTAGTTTCTTCTTTATATTTCTAATTACCACAAAAACCTTAGTTGTTGATTATGTAGGAAGTGTATTACTTGATTCTCATTTTATAGAAGCTTCATTTCAATGGGTTCCTACTCTGAGATGCTTTGACTATCCTTTCACTTTGTAAATGTCTGTTCATGAGACAGTAACTTACATTAATTACACTGTATCTTGATCTTTCTGTGCTTGGTTCATGAAGCAGAGTCTCAGTGTTTGGCACCTTGTATCTGCAATGGGGAGAGGATATTTGCATCCTGATAGAGCAGGAAGTGGGAAGCCAGGGCCAATAGCTGAAACAGGTAGGGTGAGAGGTCCCAGGAAGGAAGCAAGAAACCAGGACTGGTGACCACAACAGGTAAGAGAAAAGCCACCAGGC
The DNA here is from genome assembly GCF_000298275.1 of Orycteropus afer afer. Classification (NCBI taxonomy): domain Eukaryota; kingdom Metazoa; phylum Chordata; class Mammalia; order Tubulidentata; family Orycteropodidae; genus Orycteropus; species Orycteropus afer. The sequence goes on from NW_006921768.1 coordinate 3,357,114, forward strand.
AGGAAGCAGGAGCCAGGGTGGACAGCAGGAACTGTTAGAGGGAAGACTAGGAAGTGAGTGGAGTGGTTTGGAACAGCTAAGGGAGATGAACTTGTCTGTCAGTTTTTCATTCTGTGGTGACTTGTGTGTTGCTCTGAGGCTGGAGGCTCACACATGCCACTGGTGTTTCAAATGCCAGCAGGGTTGCCCATGGTGGATGGGTTTTAGCAGACCTTCCAGAGACAGACTCAGAAGAAGGAAGACACCATTCACTTCTCAAAGAATTGGCCAGGGGAAACCTAATGAATAGCAGTGAAACACTGAAATATTACTGGGCAACTTTATGAATAGCCCTGAAACATTGTCTGATATGTTGCCAGGAGATGAGCCCCTCAGGTCAGAAAGCACTCAAAATTTGCCTGGGGAATTGCTGCTTCATCAGAGTAGAGCTGACCTTAATGATATGGATAAAGTGGAGCTTTCAGGACCTCCATCTGCTGACATGGCATGACTCAAAATGAGAAGAAACAGCTGCAAATATCCAATAATAATTGGAACAGGGAATGTACAAAGTATGAATCTTGGAAAACTGGAAGTTGTCAAAAATGAAATGGAACACATAAAGATTGATATCCTAGGCATTATTGAGCTGAAATGGACTGGTTTTGGCCATTTTTAATCAGACAACCATATGATCTACTATGCCAGGAATGACAAATTGAAGAGGAATGGCATGACATTCATCATCATAAAGAATGTATCAAGATTTATCCTGAAACACAATGCTGTCAGTGACAGGATAATATCCATATGCCTACAAGGAAGACCAGTTAATACTACTATTATTCAAATTTATGCACCAACCACCAAAGCCAAAGACGAGGAAATTGAATATTTTACCAACTTCTGCAGTCTGAAATTGAACAAACATGTAATCAAGATGCGCTGATTATCACTAGTGATTGGAATGCAAAAGTTGGAAAAAAAGAAGAATCACTGGTAGATGGAAAATTTGACCTTAGTGATAGAAATAATGCTGAAGATTGCATGATAGAATTTTGCAAGACCAATGACTTATTCATTGCAAACATCTTTTTTCAGCAACATAAACAGTGGCTATACATGTGGACTTCACCAGGTGGAGTAAACAGGAATCAGATCAACTACATCTGTGGCCAGAGGTGATGGAAAGGCTCAATATCTTCAGCCAAAACCAGGCCAGGAGCTGATTGTGGAACAGACCATCAACTGCTCATAAGCAAGTTCAACTTGAAGTTGAAGATAATTAAGTCCACGAGAGTCAAAACATGACCTTCAATATATCACTCCTGAATTTAGAGACCACCTACAAAATAGATTGGATGCATTGAACACTAATGACTGAAAACCAGAGGAATTGTGGGATGATGGGAACATCATCCATGAAGAAAGCAAAATGTCATTCAAAAGACAGGAAAGGAAGAAAAGACCAAAATAGATGTCAGAAAAGACTCTGAAACGTGCCCTTGAATGAACAGTAGCTAAAGCAAATGGAAGAAATGACAAGATAAAAGAACTGAACTGAAGATTTCAAAGAGCAGCTTGAGAAGACAAAGTCAATTATTATAATGAAATGTGCAAAGACATGAAGTTGGAAAGCCAAAAGGGAAGAATAGCCTTGGCATTTCTAAAGCTGAAAGAACTGAGGAAAAAATTTAAGCCTTGAATTACAATACTGAAAGATTCTATGGGCAATATATTGAATGATGCAGGAAACATCAAAAGAAGATGGAAGGAATACACAGAGTCACTGTATCAAAAAGAATTGGTCAATTGGTTCCTCCACTTCAGGAGGTGACATATGAACAAGGACCCGTGGTATTGAAGGAAGATGTCAAAGTTTCCCTGAGGCAGTGATGAAAAACAAGGCTCCAGGAATTGATAGGATACCCATTGAAATGTTTCAACAAATGGATACCACGCCTGGAGGCACTCACTGAACTATGCTGTGATAGTTGAAGATGTGTCAACTTGGCTGGACTCCAGTTGTGAGTGGTGGTTCCCATGATGGATCACATGACTGTGTCCTAAGCGGCCGGTCAGTCTAGGGGGAGTTTCCCCAGGGGTGTGGCCTACCTGTAATACTATCCCAGGGACAAACTGGAAGAACGGCATTCTGGACTATAT
>NW_006921768.1:3367743-3376426 GCF_000298275.1 Orycteropus afer afer
CCTGGGAATTCTGATCATTCACATAAACTTATAGGACCATTGTCTGCCAACCCTATATATGATCTTGGATACACTCCCCATTTAGACATACCTAATTATTTAGCCTGTCCTCCTATCTATCTGTGCAAAAGACATTTTTAAAGTGCTGAAGAGCAAAGATGTCTCTTTGAAGACTAAGGTGCGCCTAATCCAAGCCATGGTATTTTCAGTCACTTCATATGCATGTGGAAGCTGGACAATGAATAAGGAAGGCTGAAGAAGTGCTCATGCTTTTGAATTGTGGTGTTGGTGAAGAATGCTGAAAAGTACCATGGACTGCTAAAAGAACTAACAAATCTGTCCTGGAAGAAGTGCAGCCAGAATGCTCTTTGGAAGTGAGAATGCCCAGACTTTGTGTCACCTACATTGATCATGTTATTAGAAGGGACCATTCCCAGAAGGATATCATGCTTGGTAAAGAGGAAGGGCAACCAACAAGCAGGAAGCCCTCAACTAGGTGGATCCACCCAGTGGCTGCAACTATGGCCTCAATTATACCAAGGATTGTGGGGCTGGCACAGGACTGGGCAGTTTTGTACATAGGGTCACCATGAGACAAAGCTGACTGGATGGCATCTGACAACAACATCCTTGACAAAATGCCCTCCTTGAACCCTTTGGATGTGCAATCTCTGGACCAGTCAGGGACACGCAGCTGTAGGACTGTCGGGAGCTGTGTCTCTGGAGCCTTGACTGGGGAGGGGATGGGGATTACATGACCACAACCACCAAGTGAGCATGGAGAGGCCTACGGAGTGGGAATCCCTCCACCACTGCACACGAGAGCAAGTGTGACCTTAGCATCTTCACCCAGACTGTGCCTCGCGCACCAAGTGTGCCCTTTTCTCCTCAGCCCTGCCCCACAGGTCAGTCCTCAAGGGGAAAGCAGCTGCCTGGGTTGGATAAAAATTCACAGCTCTGATTATTCCACTGACTGTGACTTTACTCACTAAAGTAAGACTGTTCTTGTGGTTGAAAGCGCCTTTGTATGACCTAATACTGAATTTCAAGTTACTATATGGAGCCTGCCTGAGATTTTATCCACTGACAAGAAAAGAAGTAGCCCAACAGAACAGGATTGAAGCAACAGTGAAAGAAATGAAAGTGAGTTGCTTTATGATTCCACTCTATCGAACCCAAATCATTCAATTAAAAGGTTACAAGCAAAAATTGGGGTGAAAAAATGGTTACATAGAGAATAAAAATACAGATATAATAAGGGTTTTTAAAATAATAAGTGAGTAATGTGAACAACATTATGTCAATAAATTAGTAGATTTCTTAAAAATATAAATTACTGAAGTGTATCAATAAAAAGTCAATAATTACTAAATAATAATAATAAAGCACACACACATAAGCAGTGTTTTCCAAGCAGAAAGGATGTAACTAAGTGCCTTCTTTGTTCTGAACTCTATCCAAAGCATTGAATATATAGAGACGAACAACAAAGACCTAATTCCTACCTTCAAGGAGCTTAAGCATAGAGTGAAAGACGAATATAATGACAAATTATTAGCACTGAAAAGGAAAAAAAAAATCACAGTGCTTATGAGAGAGAATAATGGTGAGGAAGGTCCTCTGAGAAAATAACTTCTAACCTGGTGATTCAACTTAGGCTAAGAGTGAGGAAAGTGCTTAGGTAGGGGGAAACATTTGCAAAAACACTGAGTTAGAATAGGAGTGTTATTTGTGGTGTCTTCAGAGCCAAATGTCAAGTCCCCTTCTTCTAGCTTTATGGGCAGTAAAAGAGTCCTGAGCTTTTTCAGTCACAATCACCATGGCATAATTCCTTAATGGCCACAATGGTATCTTTCTTGTTGTGTGCCATCAAGTTGATTCCAACTTGACTTCGGGTAAGATGGTAGAACAGGCAGGCAAGCTCCACAGATCCTCTTCAACAAAAAAAGAGAAACCAATTAACATGGAGAAGATAATCCTGGAGCCCTGAGCTTTGAAAGGAAGTATACAGAAGTGGATTAGGCACCAACTAGTGGAAAAACCAGAATGAAACAGTGAGTACAGAGAGGGTTGGAGCAGTGGACGATGAGCTACTCTGACAGGACCGACAGCCTGAATATTTCCAAGTGGTGTTGGGACCTGAGAATTGCCCTAAAGATCAGCCCTGGTTGCCAAGGGCTGCAGGGATGACTGCACTGGTGGCCTTTGACAAGGAAGGGAAACAGCATGGAGGGAGACAACCTAAGCTGTGGACTTTCAGCTGTCTGGAGGGTGTAGCCATTTTGATTGTTTACAAGCAGCAGCCATTTTGGATACTTAAAGTGATCGAGGGCGCAGCTATTTTGAACCTTTACAAGCAGTGGCCATTTTTTATTTTAAAGTGGCAGCATTCTCATTCAGATTCCAGGCACCTAAGTATAGGCTCAGTTTGCCAAGGATGGCAAGGATATATGGGAGTCAGACAATGGGAAAGGAGACAAGTGGTGAGAGTATAAGTGCTGCCAACTAGCAAATAGAGCAGTACAGCACAGTACCCTGCTTGCATTGATAATATACAAACAAAATAAAAAAACAAAATCATGGGCAAGTGACTCCAACATACAGTCACCAATTAAATATAAACACAAAAACATCACAATACCTAGGACAGAGCAGAGCATCACAGTTCACACAAAGAAGCAAGATAAACCGGGAGAAACAAGGGGCCAGGATACAGACCCAAAACACATCCCTGAGGAAAGAAGCCGTATTGGAACTCCCTGATAAGGAATTCAAAAGAATTATGTTTAGGTACCTTCAATGAATTGAGAGACAGACAGATCAAGAGAAACACTGACAAAATTGGGAAAACACAGAGAAAACCCTAGAACAATTTCAAAACACAACACAGAACAAAAAGACAAAATAAATGAAAAATTAGAAGTGATACAAAATTTACAGACAGAAATCCAGAAGATTAATACTAAATTTTCAGAAATAGATAACACATTGAATGGGCAAAGAAGTAGAATTGACTCAGTGGAGGACAAAATTAGTGAGATTGAAGGCAAATACCTTAATACTTCTTTGGAAAGGGAACAATCAGAAAAAAAGATCAAAACAAAATGAAGAAAGCCTAAGGTTCATGTGGGATACCATCAAAAGGATTAACCTATGTGTCATCAGAATTCTAGAACAGGAAGAGACAAATAAAACCACAGAGAAAATTGATGAAGATTTGTTGGAAGAGAATTTTCCTGGTATAATGAAAGATGAGAATATATCCATTCAAGAAGTCCAACGAACCCCAAACAGGATAGACCCCAAAAGAAAATCACCAAGACATATCATCATCAAACTCACCAAAATCAAAGACAAAGAATCCTAAAAGCAGCACTAGAAAAATGAAAAGTTACCTACAAGGGGCAACCAATAAGAGTAACCTTAATTTCTCGGCAGAAACCATGCAGGCAAGAAGACAATGGGATGGTATATATAAAACCCTGAAAGAAAAAAAATTTCTGACCAAGAATTATACACCTGACAAAATTGTCCCTCAAATATGATTGTGAGATCAGGACATTTCTAGATAAGCAGAAATTAAGGGAATTTGTTAAAATCTGACCAACCTTACAAGAGAAACTAAAGGGAGTCCTTTGGACAGAGAAGTAACAATAGCAAACAACAACTGACCATTAACACACATGATGACATAACCCAGAAACCAATTTAGTTATAGAAATATCCAAAGTAAATAAGCCTACAAGATTATAAACAGGGAACCAGAGTCATCAATTGACAAATGAAGACAACTATAAACCAAAAAGAGGGATAAACAGAACTTCTAAATGATAGGGAAGTCAAGACAATAAAATAGAACTGACTGTTCTAAACTTGGGAAGAAATTATAAATCACAGGGTAACCTCAAAGGAAAATGAAAAACCTTCACATCAAAATAAAAAATAAGTTATTTATTTTTTATTTTTACAGAGCAGAGTTTGTTTTACATTCAACATTACGTGTATATTTAGTCTCACTCGCCTTTACCATCCCCAACCCTAACCCAGTCTCCTCCCCTCCCTGCCCAGCAACCCTCCCTTCCCCATGCCCCTTGTGGTAGTTTGGTTTGTGTGTCAACTTGGCTGCGCCCGGTTGAGTGGCTGGGCAGGTGGTGGTAGTTAATCCCCATGAGGAGACTGGCAATCAACTCCATGGTGGGATCTACCACAAGCAGCTGGGTAGCTGCCTTTGGGTATGTGGTCTGCTTCCTGTATTTAAGGAGAAGCCTTGGGAATGGTCTCTAGCCTATGGCACACTTGGACCCTGAGTGTAGCCCTGTCGTTGCTCAGCAGCCTGCCAAGCTCTGCCGACCTTGGGACTTACAATGGAATTAAGTTAATGGCCTGCCGTGTGGTTTGGTAACATCGGGACTGTGTCTTTTTACTTGTCAACCTTAGGGCTTCTCATACTCAGCAGCCAGCAGCTGTCTGAGTGAAGAAATGCCTCTGGCTCCAGTGGGCTGGCAGCAGGAGGCAGAGCTGGACCCCAAGGTTGAGGGGCTTTCACTCAGCCCCTAGAGCCTGGCACTTTGAACTTGGACTTAAAGCCTCCAAATTGTGAGAGAATGAACTCCTGTTAAGGCCATCTGATTTGTGGTATATTCCTGTTAGAGCGGCACCAGGTAACCAGAACACCCCTCATAGTTATACACTCCTGTGTGTCATGCATTTCCTCCGTGTGAATGTTGCCCCTCTGGTGCCCTGTGGTTGATTGCTCCAAGGGATGCATTTCTATAGAGTGTGTGGGTGCATCACCCTGGTTTGAGTGGTCTGCATGTACATCTTGTTTACTATTGGGCTGAGAGCCAGCCCCTGGAAATGAGTTTTATTCCAGTCCCAGAACCAATATGGATCTCTTGCAGTTAGTTGGCCAGGTAGCTGTCTTCCAAATTACTTGGTATAGACAAGTGCCTCCAGCACTGCATCCATTTGTTGAAACATCTCAATGGGTATTCCATCAATTCCCGAGGCCTCAATTTTTGCCAGTTCCCTTGGTGCAGCTTGGACTTCTTCCTTCAATACATTGGTCTTTGATCATATGCTATCTCTTGAAATAGCTGAACATCGACCATTTCTTTTCAGTACAGTGACTCTGTGTATTTCTTCCTTGTTCTTTTGATGCTTCCTGCATCATTCAATATTTTGCCCATAGAATCTTTCAATACTGCAACTTGAGGCTTGAATTTTATTTTCAGTTTTTTCAGCTTGAGAAATGCTGAGTGTGTTCTTCCCTTTTGGTTTTCTTACTCCTGGTCTTTGCAAATTTCATTATTATAATTAACTTTGTCTTCTTGAGCCATGCTTTGAAATCTTCTGTTTGCTCTTTTTTTTTTTTCCATTTCTTTCATTCACTTTAGCTACTCTATTCAAGAGCAAGTTTCAGAGTTTCTTCTGACACCCATTTTGATCTTTTCTTCCTTTCCTGTCCTTTTCATGATCTTTTGCTTTCTTCATGTATGATGTTCCTGATCCCACAACTTGTCTGGTCTTCAGTCATTGGTATACAATGTGTTAATCTATTCTTCAGATGGTCTCTACATTTCGGTGGGATATACTCAAGGTCATATTTTGGCTCTTGTGGACACGTTTTAATTGTCTCAGCTTCAACTTGAACTTGCATATGAGCAACGGATGGTCTGTTTCACAGTCAGCTCCTGGCCTTGCTTTAACTGATGATATTGAGCTTCTCTATTGCCTCTTTGCACAGATGTAGTCTATTTGATTTGTGTGCATTCCATCTAGCCAAGTCCATGTGTTTAGCTGCTGTTAATATTGTTGAAAAAGGTATTTGCAATGAATAAGTCTATGGTCTTGCAAAATTCTATGATGCAATCTCTGGCATCATTTCTACCACCAAGGCCATACTTTCCAAATACTGCTGATTCTTCTTTGTTTCCAACTTTTGCATTCTAATCACCAGCAATAATCATGATTATTGCATGTTGATTGCATGTTTTGTTAATTTCAGACTGCAGAAGTTGGTTTAAACCCTCAATTTCTTCATCTTTGGCTTTACTAGGTGGTGCGTAAATCTGAATAATAGTCATATGAATTGATTTTCCTTGGTGAATACATATTATCCTGTCACTGACAGCATTGTACTTCATGATAGATCTTTACTTTTTTTTCCAAAAATATCATAGTTTATTCTTTTTTTTTTTTTTCTTCACTGCAGTACCTACTGTGCTGAATCTCCCTCTCTTCCGCCTTGGAGATGCTACAGTAGTTCTCCACGGCATCCTGGCACCTGATCCCATTGTCCTGCTGCCCTGCACAGGTCTTGATGGGGCAGCAGCCCACATCATACTAGAAGGAGTTGGTGGTATTCTAGAAGCAGTCATGGGGCAGCCCGATAAGGCAGCTCTCAAGGGTTGGTTACAAGGGGTCTCATTAGGTGCAATGACAATCAGCTGGCAGTCAGATCTTGAAATGTTCTCTTTGATGATGAATGCAGTACCATTCTATTTGTTATTCCCGGCATAGTAGATTCTGTGATTATCTGATTCGAAATGGCAAATACCAGTCTATTTCAGCTCACTAATGCTTAGGATATCAATCTTTATCCATTCTATTCCATTTTTTGACAACTTCCAATTTTCCTGGATTCATACTTTGCATACTCCATGGTCTGATTATTTATGAATGTTTGCAGCTGTTTCTCCTATTTTGAGATGTGCCCCATCAGCAAATGAAAGTCCCAAAAGCTTTTCTCCATCTATGTCATGAAGGCAAACTCTACTTTAAGGAGGCAGTTCTTCCTCAGTCATATTTTGAGTGCCTTCCAACCTGAGGGGCTCATCTTCCAGTACTATATCAGACAATGTTTCCTGCTATTCATAGGGTTTTATTTGGCCAAATTTTTCAGAAGTAGATGGCCTCTTCCTTCTTCCTGGTCTGCCTTATTCTACCTGTCCACCATGGGTGACCCTGCTGGTATTTAAAATAGCAGGGGCATAGCCTCCAGCCTCACTGCAACACGCAAGCCACCACAGCCCAACAAACTGACAGATGAGTGGTAGAGTCATATATGTAGGCATGCATACACACACACACACACACACATATGCACATGTATGGAACCCCGGTGGCATAAGTGGTTGTGCAATTAACTGTTTGAACCCAGGCAATGACTCCGCAGGAGCAAGACCCAGCACCTGCTTCAGTAAAGTTTACAGCCAAGAAACCCTCTGAGGCAGTTCTGTTCAGTCACATGGGCCACTATGAGTCAAAATCTACTTGAAGGCCATATATATCTTTATGTATTTATAAAATAGAGCCCAAGAACTGGTATTACTATCTCATATAGCATGCAAATTATTCTTCCAAATGCTATAATATTGTATATAACCATCAATAGTGTGTCCTTTTCTTCCTCACCTACAGCAGTGAGACATTATGAATCTTCTAAATATTTGCTGATCTAACAGGTAAAAACTATTTTTTAATTTATATTTCTTCATTTCTTAAATTAATAGTTTAATTAATTATATGATTATAGGTCCTTTGTATTTATCAGTTAATTGCCTGTTTATATCTTGCTTATTATTATTTAAATAATTTATTTTTTGTTGTTGATAATATACAATACAGAACATATGTCAATTCACTAATTTCTACATGTACAGTTCAGTGATATTGATTACGTTCTTTAGTTGTACAGCCATTCTTACCCTCCTTTTCTGAGTTGTTTCTCACCCCTTAACAGAAACTCAGTGAGCCATAAGGTTCCTATCTTATCTTTCAAGTTGCTGTTGTTAATTTGATCCTACAGAGATAGCTCTTAGAAGAGCATAATGCTCAAGGCAGGTGTTCATTACTAGGTAAGGTAGACTATTGTTTAGTTTAAAGAAAACTTCAAGGGATGTTTTTGGATTAAGGTTTAAAGATTATCTCGGGGCAGTAGTTTCAAGTTTCATCCGTCAACCATGGCTCCAGAAAATTTGGAGTCTATGAGAATTTGAAATCCTGTTCTGCACTTTTCCCTTTTCATTAGGATTTTTCTATGGACTCTTTGATAACACTCAGTAGTGGTGGCCGGGCATCAAGTTCTTCTGGTCTTATGGTAAAGGAGATAGTTGTCCATTTCCTTTCCTCCTTCTATTCCTGATGCTCCTTCTTCTGTTGCAACTAGAACATAGAGACCAATTCTCATGCTGCTTGCAAGCTTTTAAGACCCCAGGCAGTACACAACAAACTAGAACATAAAACAAAACACTAAACACATTATTAGGCTAATTAACTGAGATATCCCATGAAATCATGACACTAAACCTCCAAATCAAGAAACTAAATCCCATGAGGTGGTTTGCTTCACACAAGCAGACTCAGTACTACTCTTTTTTGTTTGTTGTTTTGTTTTTCATTGTTGTAAATATATCACTCAACTTTTGCCAATTCAACTTTTTACACACGTACAACTTATTGACAGTTGTACATTATTGTGATTATTGACAATAATCAACTGTACAACCCTACCCTTAATCAATGCAATTTTCCATCACTGTAAGCCTAAACATAAGTACTCCATAAGCAATTAACCTCCCCCACATCTTTCTTCCTCCCTCCTGCCTCTGTTAACCACTAATAAACTTTGGTCTCTGTGTATTTACCTTTCCTTCCTTCTTCTTCTTTTTTTTTTTTTTTT
>NW_006921768.1:3376986-3383321 GCF_000298275.1 Orycteropus afer afer
CTTTGGTCATGTTGTCAGAAGGGACCATTCCTTGGAGAAGGATGTCATGCTTGGTAAGGTGGAGGGTCGACGAAAGAGGGGAAGGCCCTCAACAAAATGGATTGACACAGTGGCTGCCGCAATGGACTCAAGTATAGCAGGGATTGCGGAACGGGAGTGGGACGGGGCGGTGTTTCATTCTGCTGTGCAAAGGGTTGCTATGAGTCAGAAACGACTCGACAGCACCTAACAACAACAACAACGTTGGGCTGAGAGCCTGCCCCTGGGGGTGAGTTTTATTCCAGGCACAGAATGTATTCCAGGGCCATAGTATTGGGAGTCTCACCAGATTTCATCTGACCAGTAATTCTTGTCATTATTGAGTTTTTAGATTTTGTTCCACATTTTCCCTCCCACTCTATCTAGGATCTCCAGATTTGATCCTTTCCTGAGTAGTTGGCATTGGTAGCTGGGCACCATCTAGTTCTTCTTGTCCTGAGGGCCATCGTGTCCTAGGGCTGATTGCTTCTAACTGTCCTTTTTTTTTTCTTTTCATTCTTCTTCACTTTCAATGCTAGAAGACCATTAGCTGCATCTTAGATGGCTGCTTGAAAGCTTTTAAGACCCATCACTACTCACTAATGTAGGATGTGGAGCAACGCTTTTATGTGTTTTGTTGTGCCCATTGAGTCTGGTGTCCCCAGTACTATGGTCCTGAGGCAGTGGGTCGATTGGATCTCTCTCCCACAGTGTTTGGATGTCTGTGAGGGATTGCTCTGTGTCTGTCTTTTATTGTTTCTGTAAGGATTGCAGGTATTTTGTATCACTGGTGTCTGTCATTTGTTTTTTCTTATCTTAATTTTATATAAGTGAAGTCATACAATATTTGTCCTTTTGTGATGAACTTATTTCCCTCATCATAATGTCTTCAAACTCTATCCATATTATAGCATATGTCAAGATTTCATTTCTCTTAGTGGCTGAATAGCATTCCATTGTATGTATGTATCACATTTTGTTTATCCTTTCACCCATGATGGGCATTTAGGTTGTTCCCACCTTTTTGCTGTTGTGAATAATACTGCAATAAACATTCATATACAAGTGTCTATTTGAGTCTTTGTTTCCAAGTCTTTGGGGGCGTGTAGGTTGGAATAGAACTAGTGGTTTATATGGTAGTTCTGTTTTAGTTTTTTGAGCAACTGACACAGTTTTCCAAAACAGGTGTACCATTTTGCATTACCACCAGCAATAGATAAAGGTTCAAATTTCTCCATATCCTAAGCAACATTTATTATTTTCTGCCTTGCTCTTCATTTTTAACCTTAGTTTTAATTTATTTTTTATTGTTGATATTCTACTTTTTCTCATATCAATCTATCTGGTCATTTTGGTTATCTCAAATTGTTCCAGTTTTTCTAATTAGAAGCCACTGTGAAAAAATTTTTAAAAATTGAATGATGAGCTAATTACACTATATATGAGTTTGTATGGTACATAAAGCATCTCCTAAAAATGGAGTGAAAAAGTGAGGAATCATTGAACACATATGGTAATATTTAAAAGATAAAACTTGTTCTTTCAGTAGATTAAATTCACCCACAAGAACAGAATCTCACCAGACATTGATTGGAAGATTATGCGTTTGGCTGTCTTCTTGATCAACTTCTTGATAAGAGGCTTCCCCTTGCTCATTTTTTATAGTTTTTTCTTAAGAATTTGTAGGCATTCTCTTTGCGTTAGAGCTATTACTTTTTTGTTTAGAATAACTGTTATAAATATTGTCTCCCAGTCTGTTACTTGTTCTTGTATGTTATTTTTGGTGTTTTTATTTATTTATTTATTTTTAATTGAAGAGAATGTTTTTATTTTTTTTAGGTTAGGTCTCTCCATCGTTTGTTTATGGTTTCAGATCACATGTGTTATTTAGAAAGATCTTGTTTTTATCTCCTAAACATAACAACCGGGAAAGAGCTGCCTCATCAGAGTAGAGCCAACCTTAATGATATGGATAAAGTAGAGCTTTCAGGATCTCCATTTGCTGCTGTGGTACAACCCAAAATGAGAAGAAATAGCTGCAAATACCCATTAATAACTGGAACAGGGAATGTACAAAGTATGAATCTAGGAAAATTGGAAGTTGTCAAAAATGAAATGGAACACATAAAAATTGATATCCTAGGTATCAGTGAGCTGAAATGGACTGGTTTTGGCCATTTTGAATCAGACAACCATATGCCGGGAATGACAAAATGGTGTGGCATTCATCATCACAAAGAATGTTTCAAGATCTATCCTGAAATACAATGCTGTTAGTGATAGGATAATAGCTATATGCCTATAAGAGGCCAACAGCTCTGGTAGCATAGTGGCTAAGGCACTTGACTGCTAACCAGAAGGTTGGCAGTTCAAACCCACCAACCACTCCTCGAAAGAAAGGTTGGGCAATCTACTTCAGTAGTGATATCACCTTGGAAACCCAAGGAGGGGTTGCTATTAGTCGGGTCTGACACAATGGCACATAACAACAACAACAGCAAGAAAGCCAGTTAATACTACTATAATTCAAATTTACACACCAACCACCAAAGCCAAAGATGAGGAAATTTAAGATTTTACCAACTTCTGCAGTCTGAAATTGACCAAACATGAAATCAAGATGTGCTGATTGTCACTGGTACCTGGAATGCAAAAGTTGGAAACAAAGAAGAATCACTCGTAGTCAGAAAACTTGGCCTTTGGTGATAGGAATAATGCTGGAGATCGCATGATAGAATTTTGCCAGACCAATGACTTATTCATTGCAAATACTTTTTTTCAACAACACAAATGGTGGCTATACACATGGACTTTGCTAGATGGAGTACACAAGAATCAGATCAACTATCTCTGTGGCAAGAGGCAGTGGAAAAGTTCAGTATCTTCAGCCAAAACCAGGCCAGGAGCTGATTGTGGAACAGACCATCAACTGCTCATATCCAAATTCAATTGGAAGTTGAAGAAAATTTTAAAAAGTCCATGAGAGCCAAAATATGACCTTGAATATATCCCTCCTGAATTTAGAGACCATCTAAAGAATGGATTTGATGCACTGAACACCAATGACCGAATACCAGAGGAATTGTGGAATGACATCAAGAACATCATCCATGAAGGAAGCTAAACATCATTAAAAAGACAGGAAAGGAAGAAAAGACCAAAATGGATGTCAGAAGAGACTCTGAAACTTGCTCTTGAATGAACTATAGCTGAAGAAAAGAGAAGATAAAAGAGCTGAACAGAGGATTTCAAAGGGCAGCTTGAGAAGATAGTCAATTGTTATAATGAAATGTGCAAAGACATGAAGTTGGAAAGCCAAAAGGGAAGAACACTCTTGGGATTTCTCAAGCTGAAAGAACTGAGGAAAAGCTTTAAGCCTTAGGTTGCAATATTGAAAGATTCTATGGGCAATATATTGAATGATGCGGGAAGCATCAAAATAAGATGGAAGAATACACAGAGTGAGTGTACCAAAAAGAATTGGTCACTGTTCCTCCATTTCAGGAGGTGGCATACGATCAAGAACCAATGGTGTTGAAGGAAGAAGTCAAAGCTGAACTGAAGGAAGTGGCAAAAAACAAGGCTCCAGAAATTGACACAATACCCATTGAAATGTTTCAACAAATGGATGCTGCACTGGAGGCACTCACTTGGCTTTGCCAAGAGATTTGGAAGATAGCTACCTGGGCAACTGACTGGAAGAGATCCATATATGTACCCCTTCCAAAAAGGTGATCCGATAGAATGTGGAAATTATCGAATAATATCATTAATATCACACACAAGTAAAATCTTACTGAAGATAATTCAAAAGTGGTTGCAGCAGTATCTTGACAAAAACTTCTAGAAATGCAAGCTGGATTCAGAAGAGGACGTGGAACCAGGGATATCATTGCTGATGTCAGATGGATCTTGGCTGAAAGCAAAGAATACCAGAAAGGTGTTTACCTGTGTTTTATTGACTGTGAAAAAGCATTTGCTATCCATAACAAATTATGGATAACATTGAGAAGAATGAGAATTCCAGAACACTTAATTGTACCCATGAGGAACCTGTACATAGACAAGGAGGTGGCTGTTCGAACAGAACAAGGGGATACTGCATGGTTTGAAATCAAGAAGGTAGTGCATCAGGGTTGTATCCTTTCACCATACTTACTCAATCTGTGTGCTGAGCAAATAATCAGAAAGGCTGGACTATGTGAAGAAGAACATGGCATCAGGATTGGACTCATTAACAACCCGCAATACACTGACGACACAACTTTGCTTGCTGAAAATGAGGATGACTTGAAGCACTTACTGATAAAGATTGAAGACTACAGTCTGCAATATGGATTACACCTCAATATAAAGAAAACAAAAATCCTCACAACTGGACCTATAAGCAGCATCACAATAAATGGAGAAAAGTTTGAAGTTCTCAAAGACTTCATATTATTTGGTTCTACAATCAACATCAATGGAAGCAGGAGCCAAGATATCCAATGACATATAGCATTGGGCAAATCTGCTACAAAAGACCTCTTTCAGGTGCTAAAGAGCAAAGATATCTCTTTGAAGACTAAGGTGCACCTGACAAGAATGGTGGTATTTTCAATCGGCTCATATGTATATGAGAGCTGTACAATGAACAAGGAAGACCGAAGATGAGTTGATGATTTTGAGTTGTGGTGTTGGCGAAGAACACTGAAAGTATCATGGATTGCTAAAAGAACTAACAAGTCAGTCCTGGAAGAAGTGCAGCCAGAATGCTCCTTGGAAGCAAAAATGACCAGACTGTGTCTCATCTACTTTGGTCATGTTGTCAGAAGGAACCATTCCCTAGAGAAGGATATCATGCTTGGTAAAGTGGAGGGTCAACGAAAGAGGGGATGGCCCTCAACAGGAAGGACTGACACAGTGGCTACAACAATGGGCTCAGGTATAGCAAGGACTGTGGAGCTGGCACAGGACTGGGCACTGTTTCGTTCTGCTGTACATAGGGTTGCTATGAGTTGGAGACAAATCAACAGCACCTAACAACAACAACAAATATAATCTTTTTATTTTCTATCATTTAAAATATACTTGTTTTTAAAATTATATACTTCTTAAAAATATCCAAAGAACACTTTAAAAATAAAATTTTAAAAAAAGATCAGTTAGTAAGAAAAAAACTTAAAAAAAAAATCAAAACAGTAATTGAAGAGATCACATTTGCTGCTTAAAGTAAAACTACAGCTTCATAAAACACCAACAAATAAAGCCAGAGATGAAGAAACTGAAGATTCTTACCAACTTCTGCAGTCTGAAATTGATCAGTCATGCAATCAAAATGCATTGTAACTACTGGTGAGTGGAATGTGAAAGTGGGAAACAAAGAAGATTGGTAGGTAGAAAATAGGACATCGATAATAGAGATAGAATTTGTAAGACCAACAACTTACTCATTTCAAATACCTTTTTTTTCCAATAACATAAACAGAGACTATACACATGGACCTAACCGGATGGAATACACAGGAATCAAATTGACTCTGTGGATGGAAATAGTTGATGGAGAAGCTCAATATCACCAGTCAGAAAGGACCAATTGTGAAATAGACCATCAATTGCTCATATGCAAATTCAACTTGAGGCTGAAGAAAATTAAGGCAAGTCCACAAGAATCAAAGTATGACCTGAGTCATATTTCAAAATATCTGACCTGAATTTATGAATACAGTTGACAGATTGAACATTAATGACAGAATGGACAAGTTGTGGGATGACATCAAAGACATTATACATGACGAGAGCAAGAGATCATTTAAATAAATAAATAAATGACTAAAACTTATGTCAGGAGAGATTCTAAACTTGCTCTTGAATGTAGAATAACTCCCCCCCCCAAAAAAAAAACCCACCCAACTCACTGCTGTCGAGTCAATTCCTACTCATAGAGACCCCTTCTTGGGTTTCCGAGGCTGTATCTTTACAGAAGTAGTTTGCCCAGTCTATCTTCTGAGGAGTGGCTGGTGGTTTGGAACCGCCAGCCTTCTTTCTGGTTAGCAGTCACTACTTAGGCAGTATGCCATCAGCGTAGCTAAAGTGAATGGAAGAAATTATGAAGTAAAAGAACTGAACAGATTTCAAAGGGCAGCTCAAGAAGATGAAATAAAGTATTATATGTGTAAAGATCTGGAGTTAGAAAAACAAAAGGGAAGAACACACTCGACATTTCTCAAGCTGAAAGAACTAAAGAAAAAATTCAAGCCTCAATATTGAAGGATTCTATGCTCTGGTAGCATAGTGGCTAAAGCACTTGACTGCTAACCAGAAGGCTGGCGGTTCAA
>NW_006921768.1:3384141-3385889 GCF_000298275.1 Orycteropus afer afer
TCCAGTCAGTTCCAACTCATAGTGAACCCTCCTTGGGTTTTCTGAGGCAGTATCTCTATGGAAGTAGATTGCCCAGTCTTCCTTCTGAGTCTTTCGTACAGAACAAGGGGATACTTGTATGCTTTAAAATCAGGAAAGATGTGTGTCAGTGTTGTATAGTTTCACCATCTTACTCAGTCTGCATGCTGAGCAAATAATCTGAGAAAATGAACTATGTGAAGTATTGGAGGAAGATTCATTAATACTCTGTGGTATGCAGATGACACAACCTTGCTTGCTGAAAGCAAAGAGGACTTGAAGCACGTAAGCAATGATGATGATCAAAGACTACAGCTTTCAGTATGGATTATGTCTCCACTTAAAAAAAAAACAAAATCCTCGCAACTGGACCAATAAGAAACCTAATGCAAATGGAGAAATGATTAAAGTTGTCAAGGATTTCATTTTACTTGGATCCACAATCAATGCCCATGGAAGCAGCAATCAAGAAATAAAATGATGTATTGCATTAGCCAATCTGCTGCAAAAGAGGTCTTTAAACTGTTAAAAAGCTAAGATGTCACTTTGAGGACTAAGATGCACCTAACTCAAGCCATGGCATTTTCAATCGCCACATATGCATGCAAAACGTAGGCAATATAAGAAAGACCAAAGAAGAATCGATGCCTTTGAATTATGGTGTGGGCAAAGAATATTAAATAATACCATGAACTACCAGGACAAACAAATTTGTCTTGGAAGATTTCTGGTAAGAAGGAGGAATAGGCAAACAAGTGACACAGTCCCTCTTCAACAAAGAAAAGAAAAACCAATTGATAGAGATACAGAAGATAATCATAGAGCCCTGAACTTTGAAAGGAACTATGCAGAAGTGGATTAGGCACCAACTAGTGGAAAAACCTGAAGAAAAAAACAGTGAGCATAGAGATGGTCGGAGTTGTGGACTGTCAGGTACTCTAATGGGACCAGCAGCCTGAATATTTCCAAGTGGTGTTGGGACCTGAGAATTGACCTAAAAATCAGCCTGGTCAACAAGGGCTGCAAGGATGACTGCATTGGTGGCCTATGACTAGAAATGGAAACAGTAAGGAGGGAGACAACCTGAGCTGTTAACTTTCTACTGTCAGGAGGGTGCAACCATTTTGATTGTTTACACACGGCAGCCATTTTGGATATTTAAAGGGACCAAGAGAATAGCCATTTTCAATGTTTATAAGTGGCAGCCATTTTGGATATTTAAAGTGATTGAGGGTGCAGCCATTTTGAATCTTTACAAGTGGCAACCATTTTGGATTTTAAAGTGATAGCTCTCTCATTCAGATTCCAGGGACCTAAGAATAGGCTCTGTTTGCCAAGGTCAGCAGGGTCATACGAGAGGCTGACAACATGAGTGGAGACAGGTGGTGAGTGTATAAGTGCTGTCAACTAGTGAAAAGAGGAGCACGGTACCATGCTTACGTAGATAACATACAAAGAAAACAAAGAAAATGAAAATTGTGGGCAAGTCACTCCAACATACAATCACCAATTAAATATAAACACAAAATCAGATAAGACAACTTAAGGGCCCTAATATATGGTATAAATAGACTAACAAGCATAATTCAAAATGCACCTACAGCAGAAGAGAAGCCAGATGATTGGGACCTTCTAAAAAGAGTCAAAAGAGAACCTACAGATTGGGAAAAAATATTTGGTAATAACATATCTGACAAGGGACTTATCTCTAGAATTTATAGAACACTCCA
>NW_006921768.1:3388139-3412157 GCF_000298275.1 Orycteropus afer afer
AAAAAAAAAAAATGCGTTGACCCATGTCACTTTAGTTTTGTTTATATCACTGTATATAAATTATATTTCAATAAAATGCATTAAAAATTTTCTTGGAAGAAGTACAAAGAATGCTCCTTAGAAGCAAGAATAGTAAGACTTCATCTCATATACTCTGGACATGCTATCAGGTGGGACGAGAAGGATATCATACTTGGTAAAGTGGAGAGTCAGAAAAAATAGGAAGACCCTAAATGAGATGGATTTGATGTCATGGCTGCAACAATGGGCTCAGGCATAGCAATGATTATGAAGACAGCCCAAGATCATGCAGTGTTTCATTCTGTTGTACATAGGGTCACTATGAGTCAGACCTAAATCATTAGCATCTAACAACAGCAACAACAACAACAAAATACATTTACTCTGCAATAACTACAATAAAAATTCACACTTGGAAAATAAATTTAAGTCTAACTGTCCTCAAAAAAAAAAAAAGTCTACAAATCTGTACTCAGAAGTGAACTCAATCCTTAAAACCTTTTATGACCAAAAAGAAAGATAAACTAATAAAATCACAAGTTACAAAATTCATATGCAAATATTAATAACATTTCTTTAAACCATTATTAAACAGCTAAAAATTAAAGGAAGGAAAGATTCTTTTCAAAATAGTACAATGATAAAATAAAAACATATACTTCATAGGAAATAAGCAGAGCCTATAAAAAGAAAGAGGACCCCTGATGAGGTAGTGGTTAAATGCTTATAAAACTGTATGAAAGAAAATTGCTAGATAGGTAAGATGCAAGTATTGATTTGGGTGAGGGAAATATACCAAAAGTGAGTGACCAACACAATAACACTAATGAAAATGAAGACACCGAGAAGTGCACATGAGGTATAGACAACAAAGATAAACACTTATACAATACTGCATTATCAGTGATAACAAACATTAATCTACCTATGTCTTAATTAATCTACAATTAATCAAGACATAGGTAGGTTGAATGATCAGGTATGTCTGGGCAAAAGGGAATATACCCATGACCATACATAAGTTTGGCAGACAGTATTTCTATATACGTATTTGTGTGTGCTATAAAAATGTGCATATAAAAAGAACTAACAGGGAGCAAAGTTATGATAACTTCTTAGCCTCAGCCAGCCACTCTGAGGGAGTGAGTTGTTTGACCCACGTGCTCAGGACCATGGATGTAAAAGATATCAAGATCAGTTGACATAATATACTGCAAAAAAACGTTGTTCCATATCCTACTTGGTGAATAGCAACTGGGTTCTCAAAAGTTTGCATGCAGCCATCTAGATGCAACAATTTGTCTCTCCTCATCTGGAGCAAAGAGAAAGGAAGAAAACCAAAGATACAAGCAAACAATTAGTCCAAGGGACTAGTGGACCATTAGAACTTCAGCCTACATGACCATGAGACCGGAAGAAATAGGTGGTACTCAGCTACCACTGTCAACCACTCAGAAAGGGATCAGGGCAGGAGATCCTGTATAGAGTCAAAGAAACACGGAGAAAAAAACTCAAAATCATTAAAAAAAAAAAAGACCAGGCTTACTGGTCTAATAGATAATGGTGAAACCCCCAAGACTACGGCCCCTACTTTCCCTTTGGGATTGGAATTGAACTCACTCCGAGCATGGCTTCCAGCCAAACAATAGACAGACATATGAGGTGAACATTTACACAAGGTAGGTACACTCTTTTTAACAATCAACCATAGGAGACCAGAAGGGCAGTATTTGCACAGGGAGATAGCTCAGAGGGCAAGAATGCATAAGAATGATGGACACAGGGAAAAGGTAACCACAGGGAGTGTTCTGGTTACCTAGTGCCACTCTGACAGAAATATACCACAAATGGGATGGTGTTAACGAACAGGAGTTTATTCTCTCACAATTTGGAGGCTTTAAGGCCAAGTTCAAAGTGCCAGGCTCTAGGGGCTCGTGAAAGCCTCTCAAACTTGGGGTCCAGCTCTGCCATCCGCTCCCAGTCCATTGGAGCTAGAGGCGTCTCTTCACTCAGACAGCTGCTGGCTACTGAAGCTCAGAAGTTCCAAGGTTGACAAGTAAAAAGGCACAGTCCCGATGTTACCAAACCACACAGCAGGGCATTAACTTAAGTCCATTTTAAGTCCCAAGGTCAGCAGAGCATGGCAGGCTGCTGAGCAACGACATGGCTACATGTAGGGTCCAAGCTTGCCATAAGCTAGAGACCATGCCCAAGGCTTCTCCTTATATACAATAAGCAGAAAACATGCCAAAAGGCAGCTACTCAGCTGCTTGTGGTAGATCCCACCATGGAGTTGATTGCCAGTCTCATCATGGGGAATAACTACCACCAGCTGCCTAGCCACTCAACCAGACCCAGGTTGACACACAAATATAACTACCACAGGGAGGAAGTGGGAAGAGAGCTGTTATACTATGGGGATTGCAATCAATGTCATGAAACAAAATGTATACGAACTGCTGTATGGAAAATGAATTTGCTCTGTAAACTTACACCTAAATCACAATTTCAAAAAATGTTACAATAAATAAATAAAAACTTATGAAAGGATGTAAAGAAAACGTGAACACATTGAGAGATATATCATGCTTCTGAATTAGAAGACAAAAATATCAATTCTGCCCAAATTAATTTATAGATTTAATGTGCAAAAAGGACAAGGAGGCCACTTGTTCTGACCTCCTCTAATCCCACAATAGGAAGACAGAATCACCATCAATAGTCCAAGGCCTATTCCTGCGAGGCCAGACATGCTGCCTCCTTCCAGCCCTTTCTCCTACAGTTCCTCCCAAAGCACCCACCACCTCTCTCCTGGGTTCAAAAATTCGCTGCAGTGGCCACACAGAACTCACAGATTACGGAGTTTATTAGGGAAGCACCAGGCTACAATTCAAGTTCAGGAAAAATGCTCAGTCTCTCTCCCAGCCCACCGTCTCTCAGCCAAGTCTCTCACAGTCTATACCCAGCAGTGCATGTCCGACAGTGTCTTACTCAGCAATGCGTGTCTCTTGTGTCTCTTTCAGCAGCACGTCTTCCTCAGCCAGCAGTCAGAGAGAGTTCTGCCTCTAGGAGGCCTCCTTTTCAGCCTGGCAGAGTGGTCAAACTAGCCAATCATAGCATCAGAACTCTAAGCACCTGAGAGAGAGTGGGAACCTCCCAGAACATTGTTTTGTGCCACTCCCAACAGAAATACTCCAGGTGGACAGTGTTAGCGATCAGGAGCTCCTCAGTTGCTCATAGCAAATCTCACCTTGGAGTTTACAAAGACTTATGGGTCGAAAAGCCACACTAAGTAATTTACTACACCACATAATGTAATTCTAATCACATTGCCAATGCAAAAGTTTAATAAATTATCTAGAAGTATAAACAGCTGAACTACTTAAAATTAGAAAATTAGAAGAAATCAGAAAAGAGACAAACAGCAATTAAACATATAGACTTCCACTTGTGGTATTGGGAAATAATGGCAGACTGTATCTCAAAAGATCCCTAGGTGTCATATTTTGGGCTTGGCTGGTAACCAAATTGTCAACAGTTTGAACACATCCACTACTGCCACAGAAGGCTTGGTGGTCTGCTTCCATAGAGATTACAACCATGAAAACCCTATGGGGCTCAGTAATACGTGGGTTGCCATGAGCTGGAATCGACTGGACGTCAACAGATTTAGTGTTTTAGTTTTAGAGTCTCTCAGTGCAACTAGAAAAACAAGACAAAAACATAAGAACCATCTGCTTACAGGATAGAAAAGCATGATCCAGGGAAGTACAGCAGCCCTTGGAGTTGACCACAACCTTTAGGGCTGCTCTTCCTAGTGGCATCACTAGTGTTGGAGTCACTCATGGTGTGGCCCTCCCCCATGGACCTCCTCCCATACTACCATACAAAATCCTTAGTAATGTTTATAATCAATTTGAATCAAACAATAATATGTGATACAGTTATTAATGGCTTAAATGTAATATTTCTTAGGTTATATGAATAAACCAAGCCAAACCAAACCCACTGCCATCAAGGCGATTCTGACTCATGTTGTTGTTGTTATGTTCCCTCGAGTTGGTCCTGACTCATAGTGACCCCTCCTTGGGTTTCCGAGGCAGTATAACTACAGAAGTAGATTGCCCCATCTTCCTTCTGAGGAGTAGCTTGTGGGTTTGAACTGCCAGACTTCTGGTTAGCAGTCAAATGCCTTAGGTACTACGGTACCAGAGCTCCCAAAGAGACGGCCTGGCTACCTGGTAAGGAGTGGCTGGTGGATTTGAACCTCCAGCCTTGGGTGTGACAGGTAACTGCCTGAGACCTGAGGCCTGAGGCCATCCCCTAGGGCCTTCTGACTCATAGCAACCCTAAAGAACAGACTAGAACTGCTGCTTACAATTTACAAGGCTATAAACCTTTACCCAAGCAGCCTGCCTCATTGTTCTCCCACAAAGCAGTTGATGGGTTTGAACCACTGACCTTTTGAATACTTTAACCACTGTGTCACCAGAGCTCCTGCTATTATTAATGTTGCTCTGTGCCATCAAGTTGGACCTGACTCATAACGACCCCTCCTTGGGTTCCCGAGGTGGTATCACTATGGAAGTAGATTGCCCAACCTTCCTTCAGAGAAGCGCCTGGTGGGTGTGAACCGCCAGTCTTCTGGTTAGCAGTAAAGTGCCTTAGGCACTATGCTACAATACTAACAATAAAATTATTTTGTACAATATTTCTATATTAAATTAAAGAATATTAGTTACAACATTATTAGTAACTGAACAGAAACCTTTTATTATTTTTCTCCTTCTTTTCCTTTAATTACTACTTCATTCTCAAAAAAGTTGATATAGATTCATAAATACTAAGTTCCACAATATTATAGTTAAAACACCAGAAAATTTGACAAACTCAATGACTATAAAAACATGGGCAGCAACGAAAACAGCAGTGAGTGCAGATGAAAACACATGACGTTCAAGGTGTCATGGTAATTAACAGAGTGCATTGTGGTGTTGTTAGGAGCTGTCAAAGTTGGTCCCAACTCATAGAGACCCTACATAAAACAGAACGCAACACTCCCCGGTCCTGCACCTCATAAGTGCGCTGTGCTTGAGCCCATCATTGCAGCCATCTTGTCAATCCATCTCGTTGAGGGGCCTCCTCTTTTTTGCTGACCTTCTACTTCATGAAGTGTGTTATCCTTCTCCAGGGACCAGTCCCTTCTGACAACATTACCAAGTATGGGAGATGAAATCTGTCCACTTTGGCTTCTAAAGAACATTCTGGCTGTGCGTCTTCCAAGATAGATTTGTTTGTTCTTCTGGCAGTCCATGTATGTTCAATATTTTTCACCAGCACCACAATTCAAAAGCATCAATTCTTCTGTAGTCTTCCTTAGTCACTGTCCAGAGCTCTCACATATATATGAAACTATTGAAAATGCCACGGCTTGGGTCAGGCATACCCTAGTCTTCAATGTGCCATTTTTGCTCTTCAACACTTGAAAGAGGTCTTTTGCATCAGATTTGCCCAATGCAACATGTCATCTGATTTCTTGACAGCTGCTTCCATGGACATTGATTGTGGATGCAAGTAAAATGAAATCCTTGACAACGTCAATCTTTTCTCCATTTATCAAGATGTTGCTTATTGGTCCAGTTGTGAAGATTCTCATTTTCCTTATATTGAAGTGTAATCCATACTGAAGGCTGTAGTCTTTGATCTTCAGCAATAAATGATTCAAGTCTTCTTCATTTTCAGTAAGCAAGGTCGTGTCATCTGCAAATTGCAGGCTGTTAATGAGTCTTCCTCCAACCCATGTTCTTCTTCATGTAATCTAGCTTCTCTGCTTATTTGCTAAGCATACAGACTGAAGGAGTATGGGGAAAGGATACAACCCTGACAGACACCTCTCCTGATTTTAAAACATGCAATATTCCCTTGTTCTGTTTGCACAACTGCCTCTTGGTCTATGTAAACTTTTCTCATGAGCACAGTTAAGTGTTCTGTAATTCCCATTCTTTGCAGTGTTATCCATAATTTTGTTATGATCCACAGTTAAATGCCTTTGCATAGTCAATACAACATAGGAAAACATCTTTCTGGTATTCTTTGCTTTCAGTCAAGATCAATCTAACATGAGCAATGATATCCCAAGTTCTGCTCCCTCTTCTGAATCTGTCTTCAATTTCTGGCAGTTCCCTGTAAATGTACAGCTGCAACATTTTTTAAATTATTTTCAGCAGAATTTTACTTGTATGTTATATGAATGATACAGTTTGATAATTTCCACATTCTGTTGGATCACCTTTCTTTGGAATGGGCACAAATATGGATCTCTCCCAGTTAGTTGGCCAGGTAACTGTCTTCCAAATTTCTTAGCATAAACAAGTGAACGCCTCTTGAATGCTGCATCCATTTGTTGAAATATCTCAATGGTTATTCCATTAATTCCTGGAGCCTTTTTTTTTTTTTTTTTTTTGCCAGATTCATTCAGTGCACCTTGGACTTCTTTTTTTAATACCATTGGTTCTTGATCATATGCTTCCTCCTGAAATGGCTGAATATCAACCAATTCTCTTTGATACCGTGACTCTGTATTCTTTCCACCTTCTTTTTTATGCTTCCTACTTCATTCACTATCTTGCCATTAGAATCCTTCAATGTTGCAACTCAAGGCTTGAGTTTTTCCTTCAGTTCTTACAGTTAGAAATGCCAAGCACGTTCTTCCCCTTTGATTTCCCATCTCCAGGTCTTAGCACATTTCATTATAATACTTTACTTTGACCTCTCAAGCTACACTTTGAAATCTTCTGTTCAGATCTTTTACTTTACCTTTTGTTTCATTGACTTTGGCTACTCTTTCAAGAACAAGTTTCAGAGTCTCTTCTGACATCCATTTTGGTCTTTTCTTCCTTTCCAGTCCTTGTAATGACCTTTTACTTTCTTCATACATGTTGTACTTGATGTCATCTTCATACATGTTGTACTTGATGTCATCCCTCAACTTGTCTGATCTTTGGCCACTGGTGTTCAGTTCATCAAATCTGTTCTTCAGATGGCCTATAAATTTAGTTTGGATATACTCAAGGTCATATTTTTGCTCTTGTTCACTTGTTTTAATTTTATTCAACTTCAACTTGAATTTTCATAGAGCATTCCATCAATTGATGGACTGATCTGCAGTCAGCCCCTGGCCTTGTTCTTACTGATGATAGTGAGCTTCTCCATCGCCTCTTTCCACAGATGTAGTGGATGTGATTCCTGTGTATTCCATCTGGTGAGGTCTATGTGTGTAGTCGCCATTTATGCTGTTTAAAAGAATATTTGCAATGAATAAGTCATTGATATTGCAAAATTCTATCATCTGACCTCCAGGATCATTTCTACCACTTAGGCCATATTTTCCAGCTACTGATACATTTGTTTGTTCCCACCTTTTGCATTCCAATTGCCAGTAATTACCAATACATCTTGATTGCATATTTGGTCAATTTCATACTGCAGAAGTTGGTAAAAATCTTCAATTTCTTCTTCTTTGGCTTTAGTAGTTGGTGCATAAATTTAATAACAGTGTCAACTAGTCTTCCTTGTGTTGTTAGGTGTCATCAAGTCGGTTACGACTCATAGCGACCCTATGTACAACAGAAAAAAACTGCCTGGTCCTGTGGCAGCCTCACAATCCTTCCTACACCTGAGCCCATTGTGGCAGCCACTGTGTCAATCCATCTCATTGAGGGTCTTTCCCTTTTTCACTGACCCTCCACTTTACCAAGCATGATATCCTTTTCCAGGGCATGGTCCCTTCTGACAACATGACCAAAATAAGTGAGATGAAGTCTGGTCATTCTCACTTCCATGGAGAATTCTGGCTGCACTTCATCCAGAACAGATTTGTTAGTTCTTCTGGCAGTCCATGGTAGTTAAAGTATTCTTCACCAACACCACAATTCAAAAGCATCAACTCCTTTGATCTTCCTTATTCATTGTCTAGCTTTCACATGCATATGAGGTGATTGAAAATACGATGGCTTGGGTTCAGCACAACCTTAGTTTTCAAAGAGCATCTTTGCTCTTCAGCACTTTAAAAAGGTCTTTTGCAACAGATTTGCCCAGTGCAATACATCAT
Source organism: Orycteropus afer afer (assembly GCF_000298275.1). Taxonomy (NCBI): domain Eukaryota; kingdom Metazoa; phylum Chordata; class Mammalia; order Tubulidentata; family Orycteropodidae; genus Orycteropus; species Orycteropus afer. The sequence goes on from NW_006921768.1 coordinate 3,396,271, forward strand.
CTGATTTCTTGACTGCTGTTTGCAATGGTGTTGATTGCAGAACAAAGTAATATGAAATCTTTGACAACTTCAATCTTTTCCCCATTTATCATGATTCTGCTTATTGGTCCAGTTGTGAAGATTTTTGTTTTCTTTATGTTGAGGTGTAATCCATACTGCAGACTGTAGTCTTCAATCTTCATCAGTAAATGCTTGAAGTCATCTTCACTTTCAGCAAGCAAGGTTGTGTCATCTGCATATCGTAGGTTGTTAATGAATCGTTTTCCAATCCTGATGATGCATTCCTCTCCATATATTCCACCTTCTTGGATTATTTGCTCAGCATACACATTGAATAAGTATGGTGAAAGGATACAACCCTGATGCACTCCCTTCCTGATTTTAAACCATGGAATATCTCTTTGTTCTGTTTGAACAACAGCTTCCTGGTCTATGTACCAGAGCACAATTAAGTATTCTAGAATTCCCATTCTTCTCAATGTTATCCACAATTTGTTATGATCCACACGGTCAAATGCTTTTGCATAGTCAATAAAACACAGGTAAACATATTTCTGGTACTCTTTGCTTTCAGCCAAGATCCATCTGACATCAGCAATGATATCCCTTGTTCATGTCCTCTTCTGAAATGAGTTTGTATTTCTGGAAGTTCTCAGTTAACATACTGCTGCAACCATTTTTTAATTATCTTCAGCAAGATTTTACTTGTGTGTGATATTAATGATATTGTTCAATAATTTCCACATTCTGTTGGGTCATTTTTGTTTGGAATGGGTACAAATATGGATCTCTTCCAGTCAGTTGGTCAGGTAGCTGTCTTCCAAATTTCTTGGCATAGATGAGTGAATCCTTCCAATGTGGCATCCATTTGTTGAAACCTTTCAATGGGTATTCCATCAATTCCTGGAACCTTCCTTGTTTTCACCAATTCCTTCAGTACAGCTTCAACTTCTTCCTGCAATACCAGTGGTTTTTGGTCATATGCCACCTCCTGAAATAGATGAATGTCAACCAATTCTTTTTGGTACAGTGACTCTGTGTATTCCTTCCATCTTCTTTTTTTTTTTTGTTTTGTTTTGTAAGGATTTGGGTGAAGATTTACAGAGTAAATTCACTTTTCATACAGCAGTTCACATATACTTTGTCTCATGTCATTGACCAAAATTTACAATGCAGCAGCTCCCCTCCCACTTCCTCCCCATAGTTACCTCCTCCCAGTGTCCATCCCTTCATACTCTTCTGCACCCTGAGCTATCTCCCTGTGCATAAGCAGCCCTTCCTTCTCCCATGATTGTTCTCCCAAGGCGTGTGTCTACTTGAGGTAAATGTTTAACTCACATGCCTGTACTTTGTTTGGCTTCCTTCCATCTTCTTTTGATGTTTACTGCATCATTCAATATTTTTCTTCTACAATCTTTCAATATTGCAACTCGAGGCTTGAATTTTTCCTTCAGTTCTTTTAGCTTGAGAAATGCCAAGCGTGTTCTTCCCTTTTTGGTTTTCCAACTCTAGGTCTTTGCACATTTCATCATAATAATTGACTTTGTCATCCCGAGCTATTCTTTGAAATCTTCTGTTCAGCTCTTTTATCTTGCCATTTCTTCAATTTGCTTTAGCTACTCTTCATTCAAGAGCAAGTTTCAGAGTCTATTCTGACATCCATTTTGGTCTTTTCTTGTAGGAGTATGGATATTGACCTATCACTGACAACATTGTACTTCAAGACAGATCTTGAAATACTCTTTTTGACAGTAAATGTGATGTCATTCCTCTTTAATTTGTCATTGCTGGTGTAATGTGTCATATGGTTGTCTGATTCAAAATGGTCAGTACTAGTCTATTTTAGCTCACTAATGCCTAGGATATTGATCTTTATCCATTCCATTTCATTTGACAACTTCTAATTTTCCTAGATGAATACTTCATAATTCCACATTCCAATTACTAATGAATATTTGCAGCTGTTTCTTCCCATTTTGAGTCATGCCATCAGGAAATGAAGGTCCAGAAAGCTTTACTCCATCCACATCATTAAGGTAGACTCCACTTTGAGGAGTCAGCTCTTCTCCAGTCATTTTGAGTGCCTTTCAACCTGAGGGGCTCATCTTCCAGAACTATATTAGACAATGTTTCCCTACTATTCATAAAGTTTTCAGTGGCCTTTTTTTAATCATATTTTTTCCAGAAGTGGACCTGTCATCTCCTTCTTCCTAGTCTGTTTTAGTCTGGAAGCTCTACTGAAACCTGACTACCACGGGTGACCCTGCTGGTATTTGAAATACCAGTGGCATAGCTCCTAGTATCATAGCAACACGCAGAGTACAACAAACTGACAGATGAGTAGTGGCAGAGTGCATTAGAAGATCCAAAGAGTAAATCAGCATGTAGTTTTAGCCTTGTAGGTATATTGATATGTGTACGCTGGGCTCACAAAAAATGTTTTTTATTGTTATAATTAACTTCAGGGATATTTTTATAAAAAAGAGTAGATTTCTGCTGAAACACCGCACAAAAGTGTTAATCGTTTTGGTGTCACCTCCTCTGACAGTGTCAGTTACTCTAATCCACACCCCCTACACCTCTGTAGTAATACCACAGGCTCTTCCCCTTGTAATGTTTGCCCATTCAAAAGGGCAGCTGAGAGGCTGGGAAGCTAATCTGTACTTACAGTATTATGAGGCTGAGGAAACAGATACTGGCACTCATAGCCCACTAAAGATGTGGGCTGTAGTGAACCCCTTGAGTTGAAACTCCCAAGGGCCATACCCTTGAGGAATACTGGACTGAAATACACAGGCATAGCTGGGATCTATAGTTTACTTTCTGATCATCTCAATTTTTCAATTTGATCAGAACTAGTACACTTAGGCACTAGCAATGTAAATCTTAGAAGGAAAATATCATTATCTAAGACCTCCCATTATTTCTATAGCAATTTTGCAAATAAAATGTCTGGCACATAATAAAAAAAATAATCACACACATGAGGAAATAAGACAACACCATCAAAAAACAACAAAGACAAAGTACAATATAAACAGATCCACAAGGGCTTCATATATCAGAGTTTTCAGACAAAGACTTTAAAATAAGCACATATACTATCTTCAGAGAGATAAATGTTAACATTGAGAATTTAGGCAGACAACTGTGTGTTAGGTTGTTCTGCATTATGTATGTACGTGTGTGTTATTTCTTTCTGAGCTCACTCTCCAAAAGTGGTTTTGTTGCTGCCTGCATCAGGGGTCCTAAGACCCCATAGTCTATACCTAGGTATTTTCCTGGTTGTTCAGAGTTTGCATTCAGTAATTTCCCATTTAGGAGCATGACCCAGCAAAATGGCCCCATCTGCATTGCTGTACCCATTCTTCCAGCTGCTGGCCCCCTGCCTGGCCTCAGAGTAGCCTTTCAGCTCTGTCAAAGTCTTCTCTTCTGGTGCCACTGAATATCAAACCTTACTGGCTGAAAGTTGGACTTACTTTGGGCACCACAGTCTTCCTGTGGTCTATCTCATCAAACAACATAATGAAGATATTTTAGAGTATAGTAGAAGAAATGGGTTGGAGTAAACTACTGGAATACTAATATAGTATGCTCCATATAGTGATTACAAGGAGCTCTGGTGATTCAGTAGTTAAAGCATTGGGCTGCTAACCAAAAGGTCAGTAGTTCAAATCCACCAAGCACTCCATGAGCGAAAAATGATGCAGTCTGCTTCTGTAAAGATTTACAGCCTTGGAAACTCTATGGGGCAGTTCTACTCTGTTCTGTAAGGTCTCTGTGATTTAGAATTGACTCGATGGCAGTGGGTTGTTTTGCGTGTATAGTGATTACAGAAGTTCCACTGGATTCACCAATCTTTTGATTGTAAATGAGAGAAAAAGTGACATGTGAATATATATGGTCAGCATTTGTGTGTTGCATCACCAGAAGAAAAAATAAAAATACTTCTGTCAGATAATGCGTATTGTGGTAACTTGTAGAATATGTCAATTGCAAGGTGCAGTACTAGAAATATTTCAATATGGAATGTGCATTATATTAAATGTACAAATTGAAAAAATTAATCAGTAAACTGAATATTCGATGTAAATAAATATATAAATCCTCACTGAACACAATAAAGGCAGACTGAGATCTTTCTGGGCAGCTTAGTCTTGATTCTGTCCTTAACGCTTTCCTGCTTCATTGTTCCAATGCAGAAGGGTACATTTATATTGCTGCAGCCCCATACCATGGTCCTAGCTTTTAATTTTTACTAATTTTTTCTTGCTGTAAAACTATAGATAACACAATATTTTCCAGGTTAACATTATTCACATGTACTATTCAATAAAACCAATTATACCAGTCATATTGTGCAACTATCATCAATATCCGTTGGTAAATTTTCCAACCCTATTGTGATAGTTAAGTTTGTGTGTCAACTTGGCTGGGCCTGGTTGAGTGGCTGGGCAGCTAGTGGTAGTTATTCCCCATGATGAAAATGGCAATCAACTCCATGGTGGGATCTACCACAAGCAGCTGAGTAGCTGCTTTAGGGATGTGGTCTGCTTCTCATATATAAGCAGCAGCTTCAGGAATGGTCTCTAGCTTTTTGGCACATTTGAACTCAACCCTGCATTGTAGCCAAGTCGTCGTTCAACAGCCTGTCATGCCCTGCTGATCTTGGGACTTCTTTTGGACTTGAATTAGTGACTTGCCATGCTGTTTGTTGATATCAGGACTGTGCCTTTTCACTTGTTGACCTTGGGTTTGTCAGCCTCAGCAGCCAGCAGCTGTCTGAGTGAAGAGACACCTCCAGCTTCAGTGGGCCGGGAGCAGGAGGCAGAGCTGAAGTCCAAGGTTGAGGGTCTTTCACCCAGCCTCTAGAGCTTGGCACTTTGACTGGACTTAAAGCCTCCAAACTGTAAGAGAATAAACTCCTGTTTGTTAAAGCCCTCCCATTTGTGGTATATTCCTGTCAGAGTAGCAACAGGTAACCAAAGTACCCATAAACAAAAACTTGATGTTAAATAATGATTCTCCCTTTTCCCCCTCCCTCCTGCCCCTATTATATTTAAGAATATTAAATATACTATGGACTGCCAGAAGAATAGTTGTGAGGAGGATGGCACAGGACCAGGCAATGTTTCATTCTGATACACATAGGATCTCTATGAGGCAGAACTGACTTGAAAGCACCTAACAAGAACCCACCCCTGGTAACCATTATTAAACTCTAGTCTCTGTACATGTGCCTGTTCTAGGTATTTCATATTAGTGAAATCCTTTCACTCGGCATAATATTTTCAAGATTCATCCATTTTGTGGCATGTATCAGGACTTCATTTCTTTTTATGGCAGTAATATTCCACTGTATGCATATACATTTTGTTTATCCATTCTTTTGTTGATCAACATTCGGGTTGTTTCTGCCTTTTGACTATTGCAAATAGTGCTGCAATGAACACTGATGTTCTCTCAGCTTTTTGGATTGATTTCACAGTTGGAGTTGCCCCATCTCTGCCCCAGGTTCACCCCGTAAGTCTGGCTCATGTCTCGTAGCCATGAGGACTGGAGGCTGCAAGGCAGGCTAGGAAATGCAGTTGGAGCACAACCTTACTCCTTACAACAAATTAAATAAATTTCAACTGGATCAAAGTCTTAAATATAGAAAGATAATTTAATTTATATTTTTCCTCTTAGACTTGGAGATTGTTTTCAAAGTTTAAACATAAAGACTATATAAAATACTATTTTTGGTATGACAAAAAATGTTTAAGAGCTCTTACAAATCAATTTTTAAGTAATTAACACTCAACTGAAAAATCAATAATAGATACATAGTTCACAGAAAAAACAAAAATAGATGTTAAAAGTATATACAGGTAAGTATTCAGCTGTTCAACAAAATATCAGCAGTTCAAAGCCAGCAGATGCTCTTTCACGTCTCAGTTGGCAGTCACGGGGCAGAAGAGTTTTTCCCAGTGATGTGCTGTCCTGTGGGTGCTAATTGATCCTGGGTCCTATTCCTGTCACTCATTTACCACTGCCCACACCTGCACTTTCGACCTGCCCTATATCCCTCCGCACTCTGCACACTGCATCCTCCAGCCATCTCCTGGTGGGTTCTCCAGGTCCCTCCCCTCCACTGTCCTTGCTGTGTTTTCCTAGGGTTCCTGAGAAGCAGGCCTGGGCTGCTCCCTGCGTTGCCCTCACATCTACTCGTCCATGTATACTCATTGTGCACCTTGCCACTCCCCCCCAGGCCTGTGTTAGTATGGGCCTTCTGTTTGGCTCTAGCCCTGGGCTATTTGAAAATTTTGAAGAAAGGTGCTGCCATTAGGAACCATCTCCAAATGGGGCATTGACCTGAGCGATGAGTTGTGTGTGCCCGGTCTGTGAATGCCCCTTCCCTGCAGTCCTGCTTCCATTTTCCCCACAGTTGGTGCTCAGCCTGTCTCTCCAGTCCTTCCCTTGATGTCCAGATGTCCAAGATCCCTGGTCTCACAGCTTTGTGCTTGTCCTCTTTTTCATTGTTGTGGAAGATCGTGACGGTGCTCCTGTCTGTGCTGCCATCTTGCCCATTGTCCTGACTTCTGGTTATAACCCTGCAGAAAGATTCCAAAAGAAATGAAAGGGTGAGGGGCAGAAAGGCTCATTTGCAACAAAGTGTTTTCACATTCAACTACACACACAGGGAATTCCTTCCTAATAAGAAAGTCTACATGCGAAATAGGATCCTTTCCAGACAGTGACTCAGAGCAGGGTTCAGCAAACATTGTAAACATTTTAGGCTTTGCAGGGCTCTGGTAGTGTAGTGCCTATCAGCCACTCCTCCAAAGGAAGGCTGGATAATCTACTTCCATAGTGATACTGCCTCAGAAACCCAAGGAGAGGTCGCTGTGAGTCGGGTCCGACTTGAAGGCACATAACAACAACAACGTCAAAGAAATGCAGATTAAAACTATGCTGAACTATTTTCTCTTGCCTATCCCTCAAGAAAGAGAGTATCAGCTACTCTGTCTTTGCATGGTGAAGACCTATCACAAAAACAGATGGGACAAAGAAATGCTTAACATATTTTTGGTGTGTTTCATGTCCCTGTGCATTTAAGCATGCTGTTTCTTCTGCACGAAATGTCATTTGACCCTTTGTGATTTAGCTTTTCCTCTAACTCCAATTTACCCTTTAAAACTCAGCTTGTCTCACCTCCTCCAGGAAGCCCTACTTGTCCACCACCCCCACTACCTTACTCTGATAAAAATGTCTATCTTTTGCGATATAGTATAATTTTTTTCTAAAAAAAAAAAAAAACCTTGATCATTCTTTTCTTTTTGACTTCAACCATTTATTTATTTGTTTCATTTCTCAAGTGCTTGTGAGAGCACCAAGTCTAATTTGATTTTGTGTTCCCAAGCTCTAGCTCATTGGAAGCAGTCAAAGATTCTTTGTTGAATATATGAATGAATGACTTGTTACTTCACTAGGAGATTATATATTTTGGTTTTGTGATGCTAGGTTATGTGTTAAACACACTCCACTGGGAGGCAGTGTTGTGCAGTGAAAAGATCTCAACGGTGGCGGACAGAAAGCCAGGGCTCACACGTCAGCTCCCAGCCTCTACCTGAGTGTCCCTGGGCCACACACCATCTCTTTAAGACACGGGCAAAACAGGAAGACTGTAAATATTGGTCATTAGGATTACTGTGAAGACTAAAAGTAATTGAGGTAGTTTAGGTAAGGTATCTAGCATATAGCAGGTGTATTAAAGTAGTTCTTGAAGTTTACTTATAATAATAAACATAATTGCAAATAAAAGCCAATTCAAGGAAGTGTTCTTCATAATTCTGCTGCCAACAATCTTCCTTCTAAAAGCTGCCAGCCTACTTCTCCGCTTCCTCAAAGGGCTCAGGGACTCAGCCCTACTGGGGCTTAGAGAAGTCAAGGGTTTGGGGAACTGTCATTGCCAGGCTCTGGTTCAGCTATGTGTACGTTAGATAGATTTTTGCGTACTAGCCTGGGAAACAAGACACCATCTATAATTCTGTTTCTATGGGGAAAAGCTTTCTGTGTTCCAAACAACCAACTTACTAATGAACTCCTGGAACACAACCTGTTTGTCAATGGGGACTGGCTGGCTGGGTTTACACAGAAGAGTCCACAGCCTGAGTGACTGCACAGTGTTGATCTAATGATGAATTCTCTACGGTGACCAATCCAGCTGTGGTCTCCTCAATTTAAGTAGAATTTTGAAAATTTGGAGAGCATTCTGCAAAGAACCACAAATATGATTAAAGGACTGAAGAAAAATCTATTTGGTCTCTAGAGTTTTAAGAGCATTGTAGAAACTGTCCTTATAATAATTAGTCTCAGATGAAAAGAAAACAAAAAAGCATTTGATTATGTACTATGTTGAGTGTATGTATCATTTGTTAACTTACTATGAATTTGTAAAGGGAGCCCATCTGTTGAGCACCTATACCATGGTATCAGACACTCTGTGAGCCCTTAAAATAGATTATATAACTTTATCCTCACAGTCACTCTCTGAGACAGATATCATTACTTCCATTTTACAGATGACAAAACTGAGATTCGGCAAGATTAACTAATTTGTTCACCAAACAGTAATAATAATATGGGACATAGATTTACATCCAGGCCAGATTAATGTTAAAGCCTCTGTAGCCAATTTTTCACACTTCAGCTGGATGATCTTTCTAAAATACAAATTGGATAGTGTCCTTCTCTTGCACAAAACAGTTCCATGATCCGCTATGCTCCTGGGATGAAATCCATACTTGGTAACATGGTCTGTGCGAGCCAGAGGCTCTGCCTCTGGGTTACCAGCCTTGTCTCCTACTATTGTCAGCATTATCTTAGTGCTGTAATATATCTTGCAGTTTTTCTATTCCTCCATGTTCATCACTTGCCTGTCAGTTTATCTTACTGCAGTGAGTTATGTGTTGTTGTGATCCTGGAAGCTAGGTATTTGGAATTTCAAATACCAGCAGGGTCACTCGTGGCAGATCTTCCAGAATAAGACAGACTAGGAAAAAAGGCCTGGTGATCTACTTCCAAAAATTTGCCAATGAAAACCCCATAGATTACAACAGAATATTGTCTGATACAGTGCTGGAAGATGAGCCCGTTGGGTTGGAAGGCATTCAAAATACCCAGTGACAGTAAAAGTGGAGTTAAACATAAAAATGTTTCGTTTTGTTGTACATGGAGTCGTCATGAGTCTGAGCTAACTCGGTGGCAATTAACAACAACATTGCTTTTTCTTCTTTTCTGCCTCCAGGCCCTCACACATGTATCTCCCCTGCCATCCTCAACTCTTCTATTGACCCCCTTTATTATGCTCAGCTTTTGCATCTCAGCTTGTGTAGGGCTTCCTTTGGTAAACTTTCTCTGAGCCTTCAAGTAATGGCCAATCAACCCTCTCCACATTCTCATATTGTGGTAGTTATGTTTGTGTGTCAACTTGGCTGGGCCTGGTTGAGTGGCTGGGCAGCTGGTGGTAGTTATTCCCCATGATGAGACTGGCAATCAACTCCATGGTGGGATCTACCACAAGCAGCTGAGTAGTTTTGCCTTTGGGATGTGATCTGCTTCCTGTATATAAGGAGAAACATTGGGAATGGTCTCTAGTCTATGGCATGCTTGGACCCTGCATGTAGCCATGTCATTGTTCAGCAGTCTGCTATGCTCTGTCGACCTTGGGATTTACAATGGACTTAAATTAATGGCCTGCTGTGTGGTTTGGTAATATCAGGGCTGTGCCTTTTTACTTGTCAACTTTGGGGCTTCTCAGCCTCAGCAGCCAGCAGCTGTCTGAGTGAAGAAATGCCTCTAGCTCTAGTGGGCCGGGAGCAGGAGGCAGAGCTGGACCCCAAGGGTGAGGGGCCTTCACTCAGCCTCTAGTGCCTGGCACTTTGTACTTGGACTTAAAGCCTCCAAATTGTAAGAATAAACTCCTGTTTGTTAAGGCCATCCCATTTGTGGTATATATTTCTTGTCAGAGTGACACTAGGTAACCAGAACACATATCATATCATATATTTTCATAGAGAACATCTATCATATCAATTGTAACTGCTTGGTGATTTATCCTTAGATATCTCCAACACACCTCACTCAGTAATTATTTGTTGAATAAATATAGAATGATTATATCACAAGTTATTTTTCACAAACAATAGTTAAAATAATGATATTTGCAAAACATTTACCTTTTATTAAAAGGAGATTTGAGATAATTCTGATAAAAGCATCACTCTCACTCATTTGCTTTCTGACAAGTTTTCTTGAGTGGAAGGAAAAAGAATACAGCTGCTAATGGGATGCTGAGAGTTGTTGCAAAATATTAGCATGCCCATGATAGTGTGTCCCCAGTGGATATCACCCATCATCTTGGTCATGGCAGAAAACAAGGTTAAGGTATTCCCTCCCCTAGTTTCAGGGAAGACCCAGTATATCTATTCCATCCCAAGGAACATTGATATTGTAAAGTCCTCCAGAGAGAAGTCTCAAAATTATCAGGTGTCATACAATCTTGTCATTGATGTTGGCTGCCATTGAATCAGCCCCAATTTATGGCTACCCCATGCACAATGGAACTAAATACTGCACAGTCCTATGCCATCCCCATGATCACTGTGGATTGGACTTTTGTGATCACAGAATTTTCATTGACTGATGTTCAGGATATCGATCACCAGACCTTTCTTCCTAGCCCATCTTAGTCTGGAAGCTCCACTGATACTTATTCAGCATCAAGCAACATAAGCCTCCACTGATAGGTGATGGCTGCACACAAAGGACATTGGACAAAAATTGAGCCTGGTCTCCTGCAAGCACAGTAGGCAAGAATTCTACCACTGAAATACTGCTTCCTAAACAACCTTAGGGATTAGGAAATTCTTTGTTTTTTGTTTAACTTTAATAATAAGTCTATTCTTTTTGTCTTCTCAGCAAGAGAAAAAGCATCCACCATCCTTCTTACAGTGGAAATAAAGCTTATTTCCAGGGCTGACACTTCTTAAGATGTCTCTGAATCTTCTCTTCTCTGGGCTAAATAATCCCATATGCTTTAGCCCTTCTTCACTGGTCATTGAATGACTATTTTGCTTTTGCTCTGAACTCTCTCCACATTCTCTAAATCCTACTGAACCATGGAGACCAGAGCTGGCCCTTCTCTGTTACAGCCCTGGTCTATGCAGGGAGCAGTGTAGCAATTACCTCATGATGCAGACATGCTTTTCATTTGCCACAGTTCTCTGCTTGCATTTTTTTTCAATCAACAGAACTATGGGCTTGTGACAATTCCTCGTTCAACTGGCTATCCACTAAAGCTATACTTTCAATTTTCCAGCCAACTGCCTTTGAGTGGTTGGCACCTTGCCTTTGAATATGTTCGCTTTTCAACTCCAAGTGTATAATCCTGATTTTTTTTCTGCTGAACTCCATCCAGTCTGTGTCCCCTTATTCCAGTTGACCAGGATTGCCTTCTTTGACCACTTTTGTCTGCAGAGATTTTTCCAATTTTTGGCACCTTAGAAATTACATTGTTAGCTATCTGCTTCCTGCATGTATTTCTTACTCATTAGTGCACTAATCAGATTAAGGTAAATTATGCTGTTGTAAACTAATCACTCCCAAATCTCGGTGGCTTAAAGCAATAGCTTTATTTGTTTCACACTATATTTCCTGTACTGGTCAGCGGAGGGGCTCTGATCTTCAAAGTCACTCCATGGTCCAGGTTGGCAGAAATTCTACCATTTTTGGTGCCACCATTTCAATATAAAGCTCATAGTGGCAGGGAAAGTGACAGGGTCTTCCATGCAGGAAATCCTTGCTTGCTTCCCTGCTAATGTACCTCAAGTGCAGACACTACCCTTCTGTCAGTGGAGCCTTACGTGTTGCTATGATGCTGAGCATGTTTTAGCAGAGCTAAACTAAAAGAGACTAAGGAGAAAGGCCTGGTGATCTGCAATGGAAAATCCTATGGATCACAATGGTCCAGACTACAACTGGGCAGTGTTGAGTCCCAATGTGCATGGAGTTGCCATGAGTTTGGGACCGACGCATAGGCAGCTATCTTAGTTATCTAATGCGGCTACAATGAAAATAGAACAGGTGGGTGGCTTTCACCAGAAATATTTTTTCTACAAGTTCAGGAGGCTAGAAGTCTACATTCAGAACACTGGCTCTAGATGAAGGCCTTCTTTCTCTCGTGGCTCTTGGGCAAAGGTCCTTGTTTCTTTTGGGCTTCTGTTTCTTGGTTCCTAGGAGAGCTCATGTGGCATGGCATCTGTCTTCCCCCATCTGTGCTTCCTTGTTTAACCTGCTTTTATGTCTCAAAGGAGATGATTTAAGACGCACCCTATTCTAATGCTGTCTCATTAACATGACAAAGAAACCCCATTCCAAAATGGGGTTAAAGCCATAGGTATAGAGGTTAGGATTTACAACATACATTTTGTTGTTGTTATGTGTCCTTGAGTCACCTCTACTCATAACGCCCCCTCCTTGGGTTTCCAAAGGCAGTATCACTAGGGAAGTAGATTGCCCAATCTTCCTTCCGAGGAGTGGCTGGTGGGTTTGTACGGCCAGCCTTCTGGTTGCCAGTCAAGTGCCTTAGGCACTGTGCTACCAGAGCTCCTAACATACATTTTGTTGTTGTTGTTGTTATGTGCCATCGAGTCAGCCCTGACTCATAGCGACCCCTCCTTGGGTTTCCGAGGCAGTATCACTATGGAAGCAGGATTGCCCAACCTTCCTTCCGAGGAGTGGCTGGTGGGTTTGAACCGCCAGCCTTCTGGTTAGCAGTCAAGTACCTTAGCCACTATGCTACCAGAATATACATTTTAGGGGGACACAATTCAATTCATACAGGAAAAAGTCTGAAAAAAAAAAACCTGAACCCACCATATGAGTCGGGGCCAACTCGAAGGCAAATAACAACAACAACATAACAATCCTTAGATGCAAAAGCTCTGGTGGCCTAGTACCTAAGGCATTTGACTGCTAACCAGAAGGCTGGTGGTTCAAACTCACCAGCCACTCCTCTGAAGGAAGATTGGGTGATATACTTTCATAGTGATTGTTGTTGTTGTTATTTTCCATAGTGATATCACCTCGGAAACCCAAGCAGGGGTTGCTAGGAGTCGGATCCTACTCGAAGGCTGTTTTTTTTTTTTTTTTTTTTTAATCCTTAGATGCAAAACTTCCAGAGTGAAAAAAATGCCTTTGGCTCCTTCCTGGAGGAGTTTCACCTACAGACTTTTCCTTGCTCCCTGCAATGACCGGGACTCAAGTATGTGACCTCTGTGGTCAAGGCCATCATCACCATGAAAAATCAATCTCTCTTTTCATACATTTCTTGTTTAAACAAACATGAGAGAAATGTTTAGTGCCAGATTCTTAGAACCAGTAGTACAATGAATTTTTTTTTCTTGAATGTTTATGCTGCTCAGCTTGTAGAATTTAACTTAACAAAGAACGTTTAGTATAAGGTAGCAATGTGAATGAATGGTTTTTTTGTGTGCTTACTAAAAACTGTGGCTCCAAAGAACAAATCAAAAACCCATTAGGAGTAATTCAGCTTTACCCAATGATGGACAGAAATCATGCAGGGAAAAGGGAGGAAATTATAAAAGACCTTATTCTAAAGAGGCAGTACTGGTAAACGAAAACCAGATCAGCCAGCAGCTCAGCTCTGAGTAACCCGTTACAACGGTCTCTGTGTCTCCCCTTCTGTGTCTCAGTCTCTCTCAGTCTTTGACTCTCTCTTTCTCACACAGACACACTTCACAAGTGAAATTCACCCAATCAGAATTGCTTCAGGGGAAGGACCCCCTCTTGGTCTGACTCTCCGCTTCCATTAACTATATAACCTCATAAACGGTACCAAAGATGAAACTTTACGATAGTTATTATTGTTACTTGACATCAAATCAGCCCCTAACTCAGGGGGACCACAGATTCATAGGGCTTTCACAGGCTGGTTTCTAGAAGTAGATCCCCACGTCTTTTTTTCCTTCCTTCCAGGAGTGGCTGGTGGGTTTGAACTGCCAGCCTTCTGGTTAGCCTTAGGCACTATGCCACCAGAGGTCCCCTTCCAATCATTACTGCTATGTAATTCTTAGACAGCAAAGAACAATAAACTGTGTTAATAGTATTCTTTGCCATGTAATAGACATACAGATAGAGATGTCTCATTTTAAAAGGCTGCATGTAATAGAATGGTGATATAACATAAAGAATGTAACCGATGCCATTGAACTGTACACACAGAGATTGTTGAATGGGTGTTCGTTCTGTTGTGTATATTTTCACCAAAAATAAAAGAAATAAATATTTTAAAGGGCATCATATAACTTTTGAACAAGTGCCATGTGATGACTTGAGGCAGTCTTTTTTTTTTTTTTTTTACACAAAAAGAGGTTAATAAAGTTACCTCCCTGCCTTTTTCTCTATACCCAGGGCAGTGCATATCCACAGCAATGGATAAGGAAAACAAGACTGGAAATTTTTTTTGTGAATCAGCTTCAATCTGCAGTCTCTGCTAAGGGAAAGGAAATGGCAGGAGGAAGAGTCAACTTTGACCTCAGTCTTCTTTTCATCTTCATTCCTCAAAGACAAGCTGGATTTCTGGTGAAGAGGAAGGATCCTACCAGGTGTAGCCCTTGCCATAATTCCATCACATAAAAGGAATAGTAGAGCATGTGAGTTCAGTGATTGAAGTTCCTGATATTCCTTAACTTTACTATGAAAGTGCAATTGTTTCAAGATTGCTTACTACGCTAAAATATAGTCTCTTTATAAAAGGTTGATGATCACTTTATGAACTTCAACTAGGCCAATAGCAGCAGAACAGTGTCTCAATGTCATACTCTCAGCCTATACCTTTTTCCCAGAAGAGCTGTCCCCACCTTTGCTCCCATCTTCTCCTGTCTCACACGTAGCCTCACACAAGTCTTTGTTTCCTTTCTTCCTCATTGCTGCCTATTAACTTTTGGCTGCAGAGCCTAAGTGACAGTAATGAGAGTAGCGGTGGCAAGAAAAGAACTAGGAAAAGTGGACCCAGCGTATTTAGAGGTAAGAAGTAGGCAAGCCAAAGTGAATGGTACTACCTTCCATTTAGTTTTGCAGGCTTAAAACCCAAGAGTCATTTCTTACCCTGCTGGTATCAGTGAACTACTGGTAAGTATCTCCAAACTCATACCCACTGCCATTAAGTTGATTCCGACTCATAGCAACCCTATAGGACAGAGTAGAACTGCCCCATAGGGTTTCCAAGGCTGTAAATCTTTATGGAAATAAATTGCCTCATCTTTCTCCCGTAGAGAGGCTGGCTGGTAGGTGCAAACCACCAACCTTTGGGTTAGCAGGCTACTGCTTTAACCACTGTACCACCAGAGCTCTGGTGAGTAACAACCCCAAAATTCAAGACTTTAAAAAATGTACTTATTACCATTCATGAATCTATGGGTAGGCTAGTTTGGCTGAGCTCTCCTGGGATCAGTTAGGCAACTCTTTAGTTGCAGTGGCGGGGTGGTGCTGCCCTCTCTGTAGGTCTATAGGGTGGCTCTACTTCACATGTTTAAGACTTAGGCTTGGAATAACACCCTAGCATTTCAGTTTATGTCTTTGGATAGACAGTCAAGTCCAATGTCTATCCATGATGAGGTTGGGGCAATGGTGTAGATACAGGGGACAGTGAAGGATTCAACATGCCACACCTTTCTCTCCTTCCCTCCCCAAAGCCTACGCATTATGCAGGCCTATTGATCTTACCGGAGCTCTGGTAGCGTAGTGCCTAAGGCACTTGACTGCTAACCAGAAGGCTGGCGGTTCAAATCCACCAGCCACTCCTCAGAAGGAAGATGGGGCAA
>NW_006921768.1:3412257-3417951 GCF_000298275.1 Orycteropus afer afer
GACTCGACAGCACATAACAACAACAACAACATTGATCTTACCACTCAAATTTCCTCAATCTCTTTTCTTCTTATCATCTTCCTTATCACTACTCCAAGCTATCATATTTTAACCTGGACACTGCAACAGCCCCCTGACTGTCTCTGTATAACCAAATTTGGACCTAACCCCAATGTACCTTTTAAAAGGCAGCAAATTCACTCATATCCCTTCCCCTTTATTCTCTTTGTTCTGAGGATAAAGACAAAAGTTTCTCAGATGACCTAGGACTCAGACGAAATCTGATAGCTATCTAGCCTTTCTGTCTCATCTCACAACCCACTTCTTCTCATTCTTCCTATTTCAGCCACAGTGTCTTTATTTTGGTCCTTTGTAAGTGTTAGGCTGCCTGCCACTTCAGGGCCTTTGCAAATGCTATGGCCAGTTCCCAACCCCTTAATTCAGATCTCAGTTTGAACATGTTTTCTTCAAGAAATCTTTCCCTGATGCTGCAGACAAGATCACCTCTTTGTTTTAGAGACTCTCATATCTTTATTTCCTGAGGCCACATACCTTTATTTCCCATCACTTTTTACATTTTATACTGATGCATTTATTCATGTGATTAATTAATATCTCTATTTCCCAACCCCCTGAAGTAAATTTCATGAGGGAAGGGACCATGTCTAGTTTTGTTAATCATTATATCTCATTGCCTACCATCATGCTTGGCAGACGGTAGAAACTCAGTGAACTATTGTTTAATGACTAAATGAACAAACCAGTCCGAACAATGAAGAAAGCAAAACTGCTTCTCTTTTCATTTTCTTTTTCAAAAACCTGAGGACACCCACACAGTTTTTATCAATGTTTAACAGAAAGATTATATTTCAGAGAAAAATGCAATCCATGAAAAATTAGTTTCATAGAAAAATGAAGGAATTTTCACCCACAGACTTTTTCTGTTCTTATCCTTTCGGAGACGTAAGCCAGGTTCAGCCTAGCAGAAGAAAATATTCCAAGACCCAAGGGCCGCTTTCTGTGTTTCACTTCATGGCTGTGTTTACTACTGCTGAATAGACCTGTTGGGAACTTGAGTTACTCTAAGAAGAAAAACATGACCGCATGCTAAATAAAGGCACTACATTTGGTTGTTTTGTTGAAGATTATTAGCTTTACTAGTTTCATCAAATCAACACGTTTTTGTATGGAGTATGGTAGACTGATTGTACCAATGGTCCCAGTTAATGGTCTTCCAGTATTTATGTTCTTTGCAATGTGAGTTTGTAATTCATCAAGAAATGGAGTCTGTTTTCCCATCCTTTGAATATAGATTGATCTTGTTATTAACTCTGACCAAGAGAATGTAGTAGAAATTGAGCCAATTATGAACTTACGTCTCAAGAAGCCTTATGTGCTTCTGTGTTCTCAGACCTCAGCCGTGCCTGAAGAAGTCCAGGATAGTCTGAGTGAGG
This sequence comes from Orycteropus afer afer, assembly GCF_000298275.1. Classification (NCBI taxonomy): domain Eukaryota; kingdom Metazoa; phylum Chordata; class Mammalia; order Tubulidentata; family Orycteropodidae; genus Orycteropus; species Orycteropus afer. The sequence continues at coordinate 3,413,712 of NW_006921768.1, forward strand.
AGGACAGGCATGTGGAACACTGTCATACTACCCCAGTTGAGGCCATTCCTCACCAACCTACCCCTAGCCAGCCTCCAAGCAATTGATTCCAACTCACAGGGACCCTCATTGGGTTTCCAAGGTGGTATATCTTTATGGAATTTGATTGCCTCATCTTCCTTCCTGGGAGCAGCTGGTAGATTTGAATAGCCAACCTTCTGGATAGCAGTCAAATGCCTTAGACACTGTGCCACCAGAGTGTCTACATAGGTAGATATCTATGCATATATGTGTATAGGAAGGCATATGTGAGTATATCTGCATGCACATATAGGTGTACCTGTAGATATATGTATACACATTTTTGTGTGTGCTGTATACACATATTCAAAAGGAGCCCTGGTGGTGCAGTGATTAAAGGATTTGGCTGCTAACCAAAAGGTCAGTGGTTCAAACCTACCAGCTGTTCTGAGGGAGAAAAATGAGGCAGTCTGCTTTTGTAAAGAGCTATAGTCTTATCCTATGGGGCAGTTCTATCCTGTCCTACAAGGTCAATGTGAGTTGAACTTGACTAGATGGCAATGGGCTTTTGGGTTTTTTAGAGTTATGTATATTCATATATATAATAAAGCATATGGGGGCACAGTTACAGAGACTTCCTAGACATTTCCATATCCAAACACCTCACAGGATTGGTTTACTGAATTGAAAGGCTTAAGATCATAATCTAGTGGGACATCTGAGTTAATGGTGTAACATAGTTCATAGTTCAACATAATGTTCTATGTTCTAGTTTGGTGAGTTGTGTCTGGGGTCTTAAAAGTGACCATATAAGATAGAACAATTCATCTCTACTTGTCTGGAGAGAAAGATTTAAAGAAGAAACGTGTGCACAAGACTAACAGCCCATGCAGAAACCATGGTCTCTTCTAGCCTGAGGTAAGAAAAAATAGGTAGTGCCCAGCTACCACTACTGACCATTCTGACCAGGGACCAAGTAGAAGATCTCAGGTAGAATGGGAGAAAAATGTAGAAAAAAATCTAAATTCTTAAAAAAGGCCAGACTTACTGGACTGATAGACTAGAAGAACTCTCGAGACTATTGCCCTAAGATATCTTTGGATTTGGGATGGAAGCCACTTCCGGAGGTCATCTTTCAACCAAATAATAGATTGGCTTATAAAATAAACTATATCAAATAAACAATATACCATCTGTAAATGATGTGCTCTTTTAAACAATCAACTATATGAGACAAAATAATCAACATCTACCTAAAAGCAAAGAAGAGAAAGCAAGGAGGGGCAAGGAAATTAGATCAATGGAAATAGAACAAACAAAATGGAAATAGTAAGAATGTAGACACATTTGAAAATTGTAACCAATGTCAAGGACAAATTTGTATAAAAATGTTAAATAGAAACTGAATTTGCTGTGCAAACTTTCATCTAGAACACAATAAAAAATTGGCTTGATTTTTATTTTAGGTTTCTGCTACACACAATTGAACTTAATCCTAACTAATATAATTTGTTTTTTTGCTGGTTTGTCATGAGGTAGGTGATTACATAAGTGCTTGGCACCAAGTTTAGTACAGAGTAAGTGACAATAAATACCAAAAACCAAACTCACTCCTGTGGAGTTGGATCCGACTCATAGCGACCCCTCCTTGGGTTTCTGAAGAGATATCACTACAGAAGTAGATTGCCAACCTTCCTTCTGAGGATTGGCTGGTGGTTTTGAACTGTCAACCTTCTGGTTAGCAGTCAAATACCTTAGGCACTATGCCACCAGAGCTCCCATGACAATAAATGGATGTAGCTATTTTTTTTTTACTACTGATAATAATAGTAGACTATACCAAAATATGTTCATGACTAATGTTGAGATAAAACTGGCAATATTTTTGAAGTTAGCTAGTGTATGACTGTAATCATTTTTTGTTATTGCAATCAAGTCAATTCCAACTCACGGTGACCCTGTGTGTGAAGAGTATAACCACTGAATAAGGATTTTATGGTTGTGACCTTTCAGAAGCAGATCACCAGGCCTGTCTTCTGAGGCATGTTTTGTTGACTTCAAGCTGCCATCCTTTTGGTTAGAACACTTAACCATATGTACCACCCAGGGACTCTTGGTTCTAGTCGTAACATTTACATAATAGCATATACCTATGGCACGTGCTTCCATCACTCATCTGTCAGTTTTTCATATTGTAGTGGCTTGCATGTTGATGTGATGCTGGAAACTATGCCACTAGTATTTCAAATACCAGCAGAGTCACAACTGGTGGGCAGGTTTCAGTGGAGCTACCACACTAAGATGGACTAAGAAGAAGGATGTGGCTAGGTCCACTTTTGAGAAAATTGGCCACTGAAAACCTTGTGAAGAGCAGAGAAACATTGTCTGATACAGTGCCAACAGGTAAGCCCCTCAGGTTTGGAAGGTGCTCAAAATATGGCTGGGGAAGAGTTGCCTCGCCAAAATTGAGTTGACTTAATGACATGGGTGGAGAAAAACATTTGGGATCTTCATTTACTTCATGCTCGGTAAGGGTAGCAAAAAAGGGGAAGACCCTTAATGAGATGCATTGGCATGGTGGCTGTGACGATGGGCTCGAGCACAGCAAAGACTGTGAGGATGATGCAAGACCAACCGGATTCTCATTCTGTTGTACACAGGGTTGCTAAAAGTCAGAATCAACTTGACAGCACTTAGCAGCAACAACAGTAGGCCATGTCTATTGATAATTTTATCTTAAACGTTTCCTTCTTGACACTTGTCTCATTAAAACTTTTATCTTAATGAAATTTAAGAAACAGAAACACATTGACTACAACAGTGCAATGTTCACTCTGTCACAAATTTATTTCACTCATGTAGTAAAACCCTCAAAACAAAACATGGCAAAACATAAAAGAGTTCTGCTCATTCTTTATAGACTATTCGTTCCCTCATAAACATTTCAAAATTACATTAAGAAATGTAATGAAAAGTAATATGCATTTAAAATACTACATTTACTAAGGCAATATAGTCTCTTAGTGGAAAATCATACCGCTGCTTTAAAATATTTCAAAAGAACTTATTTTATACATTGGAAGAAGAAATAGTCTTTAGAAAATTGTTACCATTCTGATCCTGCCATTAGCTTCTTTGGGATTCCCTACTGTGAAGATCATTATTTTGAGTCTTGGAAAGTCAGCAAAAAGGCATGCAGAACCTCCCCCAGTACTGAATCAATTTTTTAAAGACTAATTTTCCTCAGAAATATGGTGAAATACAGAGAAGTCATTCATAATGTGTTCCTCAAGCAAAAATTCTTTTAAATTATTCTGACATAGGAAAGAGAACTCACAGAGAAATACTGTTCACATTGGATTCCATATAGCATTTGATAGTTATGTGTCATTACCAAGCTAACAATAGGTCCCAATCTAACTAGAATGGGATTTTTCCCATTGAGGTGATTTTTAAAAAATAATTAATTACAAAGCCTATTATGAAAGCCCCCCTGCCCCATAGCCTGGAATTTTATTGTGGTAAAATATATAACAAAATATTTGCTATTTCAACTGCTTTTAGGTATACAATTCAGTGACATTAATTACATGCACCATGTTATACAAGCATTATTAGTATCCAACTCCAATTCTTTTCATCAGCTTTAACAGAAACTCAGTACCCTTCACGTGGTAACTCTTCATTTCCTTCTTTAGTTTTTAGGCATTTGCCTATTCTAGATATTTTATGAAGGCGTTTTAGTAAGTCCTTTGCTATCAAAATCAATAGAGAATATTAAATAGCTATTAGGTGAAGTTAGTCAGAATATTGCAATAAAATGTAAACTAATTCAAAGAAATGGTTTTAAGAAATAGGTAGATTTGAGATCTCTTAAGGGAGGAACAGCATTCTGACTAGTCACATATATGGAACACAAGAAGCTTAGGTTAAAGCAAGAAGTGGGACAGCCTATGGACACATTATCTGTCAGTAGTGGTGGGTGGATTACTGGTTGGCAATAGTAGGACATGAGCCTGGAAAATGCAGAGATTAACCTTGTGGAGGGCACAGATTAGTAGGTTGTATCTAACTCATTAGATAGTAGTTAACTATTGAAGGGTATTGCAAAAACGGCAAGGAGGCCACATGTTCCGACCTCCTCTAACCCTACAAGGGGAAGACAGGATTACCAGCAGGAACCCAAGGCCTATTACTGCAAGGCCAGTCATGCTGCCTCCCTCCAGCCCTTTCACCAACC
>NW_006921768.1:3421061-3427844 GCF_000298275.1 Orycteropus afer afer
TGTTTTGATTTGCATCTCTCTAATAGCTAATGATCGTGAGCATTTCTTCATATGTTTGTTGGCCGCTTGAATATCCTCTTTGGTGAAGTGTCTATTCATGAGATGACATGATCTTGTATACTAAAAAGCCTAAGGAATCTACAAAAAAAATAAATAAATTCAGCAAGTTTGTAGGTACAAGATCGATATACAAACATTAAGTGTATTTTTATATACTTGGATTAATCTGAAAACGAAATTAAGAAATTAATTAGTTTATAATAGCATCGAAAAAACAAAATACTTAGGAATAAATTTCACAAAAGAAGTGAAACTTACATTCTATAGAACTTTGTTGAAAGAAGTGGAAGAAGATCTATATAAATGGAAATTCATATATCAGAAAGCTTAGTATTTTGAAGTTAGTATTATTAAGATGGCAGCACTCTGCAAATTGACCAACAAATTCAATGCCATCCCCATCAGCATCCTGGCTGATTCTTTGTGTAAATTGACAGGCTGATCCTAAAATTCATATGAAAACTCAAGGGACACAAAATAGCCAAAACAAACTTGGAAGAAAAAAAAAAGGAAGTTGGAGAACTTACACTTCCTAATTTCAAGACTTACTACAAAACAACAGTAATCAAGGCACTGTGATACTGGCATAAGGATAGATATATAGGCCAATGAAATAGAATTGAGAATCCAGAAATAACCATCACATATAAAAATCAAAGACCAAACTCACTGCTGTCAAGTTGGATCCAACCCCTAGCAACCCCTCCTTGGGTTTCCAAAGCAGTATCACTACGGAAGTAGATTGCCCAACCTTCCTTCAAGGAGTGTCTGGTGAGTTTGAAACCCTAGCCTTCTGGCTAGCAGTCAAATGCCTTAGGCACTACACCACCAGAGCTCCTAAAAACCATCACATACACAGTTGCTTTTTGATGAAGGGTGCCAAACGATTCATGAAGGAAAGAATAGTCTTTTCAGCAAATGATGCTGGAACAATTACATTTCCACATGCAAATATAATAAATTTAGAACTCTACCTTACAAAAATTAACTCAAAAGGGTCAAAGACTTAAATGTAGGAGTTAAAGCTATGAACTTTTATGAGAAAACATAGAGGTAAAACTTCATGGTCTTGAACTTGGCAATAGATTCTGACTGTGACACTCAAAGCACAAGCACAAGAAAAAAATAAATATTGCACTTCTTCAAAATTAAACATGTGTGCTCCAAAGAATACCATGAAGAAAGTGAAAAGACAAACCGTAGGATGAGAGAAAACATGTACAAATCACATATCTGATAAAGCATTTGTGTATAGAACACATAAAGAACCTTTACAATTCTATAATAAAAGAACAACACAACTAAAAAAAGTGGATTTCAATAGATATTCCTCCAAAGATATATAAATGGCTAACAAGTACACGAAAGATGCTCAATGTCATTAGTTATCAGAGAAATGAAGATCAAAACCACAGTTAGGTACCACTTCACACTCACTGTTGTTGTTGTTGTTTGCTGCCGAGCCCCGACTCATAGCGACCCCTCCTTAAGTTGGGGCTGACTCGACGGCAGACAACAACAACAACAACAGTGAGTGTCACACTCACTAGGTTGACAATAATAATAATAGTAATAATGACAAATAATGAATATTGGCAAGAATGTGGAGAAATTGGAACCTGTATACACTGCTGGTGGAAATATGAAAGTACAGCCACTTTGTAAAACAGTATGTCAGTTTCTCAAAAGATTAAACATAGAATTACCATATGAGTCACAAATGCCACTTCCAGGTATAAAACAGGAGCTCTGGTAGTGTAGTGCCTAAGGTACTTGACTGCTAACCAGAAGGCTGGCAGTTCAAATCCACCAGGCACTCCTTGGAAGGAAGGTTGGGCAATCTACTTCCATAGCAATACCACCTCAGAAACCCAAGGAGGGGTCGCTTTGAGTCAGATCCAACTCGACGGCACATTCACAACAACAACAACAACAGGTAGAAAATACTAGCACCAGACCTCATCTAACTTCAAGGGGAAGAGAAAGAATCAGCATCAGTATCGAAGCTAATCCCTATGACATGGAGGTCAAATCTAGCTCCACTCTCCAACCTTTTAACCAATTCTGACACCAGCCATCACTCCCATGGCACTGTATATATCTGTTGGGTTCAGTAATTCATTGCAATGCCACACAGAACTCATACACCATACTCACGATTACAGGGTTTATTAGGGAAGTAACAGGTTATAATTCAGGATCAGGATCAACTTGGAAGTAACAGGAACAACTCAGGAAACAGGATACAGTTCGTCAATCAGGACAGCTTCCAACCGAAAGTTCTCAACTCCTTCTTGGCTATGCCCACAGGCAGGCTCTTGGGCTTCTGCCACAGGCCTCAATCCTGCTCAGGCAAGTATCACAGCTCTGCCAATAAGAGCCTAGAGGCACCCCACTCTGCCAGGAAGCCTCTCCCCTGAAGGCACTCAGCTTTCACTCTCTGAGTCACGAATCCACTGCAGCTGTCTGCTGGTCCTGGCTGCCGCCACCTCCAGTGTTAAAACTCTCTGTCTCCTGGGTCTAGGAGGTTGTCAGTGCAGAGACTCTAAGCCACAAAGGACACAGTCCACTCTCAGCTATGCTTCTTGATGGTAGTGAGGGCCCCTCTCAACCTGTGAGATTGCCTCTGAGACTTCAGATAACAAGACATCTCATGCCCAGCTCTATTCTTCCTTTATTCTCCATGTCCATCCCTTTGAGACATAATTAAAACACGCTTAGTTATCAAATTTATACTTGATAAATAGGCTACAGGTTGAGGCTTAGGAAGAGGGGATCATAAAATGAGGAGCCAAATTTCTAGAAATCATTTTTTATTATTTAAATAACCTGGGAAAAAAAGGCCTGTTTCTCAATTGTTTAATTTTTTAAAACCTTTTAAAAATTATTTTATCTCTGTTGCTGCTGTTGAGAATATGTATAGCAGGAAATACATCAATTCAACAGTTTCTACATGCACAATTCAGTAACATTGATTACATTCTTCGAACTGTGCAACCAGTCTCACCTGCCTTTTCTGAGTTGTTCCTCATACCATTAACTTAAACTCACTGCCCTCTAGTTTCAATGAACTCTTTCTAGGTGCTATTGTCAGTTTGATCCCATATAGACAGATCTTAAAAGAGCACAATGTTCATGGCAGACATTCATTACTAGTGAAAATAAGCTATTGTTTGGTTTCATCAATTGTTTAATTAAGGGTCATGAATTTAAACAATTGTTTAAGTAAGGACAAGAGGGTTTTAGCAGATGTGGAGCCTCAGACTAAATAGTGAATGAGTTCCTATTTTGTGCCTGGGACATAGATTCTCAATAAATATTTTAAAAACAGAATTAAAAGAATCAATTTTAAGTATAAAAATAGAGGAACAAAACTCAAAATCATATTTAGAAAAAAAAAAAAAAAAGCAGATTTACTGGTCTGATAGAGCCTGAGACTATGGCCTCTATTACCCTTCAGGTCTGGAACTGAACTCTCTCCTGTGGCTTCCAGCCAAACAATAAACAGGCATATAGGGTGAACATTTATGTGGGAGAACAGAAGGGCAGTATTTGCACAGGGAGATAGCTCAGGACAGAGCAGGCAGAGGGCAGGAATGCATAGGAAAGAAGGACTCAGGGAAGAGGTAACTACAGGGAGGAAGTAGGAAGAGAGCTGTTACATTGTGGGGAATTGTAGTCAATGTCATGAAACAAAATGTATATGAACTGCTGTATGGAAAATGAAGAATTTTCTCTGTAAACTTACACCCCAATCACAATAAAAAGTTTTAAATAAAAATTAAAAAAGAATTAAAATAGACTTGATAGTGTTATGGAAATATGGCCAAGAAAGTTATTGTGAGATAGTAGAATAACACATAATCTTAAACTGGTGATAGAGAAAAAAAACAAAACAAGAAAGGAATATAAGGAATATATGGTTAATCCGTACAGCTGCTAACCAAAAGGTTGGAGGTTTGAGTTCACCCAGAGATGCCTCGGAACATAGGCCTGGCAATTTATACTTCCAATAAGTCAGCCATTGCAAACCCTATGGAGCATGGTTCTACTCTGACACATATGTGTTGCTTTGAGTCAGAGTCTACTTGACAGCAACTGATGTATCTGGTGTATAACAAGCCAGCAAGCTTTCGGGTAAATTACCGGACAGTGATGATGCTCTGAGATGTAAATTGTTCCTTCCACCCTCTTTAGGGGAAAAAAAGTGGAAAGAAAAAGAAATAATAAATTATAAATTTATGCAAAAGAGTTTAAGGGGTTGAAAAAGAAATTATACAAATTGGAAACAAAAGCCTTTTAAGGATGCAGACGGGACAAATAAATTGTTTACCAAAATTTTGCTAAGGGAAGAAGTGTAGTAGAGGAAATGAAGTTAAAGAAAAGAAAAAGAAAGTAAAATAAAATGAAAATAAAGTGCTGCCTTCAGTATTCAAAATTGAAAGTAGTGGTCAGACAGACATCAGAAAAAATACCCTAGGGCTGTCATATTTGCACCAACCAGTTCCAGTCAGGGAGATCTTGTTTCTTCTATCTAGAGACCTTCTCTCCTTTGTCCTAGGGAATAATTAGGAAATTGAGAAGAAATAAATCCAAGATTCAGGGATTACTAACTGTCATCTCACAAGAATTAAGATTAAAATACAGTGATTAAGAATCAAGGAACTTTAGCCCCTTTGGATGCTGATTACAAAGTGATTAGTAGGAATTACTGTGAGATTAACAATGTTTGCAAGGAAGATGATTTGATTCATTCCAGGCATTAAGGGGGAGAGATGGCAGATGGTTCACTTATACCAAGAGAAATTGTAAAACACACAGAGTAAAAGACAGTTGGATTTTTATTCTGTTTCATTTGGGCAAAGAAGAAAAAGCTCTCGATCCAAGAACATGTTGTTTAAAATTATATAGGCTTATGTCATACCTTTTCAATTTGTCAAAAGTGTGAAAATAATGTGATTGATTTCTGTCTGGTTGGAATGGAGAGATTCAGATAATGAAAACATTAAGGTACCCATTTGGTCTTTATATATTAATTACAGAACCTTTGATGAAAATTTATGATGTAAACTAACCTGCTTGGTTTACTATTCAGACAGATGTGGAAGGGAATTGTGTAATTTAGATATTTAAACTCCTACTTGCATATGCAGATGACATGTTAATGGCTTTATCAACTGATGAGTCTGTAAAAACCATTCCTTGAATTTTTGAAGCATATGGTTAAAGCAGCTGTTTCTAAAATAAGTTTAAGAGCAGCTCTTTGCTTGATAGGACTGACAAACAGGAACAGGTGATCAGAGGCTGCTGTTAAAAAATGAACTAATTGGGAGTTTAGTAGGGTTTTTAGAGACTCAAAACAATGAAAAATCAAACAGAAAAATAGATATGGCAGAGAAGCTAGTGACTCTCTAGAAGATTTGAAAGTTAGTTTATTGTAGTGAATGTGTTGTTAATCAAGAAAGTTTCTCATTGCCCTGAGCCGTATGGAAGTGATTTACCATGTTTTTCTTGCTGTCCATTTGCAAAGTTATGTTTGAGGGAGTTGGCAAAATGTCTTAAATAAAAACACTATCTTTACCTTAATGAGCTGATTGAAGACGAGGTTCTTTGCATGGCAACCATGAGTGAAGTGGCTGCCTTGACTTGCAAGAAGAGTCTAAATAGAAAATAACTTTGCAAAAAGTTCTTTCTCAAGTAATGCTCTTATTCTGACACATACTTAGGCAGTATGTGCACTAAATACACCAACTTCTTAGAATTATCTACAAAAGAGCCTTTGCAGTCACAGCTATTTTTAAGCATTATTTTACAATCTTTTGAAAACTTTTAGTATGATGAAGAGTCTGACTGATACAGAACTCTTAAAAGGCTACAAAATCCTCTTTTTTGCTGTTTTTATTGTGCCTTGGGTGCAAATTTATAAAGCAAATTTGATTTACATTCAATGGTTCATGCACATTTGATTTCACGGCCCTGATTACCATCCCCGACCATAAAAATCTCTCCTCCCCTCCTGTCCCTGTGACTACCTGCTCCCTGTGCCCTTCTTAACTGTGCATTCCTGTCTGCCCAGCTTTCCCTCTGTGTAAGTGCTGCCCTTCTGGAGTCTCATGGCTGATTGCTCTAAGGGGTGTGTCTCCCTAGAGTAGGTGGGTGCATCAACTGGGGTAGGTGTTTTGCATGTAGGTCTTTCTACTGTTGGACTGGGAGCCGATCCATGCAAATGAGTCCATTTCTAGGCCTAAAGGGTAACTTGGAGTCATAGTTCCAGGGGTTCCACTAGTCTTTATCTACCAATAATTCTGGTTGTTTTTGGGTTTTTGAATTTTGTTCCACATTTCCCTCCCCCCCCCACTCTATCCTGGATCTCCAGTTTTGATCCCTTTCCAAGTGGTTGGCATTGGTAGCTGGGCACCATCTAGTTCTTCTGGTTTTGGGGTTGTAAAAGCTGAGGTCCTTGTAGTCCACTTATCCTTGTTTCCAGATGCCTTTGATTTTCTTCACTGTTCTTTGATCCAGACAAGAGACCAATAGTTGCATCATAGATGACCACCCGAAAGCTTTTAAGACCCCAGTTGCTACCCACCAAGGCAGGATGTAGAACAAGATTTTTATGTACTATGTTGTTGGGCAATCCTACTTCCGTAGTGATACTGCCTTGGAAACCCAAGGAGGGGTCGCTATGAGTCGGGGCCGACTCGACGGCACACAACAACAACA
>NW_006921768.1:3427944-3428753 GCF_000298275.1 Orycteropus afer afer
AGGAGCTCCTCAGTTGCTCATAGCAAATCCCACCTTGGAGTTTACAAAGACTTATGGGTAGAAAAGCCACACTAAGTAATTTACTACACCACAGGTATTGAACAAGAAACTAGAAAAAAAATCAGTGCTGGCTTCACTGGTGAATTTTACCAAATATTTAAAAAGAAGAATTAATATCAATTCTTCACAAATGTCTCCAAAAAATTTAAGAAGGGAGAACACTCTCCAACACATTCTATAATGCCAGTATTACTCCTATACCAAAACCAGACAAAAAAAAAAAAACTATACACCTATATCCTTTATGAATATATATGCAGAAAGCAACAAAATATTAGAAACTGACTACAGCAACATATAAAGTATTATACTTTATGACAAAAAGGGATTTATTCCAGGAATGGTATTAAAGTTGGAATTAAAAAATCAATGTCATCATATCAATAGAATAAAAAGCAATAATTACATGATAATCAAATAGAAGCTGAAAAAGTGTTTGACAAAAGCCAACTCCTTTTCATGATGGACATGTGCAATAATTAGGAAGAGAAAGAAACTTCTTCCACCTGATAAAGGCCATCTACAAAAACGCATACTAACAACACATTTAACGGTGAAATAATGGATACTTTCCCTCTAAGATCAAAAACAAGACAAGTATGTCCTTTCTTGTCACTTCTACCAATCATTGTACTGGAGTTCTGGAGTTCTAGCTAGAGCAATTAGGCATGAAAATGAAATAAAAGGTACACATTTTGGATAAGAAGAAGTAAAACATCTTTATTTGCAGATGACATGATCTTTTTTTT
>NW_006921768.1:3437939-3444862 GCF_000298275.1 Orycteropus afer afer
GCAATCCTACTTCCGTAGTGATACTGCCTTGGAAACCCAAGGAGGGGTCGCTATGAGTCGGGGCCGACTCGACGGCACACAACAACAACAACAACAACATGTGCCAAGGAGCATGATGTCCCCTGAGACTATAGTCTTGGGCCTACAGGCCCAGCGATTCTCTCTCTCAAGGTGTTTGGTTGTCTCTGAGAAGTTACTCCAACTCTGCCTTCAGTTGCTTCTGTAATGTGCATGGCTAATTTTGTAGCACAAGTGCATATGTAAGATTATCTTTAGACAAATCTATCCTTGGTCTAGGGTATATTCCTGTTTGCCTCCCCCAACCTGGTTTCCTCACCTGTCTATGCATTTATCTATAGCCTGGTGTTTGGTGCTAATAGTTGTGTAGTATTGTGCATGTAATAGTATTTGCCTCTGTTGTCTGTATCTTATGTGCACATTTCTGTGTCCCTCTTTTCCCCAAAGTCATCATGCTCTCACAGAATCCTCTTTTAAGGCAAAACAATGTTAAGTAGAAAGAGCCAAGGGGCGAGAATCAAGAGATCTGGTTTCTAGGATCAAGTCTACCGCTGGTTGTCCCTTCTCTGCTGCCTCATTTTTCTCACCTGAAAATAATAATACTGGTAGTAGGAGCAGTAATAGCTACCATTTACAGGATGCTTATTAGTTGTCATGCACAAATACTTTATACAACTTATTTCATCTTCAAAAACCCTCTTTGGTACATATTATTAGTGTTCCCATTTTACTGATGAGGAAACTGGTTGGAGGTAATAGCATATTTAAGATGTCTTGAAAATTTTTATGAAACTAAGAGTTTTTTGTCTTTATAATAATATGTAATCTCAACTACAGAGAAGTAAATAGTTTTGGTACAGTCTAGATTAAGAGCAGAGGGGATGGAGTAAAACTTTCCTTCTATATTTATCCATGACAAAATTTCTTAGAAAACTACAAATAAAGGCTACTTTCTTAATTTGACAAAGAGAATCTATAAAAAAAACCTGTAACAAATATTGTACTTAATGGTGAGATAGTAAAAGCTTTCCCCTGTGAGATAAAACACAAGACAAGGATGCTATGTATCACATATTTATCATCATTGAACTGGCGGTCACAGCCAAAATAAGAAGGCGAGAAGAAGAACTAAAATTTATATTTAAAAAAAAAAAATGGCAAAGGAAGAAATAGAATTGTCCTTATTCTTGGATGGCATGGATGAGCATGCAGAAAATTAAAAACAAACAAACAAAAAAACTTCAGTGAATTAAGCAAGGTCACTGGATACAGGGTCAACATAAAAAAAAATGACATTTCTTTATAGTGACAAATTATAAAATAAAATTAAAAAATAATATTGTATAGCATAGAAAATCATCTGCATCAGAATAAATCTAACGAAATCTATGTAAAACCTCTACATAGAAAACCATAAAACATTATTGAAAGGCACATGTATAATACTTAAATTCAAGAAGAGATAACCTATGTTTGTGAATTGGAAGACACAAGGTTGTAAAGATATCAGTTATTTCCAAATTCTAGAGAAGTAATGTAAACCCAAGATAAATCCTGGAAAGTTTTTCAAAAATGGCAATTGATAAGCTGATTCTAAAATGTAATTAGAAATATTTCAAAAGCAAAAGTAGCCAAGATAATTGTGAAGAAGAACAAAGTTGAAGGACTTATTATAAAACTACAACAATTAAGAAGTGTGTTATTGATACAAAGATAGACAAACAGACCAATGGAACAAAAAATAGAGGGTTTAGAAACAGACTTACTGTAGAAGCACAGTGGAAAAAATGGTCTTCTCTACTAATATGCTGGGTTTGTTGAATATTCGTATGAAAAATAAGTAAAACTTGAACCTTCCTTCTTCCCATACATAAAATTGCTACTAGATTAATTTGAATTCTAAATATGAAACAATATAACTTCTATAAGAAAACATGAGAACATCTTCATGGGTTTGATACGGGCAAAGATTACTTAAATAGAATGTACAATGCACTTACCTTAAAGGAAAAGGTTGATAAGTTGGACTACATTAAGAACTTATTTTCATTAAAAGAGTAGAAAGGGAATCCACTAAGTTGGAAAAGATATTCATAATACATATATCCACAAAAAGAATTATATCTACAATGTATGAAGTATTCCTACAAATCAATAAGAAAACAGCAGACAATACCAACTGTTGGCAAAAATGCGAAGCAGTTTGAACTTTTATACTCTGCTAGTAAAAGCATACTGTATTTTTAACAGATAACGCACCCATATATAACATGCACATACATATAACATGCATAGTGCACATAGGAAACTATTGCAAGGGGATTGTGTAGTTTACAAAAAGCGTATAAAGCATGTATTATTTATGTCAAAATATGGTAAATTGGATTAATAATTTTGAAAAATTATTTTACATTATCTACTAAAGATGAACTTACCCAAAACCCCCACTTTTAAATATATAACCAACAGAAACATATACATATGTGAACCAAAAACCATGTACATGAATATTCATAGCAGGACTATTCATAATAGCTCAAAACTCACAACAATTATATTATGGTCTTTTCAAACAATGGAATACTGTATAGAAATGGACAACCTACTGCTATATGCAACAATAAGAATGATTTCCACAATGTTGAGTGAAAGCCAGGCACAAAAGAGTACATATTTTGTATTCCATTTGTGTAAATATAAAAAACAGGCAAGATTATCTATGGAGAAGAAAGGCTATGGCAAAAGAAGTCAAAACAGTAATTACCTCTGGAGTGAATAGTGACTAGGGAGGTACAAGGGGCTTTCTGTGGTTTTGGTAATGATCTATTTCTTGATCTGAGTTGGGTTGTTCATTTAATAAAAATGATTTGTTCATCTTTCTGTATATATGTAATATTTCAATGAAACATGACTTAAAAAGAAGGTTATAACAAAATCTGTTTGTGATGTTTAAGGTTATATGTCAACTTGGCTAGGCCATGATTCTCAGTGGGTTCCAGATATTATGTAACCATCTTCTATTTTGTGATCAGGTATGAGCAGCCAATCAAATGAAAAGGGAGTTTCCTTGAGGATAAGGCCTGCATCCAGTATAGGTGGATGTTCTGGCAAAGCTCACCCTCTCTTGATCCTGCATTTGACTTCCAGTTCTTGGTATGTGAGCCAGCAGCCTGTCATCTGAGCTGCTGATTTTTAGTTCGTCAGCCCCTGCAACTATGTGACTCAGGAGAGTCTCCAGCCTCAGGCCTGACCCACAGATTTGGAACTTGTCAGCCTCCACAGCTGTATGAGACATTTCTTTGAATTAAATCTCTGTATCGCTCTCTCTGTCTCTCTCTGTCTCAATCTCTCTTACTATATATATATGAAGGTGGTTCAAACTCACCAGCCACTTCCCTAAAGGAAGATTGGGCAATCTACTTCCATAGTGATACCACCTCAGAAACCAAAGGAGGGGTAACTATGAGTTGGATCCAACTTCATGGCAGTGAGTTTGGTTTGATGATTTTTTTTTTTATACATACTTCACTGGTCTTGCTCCTCTAGAGAGAAAGACTATTAGTACTCAAAGTGGTAGAGGATGACTTTTCTGAATTGGTTGTTGAGTTTGGCAAATCTTAAAGGCTAAGATGACTCTGCCACCAGTAGTAAAGACGAAACTGCTAATCCATGGCATGAGTTGGCATATAGCAAGTGGTGGATCGAATATTTATGAGACAAAGCTCAGAGTGATTGCATATTTGATACTTTGCTACAATTTTGTCAGAATGAGAAGTGCAAGGAAGCTTGTTGCTTGGTCCTATTTTCACTAGAAAAAGTGATAAAAGAGCTCAAAGCTTCAGAGTCACAGCTCAAGCATCTTGTACACAAAACAACAAATGCTGGTGAGTGTGTGAGGAACTTGAAACTCTCATACACTATTGGTGGGATTGTAAAATGGTACAATCACTGTGGAAAACAGTATGATCCTTCCCTAAAAAAGTTAGAAATAGAGATACTATATAACCCAGCATCCCATTACGAGATATCCTAGACAAATAAGAGCCATGACACGAACAGATATATGCACATGCATGTTCATTGCAGCATTATTCACAATAGCAATTAATGGATGAGTAGATAGACAATAGTATATACACACAATGGAATATTACAGAACATAAAAGAATAATGATGACTCCAAGAAACATTTCACAACACAACACAACAGGAAGAACCTGGAGGGCATTGTTGTTGTTGTCAGGTACCGTAAAGTAGGCTCTGACTCAACAACCCTATGTAAAACAGAGCAAACCGTTTCTCAGTCCAGCTCTGTACTCACAGCCCTTGCTATGCTTGAGTCTATCATTGCAGTCACTGTGTCAATCTAACTCTTTGAGGGTCTTGCCCTTCTTCACTGACAAGCATGATATCCTTCTCCAGGGAATGGAGACAACATGACCAAAGTAGGTGAAACAAAGTCTGGCCATTCTTACTTCCAAGGAGCATTCCAGCTGCACTTATTCCAGGAAAGATTTGTTCATTCTTCTGGCAGTCTGTGATATATTCAGTATTTTTCACCACCACAATTCAAACACATCAAGTCTTCTTAGGTCTTCCTCATTCATTGTCCAGCTTTCACATGCATATGAGGCAATTGAAAATACCATGGCTTGAGTCAGGTACACCTTAGTCTTCAAAGTAACATCTTTGCTTCTTAACAGTTTCAAGAGGTCTTTTGTAGCCAATTTTCCCAGAGCAAAACAGTGTCTGATTTCCTGATTGCTGCTTCCATGGATGATGACCATAGATCCAAGTAAAATGAAATCCCTGACAACTTCAATCTTTTGTCCGTTTATCATGATGTTGCTTATTGGTTCAGGTGTGAGGATATTTGCTTTCTTTATGACGAGGTATAATCCATACTGAAGCTTGTAGTTTTTGATCTTCAACAGTAAGTGCTTCAAGTCATCCTCACTTTCAGCAAGCCAAGGTTGTGTCATCAGCATATCACAGTTTCCTCCACTCCTGATGCTCTTCTTCATAGAGTCCAGCTTCTCAGACTATTTGTGCAGCACACAGATTGAATAAATATGGTGAAAGGATATAACACTGATGTATATCCTTCCTGATTTTAAACCATGCAGTGTTCCCTTGCTCTGTTCAAATGACAACCTCTTGGTCTATGGACAGATACCTCGTAAGAACAATTAAGTGTTCCAGAACTCCCATTCTTCATAGTGTTATTCATAATTTGTTATGAATGCCTTTGCATAGTCAATAAAACACAGGTAGACATCTTTCTGGTGTTCTTTGCCTTTAGCTAAGATCCATATGACATGAACAATCATATCCTTCATTCCATGTCCTCTTCTGAATCCAGCTTGCATTTCTGGAAGTTCCCTGTCTATATACTGCAGCAACCATTTTTGAATTGTCTTCACAAGATTTTACTTGAATGTGATATTAATGATATTGTTCAACAATTTCCACATTCTGTTGGATCACCTTTCTTTGGAATGGGCACAAATAACGATCTTTCCAAATCAGTTGGACAGGTAGCTGTCTTCCAAATTTCTTGGCATAAATGAGTAAGAGCCTCCAGCATGGCATCCATTTATTGAAAATATCTCACTGGATATTCTATCAATTCCTGGAGCCTTATTCTTTGCCAATTTCTTCAGTGCAACTTTTGTTGTTGTTGTAGTTAGGTGCCTGTGATAGTTATGTTTGTGTGTCACCTTGGCTGGGCCTGGTTGAGTGGCTGGGCAGCCGGATGTAATATTCCCCATGATAAGACTGGTAATCAACTCCACGGTGGAATCTACTGTGAGCAGCTGAGTAGCTGCATTTGGGTATGTGGTCTGCTTCCTGTATATAAGGAAAAGCTTTGAGAATGGTCTCTAGCATATGGCACACTTGGACCCTGCATGTAGCTGTTCAGCAGCCTGCTACACTCTGCCGATCTTGGGACTTACAATGGACTTAAGTTAATGGCCTGCCTTGAGGTTTGGTAATATCGGGACTATGCCTTTTTCCTTGTCAACCTTGGGGCTTCTCAGCCTCAGCAGCCAGCAGCTGTCTGAGTGAAAAAATGCCTCTAGCTCCAGTGGGCTGGGAGCAGGAGGCAGAGCTGGACCCCAAGGTTGAAAGGCTTTCATCCAGCCGCTAGAGCCTGACACTTTGAATTTGGACTTGAAGCCTCCAAATTGCGAGAGAATAAACTCCTGTTTGTTAAGGCCATTCCATTAGTGGTATATTCCTGTCAGAGCGGCGCTAGGTAACCAGAACAGTGCCGTGGCATCGTCTCCGACTCACAGCGACACTGTGCACAGCAGAACAAAACACCACCGGGTCCCACGCCAGCTCCACGATTCTTGCTATACTTGAGCCCATCGCCACAGCCACTGTGGTAATCAATCCATCTCCTTGAGGGCCTTCGCCTCTTTCATCTACCCTCCACCTTACCAAGCATGACATCCTGCTCCAGGGAATGATCCCTTCTAATAACATAACCACAGTAGGTGAGACGAAATCTGGCCATTCTCGCTTCCAAGGAGCAATCGGCTATACTCCCTCCAGGACAGATTTGTTAGTTCTTGTAGCAGTCCATGGTACTTTCAGTATTCTTCGCCAGCACCACAACTCAAAAGCAGCAATTCTTCTTCAGTCTTCTTTATTCATTATCCAGCTCTCACTTGTATATGAGGTAATTGAAAATATCATGGCTTGGGTCAGGCACCCCTTAGGCGCCATGGAGACATCTTTGCTCCTCAGCACTTGAAAGAGGTCCTTTTGCAGTGGACTTTCCCAGTGCTATACATTGTCTGATGTCCTGACTGCTTCTTCCATTGGTGTCAATTGTAGAACTAAGCAATATGAAGTCTTTGACAACTTCAATCTTTTCTCCATTGATCGTGATGCTG
>NW_006921768.1:3447387-3461147 GCF_000298275.1 Orycteropus afer afer
CTTTTGATTTTCTAACTTCAGGTCTTTGTACATTTCATTATAGTAATTGGCTTTGTCTTCTCGAGCTGCTCTTTGAAATCTTCGGTTCAGCTCTTTTATCTTGTCATTTCTTCCATTGACTTTAGCTACTCTCTGCTCAAAAGCAAGTTACAGAGTCTCTTCTGTCATCCATTTTGGTCTTCTCTTCTTTTCTTGACTTTTTAGTGATTTCTTGCTTTCTTCATGGATAATATTCTTGATATCCTCCCATAATTCTTCTGGTTTTCAGTCATTGGTGTTCAATGCATCAAAGCTATTCTTTAGATGATCTCTAAATTCAGGAGGGATATATTCAAGAACATATTTCGGCTCTCTTGGACTTATTTTAATTGTCTTTAACTTCAAGTTGAACTTGCATATGAGCAGTTGATGGTCTGTTCCACAATCAGCTCCTGGCCTGGTTCTGGCTGAAGATATTGAGCTTTTCCATCACCTCTTGCCACAGATGTAGTCAATCTGATTCCTGTGTGTTCCACCTGGTGAAGTCCACGTGTACAGTTACTGTTTGTGTTGTTGGAAAAAGGTGTTTGCAATGAATAAGTCATTGGTCTTTGCAAAATTCTACCATGCGAGTTTCAGCATTATTTCTGTCACCAATGCCAAATTTTCCAACTACAATTTTGCATTCCAGTCACCAGTGACAATTAACACATCCTGATTGCATGTTTGGTCAATTTCAGACTGCAGAGGTTGATAAAAATCTTCAATATCCTCGTCTTTGACTTTGGTGGTGGGTGCATAAATTTGAATAATTGTCATATTAATGGGTCTTCCTTACAGGTGTATGGAGTCTTTTCTTTTCCAATTCATTCAGTGCAGCTTCAACTTCTTCCTTCAACACCATTGGTTCTCAATCATATGCCACCTCCTGAAATGGATGAACATCAACCAGTTCTTTTTGGTACAGTGACTCTGTGTATTCTTTCCATCTTCTTTTGATGCTTCTGGCATCATTCAATATTTTGCCCATAGAATCTTTCAATACTGCAACTTAAAGTTTAAATGTTTTCCTCATTCTTTCAGCTTGAGAAATGCTGAGTGTGTTCTTCCCTTTTGGTTTTCTAACTCCAGGTCTTTGCACATTTCATTATACTAATTGGCTTTGTCTGCTCAAGCTGCTCTTTGAAATATTCTGTTTAGCAATTTTATCTTGTCATTTCTTCCATTTGCTTTAGCTACTCTCTGCCTAAGGGCATGTTTCAGAGTCTCTTCTGACATCCATTTTGTTTTTTTCTTCTTTTCTCATCTTTTTAGTGACCTCTTGCTTTCTTCATGGATGATGTTCTTGATGTCATCCCACAATTCTGGTTTTTGATCATTGGTGTTCAATGCATCAAATCTATTCTTCAGATAATCTCTAAATTAAGGAGAGATATATTCAAGATCATATTTTGGCTCTCCTGGACTTGTTTTAATTGTCTTCAACTTCAGGTTGAACTTTCATATGAGCAGTTGATGATCAGTTCCACAATCAGCTCCTGGCCTTGTTTTGGCTGATAATGTTGAGCTTTTTCCATCACCTCTTGCCACAGATGTAGTCAGTCTGATTCCTGTATATTCCATCTGGTGAAGTCCATATGTATAGCCACCGTTTGTGTTGTTGAAAAATGGTATTTGCAGTGAATAAGTCGTTGGTCTTGCAAAATTCTATCATGTGATCTCCAGGGTTATTTCTGTCACCAAGGCCAAATTTTCCAATTACCAGTGATTCTTCTTTGTTTCCAGTTTTTGCATTCCCATCATCAGTGGTAATTCACACATCTTGATTGCATGTTGGTCAATTTCAGACTGCAGAAGTTGATCAAAATCTTCAAGTTCCTTAGCTTTGGTTTTGGTGGTTGGTGCATAAATTTGATTAATAGTCGTATTAACTGGTCTTCGTTGTAATGCAACAAAAACACAACACACTGCTGTTGAGTCATATCTCACTCCTAGCGATCCCTCCTTTGGTTTCCAAGGAAGTATCACTACAGAAGCAGATTGTTCAAACTTCCTTCCGAAGAGTGGCTGGTGGGTTTGAACTGCCAGCCTTCTGGTTAGCAGTCAAATGCCTTAGACACTACGCCACCAGAGCTCTCCTATCACTGACAGCATTACACTTCAAGACAGATCTTGAAACTTCCTTTGTGATGATGAATGCCACGCCACTTCTCTTCAAATTGTCATTCCTGGCATAGTAGATCTTATGGTTGTCTGATTCAAAATCATCTAAATGAGCCCATTTCAGTTCAGTAATGCCTAGGATATCATTCTTTATGCATTCCATTTCATTTTTGACAACTTCAAATTTTCCTAGATTCATACTTCGTATATTCCATATTCCGATTATTAATGGATGTTTGCAACTGTTTCACCTCAATTTGAGTTGTGCCAAGTCAGCAAATGGAGGTCTTGAAAGCTTTACTTTATCCATATCAGGAAGATTGTTCTACTCTGATGATGCAGCTCTTTCCCAGTCATATTTTGAGAGCCTTCAAATGTGAGGGTCTCATCCTCTTGCACTGTATCGGACAATGTTTCCAGACTATTCATAAAGTTGCCCAGTAATGTATCAGACAGTGTTTCTCTGCTATTCATAAGGTTTTCCCTGGCCAATTCTTTGAGAAGTGGATGGCCTCTTCCTTCTTCCTAGTCTGTCTCAGTCTGTAAGCTGTGTTGAGACCTGTGCACCATGGTGCAACCCTGCTGGCATCTGAAACACCAGTGGCACAGCATCAAGTCTCACAGCAACATGCAAGCCACCACAGTATGACAAACTGACAGATAAGTTTGTCTCCCTGAGCTGTTGGAAACCTCTCTACCCTCCCCTTACCTGGATCCCTGCTGCTGCTCTCTGTCATCCCTCTGGCTTCTCTTTCCTCTGCTTTCCTGTCTCTTGGAGGTGGAGGGACTGGGTCCCTACTCTTACCTGGATCTCTGCCGCTGCTTGCTCTGTCAGTGCAACTTGGACTTCTCCAACACCTTTGGTTCTTGATCATACACTACCTCCTGAAATAGCTGGACATAAAAAAAATTCTTTTTGATACAGAGACTCTGTGTATTCCTTCCATCCCCTTTTGATGCTTCCTGCATCATTCAATATTTTGCCAATAGAATCTTTCAATATTGCAACTTGAACCTTGAATTTTTTCTTCAGTTTCTTCATTTGAGCAATACTGAATGTGCTCTTCCTTTTTGGTTTTCTAACTCCAGGTCCTTGCACATTTCATTATAATACTTTAATTTGTTTTCTTGAGCTTCCCTTTGAAATCTCTTCAGTTATATTATTTCATCATATCTTCCATTTGCTGTAGCTACTCTGTGTTCAAGAGCAAGTTTCAAAGTCTCTTCTGACATCCATTTTGGTCTTTTCTTCTTTCCTGTCTTTTTAAAGACCAGTTGCTTTCTTCATGTGTGATGTTCTTGATGTCATCCAACAACTTATCTGGTCTTTGGTCCTTGGTGTTCAATACATCAAATCTATTCTTCATATGGTCTCTAAATTCAGGTGGGATATAATCAAGGTCATATTTTGGCTCTTGTGGATTTATTTTAATTTCCTTTAGTTTTATCTTAACTTGCATATGAACAGTTGGTGGTCTGTTCCATAGTCAGCTCCTGACCTTGTTTTGACTGATGATTTTGATCTTCTCTATCACTTCTTTCCACAGATGTATTGGATATGATTTCTGTGTATTCCATCTGGGAAATCCATGTGTATAGCTGCTCTTTATGTTGTGAAAAATCTATTTGCAATGAATAAGTCATTAGTCTTGCCAAATTCCATCGTGCAATCTCTGGAATCATTTCTATCACCAACACCATACTTTCCAACTATGGATGATTCTTTTTTGTTTCCAACTTTCATATTCCAATCACCAATAATTATTAATACATATTGATTGCAGGAGCTCTGATGGCATAGTGCCTAAGGCATTTGACTGCTAACCAGAAGACTGGTGATTCAAATCCACCAGCCACTCCTTGGAAGGAAGATCAGGCAATCTACTTATGTAGTGACACCACCTCAGAAACCCAAAGAAGGGTCACTATGAGTTGGATCTGACTCAACAGCAGTGAGTTTGGTTTTGTTGGTTATATTGACTGCATGTTTGGTCTATTTCAGAGTGCAGAAGTTGGTAAAGATCTTCAATTTCTTCATCTTTGGCTTTAGTAGTTGGTACGTAAATTTCGTCTTCCTTGTAGGCTTATGAATATTATCCTGTCACTGACAGCATTGTACTTCAGGATAGATCTTGAGATATTCTGCTTGTCAATGAAAACAATACATTTCCTCTTCAATTCATCATTCCCATCATGGTAGATCATATGATTGTCTGATTCAAAATGGCCAATACCAGTCCATTTCAGCTCATTAATGCCTAGGATGTCTATCTATATGTGTTCCATTTCATTTTTGACAATTTCTAATTTTCCTAGATTCATACTTTGTACATTCCATGTACCAATTATTAATGAATGTTTTCAGCTGTTTCTTCCCAGTTTTGAATTATACCCCATCAGCAAATGAAGGTCCTGAAAGATTTACTCCATCCACATCATTAAGATCAACTCTACCTTGGGACTGCAGCTCTTTGCCAGTTGTATTTTGAGTGCCTTTCAACCTGAGGGGCTCATGTTCCAGCACTATATCAATGTTTAAAGGCTGTTCATAAAGTTTTCCAGTAATATATCAGACATTGTTTCACTAGTATTCATAAGTTTTCAGTGGCCAGTTTTTTCAGAAGTGGATTGCCCTGTCTTTCAGGGGAAGCTCCTCTGAAACCTGTCTAGTTTGGATGACTGCTGGTATTTGGAATACTGGTGGCATAGCCTGAGGCCTCACAGCAACATGGAAGCCACCACAGTACAACAAACTGACAGATGAGTGGTGAAGGACATTATGCTCAGTAAAATAAGTCAATCACAGAGGGACAAATATTGAATGAGAAGACTTATACAAAGTCAAGAAAAGGTTTATACATGGAAAGAAACATTCTTTGATGGTTATCAAGGATGGGAGAGTGAGGGGGGAAATCACTAACTAGAGAGTAGACATGTATTAACTTGAGTGAAAAACCAAAACAAAAACAAACTGACTGCCATTGAGTAGGATCCAATTCATAGTGACCCCTTCTTGGGTTTCTGAGGCAATATCACTATGGAAGTAGATTGCCCAACCTTCCTTCTGAGGAGTGACTGGTGGGTTTGAACTGCCAGCTTCTGGTTAGCAGTCAAATGCCTTAGGCACTATACCACCAGAGCTCCCAACTTGGGTGAAAGGAAAGGAAATACACAAAAGGGTGAAGTCAGTACAATATGCCTAAGGCAAAAGAAGACACTGGGAGGTAAGCAAGAGTAAAAGGCAACAATGGTAAATACTATTATATATAAAATCCTGTAATAACACTGAAAATAGACAATAACTTACTAGTAAGCAGGTAGCTATGTAAACTGAACAGGTGTAGGATGATACATGGGACTACACCCATGAGATCATACAGATTTGGCAGAGGGAGATTTTAACAATCAGGTGGATAGAATGACACATTCTACAGAAACCAGTTATCCTTTTTCCCTAGTAACTCCTGTCATTGCCCAATGGGCTCATGAATAAAGTGGTCATGGTGGCAGGAATGGAGATTATGTATGAGCTCAGCAACATGGACTTCCACTCATAAAGGCTGACTTGGCTACAGGCATTGCTGAGTTTCCAGTCTGCCAGGAGAAGAGACCAACACTGAATCCTTGACATGGCACCATTACTAAGGACAATCAGCTAGCAATGTGGTGATGTGTTGGCATGTTGATTACATTGGACCACTCGCATTATGAAAAGAGCAGATTTTTGTTCTTACTGGGATATATGCTTACTCTGGATATGGATTTGCCTTCCCTGCACTTAATGCGTCTGACAAAAATACCATCTGTGGGCCTACAGTGTGCTATGCACTATCATGGTATCCTATACTGTATTGCCTTGGATCAAAGAACTCACTTCACAGCAAATGAAATGTGGTATTTGGCCCTTGGAATTCACTGGTGTTACCATGGTCTTCATCATCCTGAAGTAGTTGGCTTGATGGAAGGATCTTCTAAAGACACAATTATGGTGCCAGCTAGGTGCCAATACCTTACAGGGTTGAGGAAGTGTTCTCCAGGATGCTGTATAGGTTCCAATAAACCAGGGTCCAACATAGGGAGCTGCTTCTCAAGATTCATGGATACGTGAATCAAGCGGTGAAATAAGAGTGGCACCACTCACTATTAACCCTAGCCACTCACAAAAAGTTTTGCTTCCTGTCTCCATGACCCTACGCTTTGTGGGTCTAGAGGTTTTAATTCCAAAGAGAGGAATGCTTCCACCAGGAGACCCAACATTGATTCCACTGAACTGGAAGTTAAGAATGCCTAGGGCCACTTTGGGCTCCTGATGTCTCTGAGTCAACAGGCAAAGAAGGGAGCTATCTTATTGGCTGGTTTGGTTGATTATGACTGCCAAGGGGAAACTGGAGGGATATTATATAATGAAGGTAAAGACTATTATATTTGGGATATAGGATATCCCTTAGGACATCTCTTAGTACTATCATGCCCATGATTAAAGTCAGTGGAAAACTAAACAACCCACTTCTGACATGACTAGTAATGGCCCAGACCCTTCAGGATTATAGGTTTGGGTCATCCCACCAGGCAAAGAACCACAATCTGCTGAGGTGCTTGCTGAGGGCAAAAAGAATACGGAATAGGTGACAAATAAAGGTAGTTCCAAATACCAACTATGATGACATGACCAGTTGCAGAGAAGAGGACTGTAATTATTTTTAGTACTTCTTTTTTTTGTTTTTGTATACTTGTATGTGTGTGCATGTGTGTGTGTGTGTATGTATATAATAGACATATATACACACACACACACCTATCTATACATAAGTATGTTTATATATGTATCTATGTGAGTGTATATATATAAATATATACCTAGCAGGGGTAGGAGGAAGAGGGACAGGAGGAGTAATTGTTTAGGGAGTACTGAGTTTCTGTTAATGGAATAATTGAGAAATGGATAATGGCAAAGGTTGAAAAACATAATGAATGTAATCAATGTCATTGAATAATACATGTAAAAGTTATTAAATTGGCAAATGTTTTGTTATATCCGTTTTTACCATGTGCACAAAAAGATCACTTCCACTATATTTCTACATATGTGTTTGTATGTGTTATTTGAATGTCCGATTATATAACAGATGTTACGGGGCAAAGTTACGATAACTTCTTAGCCACAGCCAAACATCTTGAGAGAGTGAATCACTGGGCCCATGGGCTTGGGACCATGGTCACAGGGGACATCAAGCTCAAATGCCATAGCATACTACACAAAAACATTGTTCTACATCCCACTTCGGTGAGTAGCCACTGGGGTCTTAACAGCTTATGAGCAGCCATCTAAATGCAACAATTGGTCTCTCCTTATCCCGAGCAATGAAGAATGTCCAAAGACACATGGGAACAATTAGTCCAGGGGACTAGTGGATTATGAGAACCTCAGCCTACATGACTCTGAGACAAGAAAAGCTATGGTGTCTGGGCTACTAAGCCAACCACTCAGAGAGGGATCAAAATAAGAGATCCTGGGTAGAGTGGGAGAAAAATGTGAAACAAAACTCAAAATCATAAAAAAAGACCAGGCTTATGGTCTGATAGAGACTGGTGAAACTCCCAAGACTATGGTCCTTAGTCACCCTTTGGGCCTGGAATTGAACTTACTCCTATGGCTTCCAGCCAAACAATAGGCCTACAAGGTGAACAATTACACCAGGTAGGTACGCTCCTTAGAATAAACAACCTTGGGAGATCAGAAGGGCAGCATTTGCACAGGAGGGATAGCTCAGAAGGCAGGAATATATAGGAAAGAAGGACACAAGGAAAAGGTAACCACAGGGAGGAAGTGGGGATTGCAATCAAAGTCATGAACAAAATGTGTATGAACTGTTGAATGGAAAATAAATTTGCTCTGTAAACTTTCACCCAAATCACAATGATAAATAAATAAAAACACACATGCACACACACACACACACACACACACAGTGTCACTTCTGGATTCATAGGTCTGTGAAAGTTTATAGACAGGAACAGAGCAAAAAATAAAACTTTAATCAAGTATTCTTTAAGCAATTCTTACAGGACTCTGATGAAATGATGACCTTTGTCAGGGCTCGTCACAAAACACTGTTGTTGTTATGTGCGGTCGAGTCGGCCCCAACTCATAGTGACCCCTCCTTGGGTTTCCGAGGGGGTATCACTACAGAAGTATATTGCCCATCCTTCCTTCCAAGGAGTGGCTGGTGGGTTTGAACCTCCAGCCTTCTGGTTAGCAGTCATGTGCCTTAGGCACTACGCTACCAGAGCTCCCCACAAAACACGAGACTAGAAAAAAAGATACTTTGGGTTTAAATTCTTTTTAAATTAACAATTTAAGATCAGGACCTGACAAAGATTGTGTTCGTTGTTGATATTACTAAAATATGGCCATGGCTACTTTTCTGAGCTCCAAATATTGTGAAACCCTTCTAAAATTTATTCCCAGCTAGAAGTGCCTGTCTTCAAGTTTCTAATGCTCTTAGTCCCATGTATTCTTTGAATTTATATGTATTTCTTTCCCCTTAACCAACAATTCTTAAGTCAAGATGCAACCTCAAAGTAGCTGATGTAAATTCTCAGGATACCTTTCTATTAAAAGCAACAAATTACAGTTAAATCCTCTTTCTTCTTTGTCACTTAAGTAGAAAAGTTGTAACTTCAGGGTAGCATTCCAAACACATATGACCATTGAAATTTAAGTAACCCAAATGATGGAGAGCAAAAGTTAATAATCTGAGATATCAGAGTCCTTGTGACTAAATTAAAATACTTTATTCCTTTCAATAAGCAAGGCAGGAACAAAATTAAAAACACAAATAATTAGTTGTAGTAGATTTTCCTGGATTTCTGTGTTCTTCTTTGCTAGAACTTCCTGGATCCCTAGAAAGCTAATTCTAGAACAAGCCCATTTCTGTACCTCAGGAAACAGATACATAAAACGAAATGCTCTGTACATTTCTTTTTCTTTTTTCTTTTTAACTTCTGTATTAAAGGTTTCTGAGAGTCATAGGAATGAGTTGCCTTTGGACAACTTCAGATCTGATCAATAAACAACCAGGATTCACCTTATAAGCACAGATAGCTAGAAGCACAATTCTTTTAACTATCTGTTGGAATCACTCCAGGGAGAAATCAAAGGTTTTTGCCTTTCAAAAATTGCCAAGTGACCTGAGGCAAAATGTTTAGAGACTATTTTTATATATACTAGGACCTGCAGCATAATGATGCACCTTCTTAACCTCCCAGCCTTTCTTAAACTAGAGATTTATGATAAGAACAGTACATGATGAAACCCAAATCCTTTGAAGTGGACACTTAAATTATCACGGGCTGATCCATGATGCTTTGTTCTCTAAGATGCAAGATCCCAAACCATCATGTTTAAGGCCAAATAGAATTTAGCCATGTCTCCTTATCCTCCTAAGCTATCCAGCTGACACGAAGAGTATGATTGCCCACTAAGCACTAATCTACGATGACACAAACCAAGAAGAAGGGTATTTGGAACTGCACTCCATCACAGTATTTTGAAGAGCACAGTAGCAATATATGTTTTTCAAATTGGACTCACCCAGCATCCTAAAAATCAGTGCAATTGAAAGAGTAAGCATTTCCTCGCCTTCTCAAAGGCCATAACTTGTGCAAAAATGTAACACGCATGTAATATATATTAAATGTGGTATAAAAACTCCAAGAAATTCAGGCTATACATCAAATCTGAAGTCAAAGCACCCAGAGGAGAAAGGATTTCACCACATTAAGCCATGGAAACAAGGGAAACCCACTATCATCAATTTGATTCCGACTCATATCAACCCTATAGGCCAGGGTAGAACTGCCCATTGGGGTTTCCAGGGCTATAAATCTTTACAGAAGCCAACTGCCATATCTTTCTCCCACAGTGCAGCAGGTTAGTTTGAACCACTGGCCTTTCAGTTAGCAGCTGAGCTCTTAACCGCTATGCCACCAGCACTGTTTGAAAATAAGGGAAGAAAATGACTATTTAATCTGAAACTACTCTGGGATATGAGTAATCATTTCTATGTATGAGACGTTTTACACATACCATGTGCCATGCCCACACCTTGTTTTGAAATTAAGTTGGCATTTGAGTTCTCTGTATTCAAATCACCCAATTTCACTGGTTTTTAGGCTGCATTTTTTTCCCCATCTCTGTATCTTTGAAATTGGAATAAATCTTACTCTTGGTGGCATCTTACAATTATCAACATTTTTAATTTCTTAATGGTAAATAATAATACATCTTAAAATTAATTATGCCTTAGAGTCAATCAAATATGATGTATATAAATGAAAATATTTCCTCAAATGACAGATGATTCTTCCAGGAGCAGTTATTTAGATAATTGTCTTGACAGAAATATTAGAGATTAAGAGAGATTTAAAGATGTGCCAGCCAAATTCAATGTGTGGATCTTGTTTGAATCCTGATTTGAACAAACCATCTGTAAAAGGGCATTTATGGGGCAAGCAATCAGAAAAATGTGAACCCTAATTGAACGTTACAGGATATTAATAAATAAATAACTTTTAAAAATTGTGATAATAGTATTGTGATTTAAGAAAGAGTGCTTATGTTTTATAGATACATAATGAAATATTTATGGATGAAATGATATAATGTCTGGGATTTACTTTAAAATAATCCAAGGCAGGTGTCGAGGAGTTGAGGGAAAGGACAAAAGAAGATTGACCATATGTCGATCATTGTTGAAGTGGGGTGACGGGTCCATTATATTGCTCTCTCTTCTTTTGTGTATGTTTGAACATTTCCACAATCAGAAGTTTAGACGATAATGCCCTAAACTCCTGAATCATTAAGTTTTGTTTTAGTATATAAATACTGTCATAAAGAAATTCATATGCCTATAAATGATTTTAAAATAGATTTCAATCCTCTTAAGTCACCCAACAAGCTTGTATTTAAATAAATTTCCTCATCAAAATGTATTTACAGTTTGCATAACATTTATTTATTGGGTTCAGTCAGAAAATGTTCCTGTATTGCACATACATTTGGACATACCTGCAATTTTAAAACTCTAACATATGCAACTTTTCTCTAGAAAGTACATGTTTATAAAGAGGAGATTCCAATAAAGCAGTGGTAGTGTTGCATTGTGGGAAAGACTGGCATGCAAAGTCAGGAGACCTCAGGTTCTAGCTCTCCCTTTACGAAATTATTAAATTAGGATAAGACTAGCTGCTGCTCTATTTGCTGTATAAAGTATGTGAGGATGCAGTAAACAGTCAATCCAATAGTCCTTTAAATGGTTTTACCAAAAAAAAAAAAAAGTGCTCTTGCAAATACTATGCTTCAGATTAAAATCTGAGACAGTGTCAACATAACAGTTAAGAGAAAAATAATTAGTAATTTAACTGATTATTTTGCTATGTGACACAAACTAACCAGTTTGGACGACCTTCTCCCTGACTTACCCAAACAGCAGATATGTCAGTCCCTTTGTCACAGCCCCTGAAAGTCAAACTTTGCCACATGTGAGGTCAGGTACTGGGCTGGATACCTGGCTTTTTATGTTTTTCTGCAAGGCTCCAGAGGTTATAGGTTACTGCAATAGGTTATAGTAGTTAAAAAGACAGGTTGAGCAGAAAGCTGATCAGGACACATCGAACTGTGTTTGAGACCTTAAAAGCAAACACCAGGAACCTGCATGAACAGCAAGCAAAAAAAGCCCGTCTTTTGCTTGGGCCCTACATATGTCTTGACATATTTCCAGATAGTTTCAAAAGTTGACAACTTTCTGAAATGTATGTCTCAAAGCCTCTTTCCTTTGTTCTGTGGCTCTTTCATCCCTGTTTATAATGCATTTGGCCCATTCTTGGCAGGAAGGTCTCCCCAGTGTGTGTTGGGGAGAACTGTCCAAGGAGCTAAACCTTTAAAACTGTAGTTTGACACTAC
The DNA here is from genome assembly GCF_000298275.1 of Orycteropus afer afer. Lineage (NCBI taxonomy): Eukaryota > Metazoa > Chordata > Mammalia > Tubulidentata > Orycteropodidae > Orycteropus > Orycteropus afer. The sequence continues at coordinate 3,459,494 of NW_006921768.1, forward strand.
ACATGTAGAGAGGGTTGAGACAGCTGGAAAAGAAAGATATGGGAAAATTGAGCCCAATAATATTTTCAGTGCCTTAAAGATGGCAATAATGTCTTTAATTTATTAAAAGTTGGCATCATTTCTTTGAGAATCTTTCACCATTTCAGAAACAAACCTAGTCACTCTTCTCACTCTCCCATAGAATTGAGTAACATATGTTCCTTTGGAAATGAGACAAGTGTTACTGATTTCTCTGATTTTCTCTTTCAGTCTCAATAACTTGCTTGTCTTATGCAATTCTTGCCATTGTTTAGTAGTGTGAGCTTGCACTTGAACACTCTGCACCTTTCTCATCTAAAAAATAAGTAAGTTTGATAAGCTGATTCCAAAGAATTCAATAATTTTCTGAAATACTGATTATCTGACCCTTACCAGGAAGCTCTGATGGTATTTTCTTACCAATTTAAGTTTCATCAGCAAATAGTTTCTCTTGTTGTTAGGTGCCATCGAGTTGCCTCCAACACATAGTAACCTTATTCACAAAAGAACGAAAACACTGTGTGGTCCTGTGCCAGCCTCACAATCCTTGCTACACCTGAGCCCATCGTTGCAGCCACTGTGTCAGTGTATCTCGTTGAGGGCCTTCCCCTTTTTCGTTGACCCTCCATTTTACCAAGCATGATATTCTTCTCCAGGGAATGGTCCCTTCTGATATCATGATCAAAGTAGGTGAGACAAAGTCTGGCCATTCTCACTTCCAAGGAGAATTCTGGCAGCACTTCTTCCAGGACTGATTTGTTAGTTCTTCTGGCAGTCCGTGGTACTTTCAGTATTCTTCGCCAACACCACAACTCAACTTCTTAACATACATTAAAATTCTTTCAATAAATTCAAATGCCAAATCATAGCATAGTACTAGCAACTCATCTGTCAGTTTATTGGACTGTGGCTTGCATGTTGCTATGATACTGAAGACTAAATTTCACAGACTGGAGGGTCACCCTGGTGGCCAGGTTTCAGCAGGGTTTACAGACTAGGACAGACTGGGAAGAAAGACGGGACCATCCACTTCTGAAAAAATTAGCCACTGAAAACCTTACGAATAGCAGTGAAACAGTCTGATATATTACTGGAAAACTTTATGAACATCCCTGAAACATTGTCTGATATAGTGCTAGAACATAAGCACCTCAAGTCGGAAGGTGCTCAAAATACAACTGGGGAAGGGCTGCCTCTTCAAAGTAGAGTCAACTTTAATGATGTGGACTGAATAAGGCTTTCTGGACCTTCATTTGCTGATGGGATATGATTCAAAATGGGAAGAAACAGCTGTAAACATTCATTAATAATTGGAGCATGGAATGTACGAAGTATGAATCTAGGAAAACTGAAAGTTGTTAAGAATGAAATGAAATGAACAAAGATCAATATCCTAGGCATTAGTAAGCTGAAATAGACTGGTATTGGCCATTTTGAATAGGACAATCATAGGTCTACTATGCCAGTTGTTGTTATGTGCTGTCGAGTCAGACCTGACTCATAGCGACCCCTCCTTGGGTTTCTGAGACAGTATCACTATGGAAGTAGATTGCCCAACCTTCCGTCCGAGGAGTGGCTGGTGGGTTTGAACTGCCAACCTTCTGGTTAGCAGTCAAGTGCCTTAGGCACTACGCTA
>NW_006921768.1:3469162-3484670 GCF_000298275.1 Orycteropus afer afer
GTCAATGACATGAGACAAAGTATATGTGAACTGCTGTATGAAAAGTGAATTTACTCTGTAAATCTTCACCCAAATCCTAAAAAAAAAAGAACATTTCAAGATCTATCCTGAGGTACAATGCTCTATCAGCAATAGGATAATATCCATATGCCTACAAGGAAAACCAGTTAATAATATTATTATTCAAATTTACACACCAACCACTAAACCCAAAGATGAAGAAATTGAAGATTTTTACCACCCTCTGCAGTCTGAAATTGACCAAGCATGCAATTAAGATGTATAGATAATTACTGGTGATTGGAGAGCAAAAGTTGGAAACAAAGAAGAAGGATCAGTAGTTGGAAAATATGGCCTTGGTGATAGAAGTGATGCCAGAAATCACTTGATAAAATTTTGCAAGTTCATTGCAAATACATTTTTTAACAACATAAATGATGACTATACACATGGGCCTCACCAAATAGAATACACAAGAATCAGATTGACTACATCTGTGGAAAGAGGTGATGGAAAACTCAAGATCATCAGTCAGAACAAGGCCAGGGCCTGACTATGGAACAGACCATCAATTGCTTATATGCAAATCCCGGGTGAAGCTTGAGAAAATTAAAATAAGTCCATGAAACCCAAAATATGACCTTGTCTTTTTGAGTGGCCTTTTGAAATCTTCTCTTCAGCTCTTTTATTTATTCATTTCTTCCATTTGTTCTACCTGCTCTTCATTCAAGAGCAAGTTTCAGAGTCTCTTCTGACATCCATTTTGGTCTTTTCTTCCTTTCCTTTCTTTTCAATGACCTTTGCTCTGTATGAGGAGAGACTCATCATTGTATCTAGAGGTCGTTTGCAAGCTTTTAAAACCTCAGTCACTACTCACAAAAATAGGATGTAGAACAATGCCTTTGTGTGGTATGTTATGCCAATTGAGCTCGATGTCCCCTGCAACCATGGTCCCAAGCCCATAGGTCCAACTACTCGCTCCCTCAGGGTAGCTGGCTGTGGCCAAGAAGTCACCACAACCTTGTCCCTTGTCAGCTCTACTATATGCCCAAAATTCTTACAGCATGTACAAATACGCTTGTAGAAACATCATCTGCCAACCCTATACATGGTCATGGGCACACTCCCCACTGCCTAGACATACCTGACCATTCAGCCTGTCCATGCATCTTCCACCTGTAGATCAATGACAACATCATTGACAGCGTAGTACGGTACATGAAAAAGGCTTCATCTTTGTTGTCTGTACCTCCTGTGTACCTCTTCTTCCTCAGTGCTACTATGTTGATCACTCACTTTTGGCACATTGCCCTTTCCTTCACCAAAATCAATACCTGTCTTTACCTATCTAGCAGTGTTCCATCCCCTCCCCTCCCATACCTGATAACCAACAACAACAAAAAAAAAGCTTCCTTCCATATATAAATCTTTCCTTGACTTTTTACAATAATGAACTAATACAATATTTGTCTTTCTGTGATTGATTTATTTCACTCAGCATATTGTCCTCCAAGTCCATTCACGTTATGTGGTGTTTTGCAAATTCTACATTATCCTTTAGTGTTGCATAGTATTCCATTGTGTGCACATACCAACGTTTGGTTATCCTTTCTTCTGTTGATGGGCACTTAGGTTGTTTCCATCTGTTTGCTATTGTGAATAGTGCTGTGATGAACATGGGTGTACATGTATCTGTTCTTGCTCTGGCTCTCACTTCTTTAGGATATATACCTAGTAATGGGATTGCTGGATCAAATGGTATTTCTATTTCCAACTTTTTAAGGAATCACCATACCAATTTCCACAGTGGTTGAATCCTTTTAGTCCCACCAGCAGTGTACGAGAGTCTCAATTTCTCTACATCCTCACCAGCATTTGTTATTTTCTGTTATTTTGAATTTTGCTACTAGTTGCTGGGGTGAGATGGCATCTTATTGTTGTTTTGATTCACATCTCTCCAATGGTTAATGATCGTGAACATTGCTTCATGTGTTTGTTGGCCGCCTGAATATCCTCTTTGGTGAAGTGTTTGTTCATGTTTTCTGCCTATTTTTCAATTGGATTGTTTGTCTTTTTGTTGTTGTTGAGGTGTTGGAGTTTCCCATAAATTTTAGAGATAAATCCCTTGTCAGGTATGTCATTACTGAATATTTTTTTTCCCAGTCTGTAGGCTCTCATTTTACTCTTTTGGAGAAGTCTTTTGAAGTACATAAAAAAATTAATTTTTAGAAGGTCCCAAGTATCTTATCTTCTATTGTTTGTGCTTCTTGGTTTATGCTTGATTGTCTATTTATGCCATAAATTAGGGGGAGCTCTGGTAGCATAGTGCTTAAGGCACTTGACTGCTAACCAGGAGGCTGGTGGTTCAAACCCACCAGCCACTCCTCGGAAGGAAGATGAGGCAATCTACTTCTGTAGTGATACTGCCTCAGAAACCCAAGGAGGGGTCGCTATGAGTCCAGTCCAACTCAACGGCATATACCAGCAACAGCAACAACAAGTTTGCTCCTATTTTTTCCTTGAGGAACTTTATACAATTAGTTTCACATTTAAGTCTTTGATCCATCTGGAGTTAGTTTTTGTGTATAGTATGAGGTATGGATGTTGTTTCAGTTTTCTGCAAATGGATAACCAGTTTTCCCAGCACCATTTGTTAGAGACTATCTCTTCCCTATTTAATAGATTTTGATCCTTTGTCAAAGATCAGCTGACCATAGGTCAATGGATCTATTTCTGGGTTCTCAATTCTATTCCATTGGTCTATGTATCTGTCACTGTACCAGTACCAGGCTGTTTTGGTTACCATGGCTGTATAGTAGGTTTTGAGATCAGGCAGTGTGAGACCTCCTATTTTGTTCTTCTTCTTCAATAATGCTTTGCTTATCCAAGGTCTCTTTCTTTTCCATATAAAGTTAGTGATTGGTTTTTTCCATATCCTTAAAGAATGTTGATGGCAGCTGGATTGGGATTGCATTGAAAGTGTAGATTGCTTTGGGTAGAACTGACATTTTCACAATGTTCAATCTTCCTATCCACAAGCATGGTGTGTTCTTCCATTTATATAGATGTCTTATGCTTTCTTGAAGTAATGGTTTGTAGTTTTCTTTGTACAGGTCTTTTGTGTCCCTGGTAAAATTTATTCCCAAGTATTTTATCTTTTTGGTAGCTATTGTAAATGGTATTGGTTTTATTATTCCCTTTTCAGTAATCTCTTTGCTGGTGTAGAGGGATCCAACTGATTTTTGGATGTTGATCTTGTATCCTGATAATGGCTGATTTTTTAGAAGCAGATCTCCAGGCCTTTCTTCCAAGGAGCCTCTGGGTGGACTTGAACCTCCAATCTCTAGGTTAGCAGACATGCATATTAACCATTTGCACCATCCAAGGACACTACTAGTGTTGGGACATAGTATAGTGTAGTGGTTAAGAACATGAACACTAGAACCAGATTGTATTTGAATCCCAGTCTCATCACTTACTATCTATGAAATATGAAGCAAGATACATACATCTCTAGGCCTCCATTTTCTTATTTATTAAATGATGACGATAGGTTGTTATGAGAATTAAATATTATAATGTATAAAGTACTTATACCTAATAAATGTTATATAAATGTTATTAAACAGTTAATGTTTATTGAGCACTTACTATGTGCCTGACATCGTGGTAAGTATTTTATATGCTTTTTTTTTTCCATTTAAATTCCAAAAGAACCCTATGATGATGACACTAATAATATAGCAGTCCCTATTGTTGTTGTTAAAGGAGCTCTGGTAGCGCAATGGATAAGGCATTTGGCTCCTAACCAGAAGGTCGGTGGTTCAAACCCACCAGCCATTCCTCAGAAGAAAGAGGGGGCAATCCACTTCTATAAACATCGCCAGCCTCACAAACCTAATGGGGGTTGCTATGGGTCAGAATCAACTCAATGGCAGTGAGTTTATTATTATTGTTGTTGTTGTTGTTATTAGGTGCTGTCATGTCAGTTCCCTTTCATAGTGACCCTGTGTACACTGCCCAGTTCTGCGTCATCCCAGTTGTTGCTATGCTTTGTTGCAGGCGCTGTGTCAATCCATGTTGTTGAGGCACTTCCTCTTTTTGGCTGATCCCCTACTTTAACAAGCATAGTGTCCTTCTCTTTTGCCATACATGGTCCTCCTGATAATATGTCCAAAGTATATGAGATGAAGTGTCACTATCCTCACTTTCAAGGAGCATTCTGGCTGTACTTCTTCTGAGACAGATTTGTTCATTCTTTTGGCAGTCCATGGAATATTCAGTATTCTTCACCCATACCATAAGTAAAATGCATCAGTTATTTTTAGAACTTAGTCTTCATTGTCCAGCTTTTGTATGCATGTGAAGCAATTGAAAATTCTATGGTTTGTGTCTGGTGCAGCTTAGCCCTCAATGTGAACTCTTTGCTTTTTAACACTTTAAAGGTGTCTTTTGCAGAAGATTTTTTTTTTATTATTATTTGGGTGAAGATTTACAGAGCAAATTCACTTTCCATACAGCAGTTCACATATACTTTGTCTCATGTCATTGTTTTTGTAGAAGATTTGACCCATGCATTATGTCCTTGGATTTCTTGACTGTGCTGCTTCCATGAGCATTGATTGTGGGTCCAAGTAAAATGAAATCCTTGACAACTTCAATCTTTTCTGCATTTATCATGATGTTGCTTATTGATCCAATTGTATTTTTGTATTCTTTATACTGAGGTGTAATCCATATGAAGGCTGTAGTCTTTGATCTTCATCAATAAGTGCTGCAAGTATTCTTCACTTTCAGCAAGCAAAATTGTGTCATCTGCATATTGTAGGTTGTTAGTGCGTCTTCCTCCAATCCTGATGCTGTATTCTTCTTCATATAGCACAGCTTCTCAGATTATTTGCTCAGCACACAAATTGAATAAGTACGGCAAAAAGTCTCTAGGTGGTGCAGAAGATTTGCACTTGACTGTGAACTTAGAGGTGGAGAGTTTGAGCTCACCCAGCAGAGTGGTGGAAGAAAAGACCTGACCATCTGTGTCCATTATGATTACAGCCAAGAATAGCCTATGAAGCAGTTTTATTTGAAACATTTAACATATGGGGCCACCATGAGTCAAGATTAACTCAACAGCAATTAGTTTAGTGATTTTTTTAGTGCAAGGACATGGGACCTACAGCAAGGAGGTTGCAAATATACTGTCTAATACCGAAACTGAGGATGGGGGGTTGATGGGTCTTGTAAGTGGCTGGCCCAGAAGAGAACTTCCCCTTGCCAGGATCAAGGATGTTGTTAGTATGTTCCTAAGTGGGGTTCTCCAAGGAACCAAAAGAAACATCCCATGAAAGAGAGAGTCAATGTTGAACAACTGTTTGTTCTAGAGAACTCCAACACCAATTTCAGTCTAGAAAAATTAAAGAGGGGTCAGTTATTCTGGTGTTTGTGGGGGGGAGGGTGTTAGTGGTGAGGAAAGAAAATGGTGGGATGGGCAAGCATAGGTTGCCAAACAGACCCCAGCCCTCATCTTATTACACATTTTTATATGATAGGTCAGGGCCAAACAATGAAAGTGTCTAGATTTTTACCCAAAGCAAGGCATTTGAATCACTGAAATATGGCTATTTGGTGACTACAAGTGACAGGGCACTTTGAAGCACCTCAGAGTGACCAGAGTAGTAAACAAAAAACCAAACTTACTCCCATCAAGTAGATTCTGACTCATAGCGACCCCTTCTCAGGTTTCTGAGGTGGTATCTCTATGGAAGTAGGTTGCCCAGTCTTCCATCTAAGGAGTGGCTGGTGGGTTTGAACCGCCAGCCTTCTGGTTAGCAGTCAAATGCCTTAGGCACTATGCCACCAGAGCTCCTGACCAGAGTAGTTGTTGTTGTTATTGTTATGTGCCGTCGAGTCAGACCTGACTCATAGCAACCCCTTCTTGGGTTTCCGAGGCAGTATCACTATGGAAGTAGATTGCCCAATCTTCCTTCCAAGGAGTGGTAGGACCTAATTTAGATTTCACTCAATGGACAGGGAAGGATTCACCTTACATAGTGCTTTTGAATTGGCAGTTGGGAAAGTAAATCAAATTATTTTCTGCTTACACTCTGTGGAATCCTGCTCTTTAAACAAAATAGCTGCAAAAATAATGATATAACAACACTAGCATTGATTGAGCACTTAATCTGTGCTGGAGTCCCTGGGTAGTGCAAACAGTTAATGCAGCTGGATGTCTGAGTCTACCCAGAGACACCTTGGGTGAATGTCCTCATGATCTACTTCCCAAACATCAGCCACTGAACACCCTTTGGAGTGCTGTTGTGCTCTGACAGAAATGGGGTCACCACAAGTCAGATTCCACTTGATGGCAACTGGTTTACTCTGTGCCAGTGCAGGTTTAAAGTACTTGATATGCCTTGCTCATTTAATTCTCATAACAATCCTATGTGGTAAACCAATGGGTTTTGTAAAACCTATTTTATGAAAAAAAAAAAAAAGGAAACTGAGGAGGAGAAATTAAGCACCTGCTAGGAGCTCTGGTGGTGTAGTGCCCAAGGCATTTGACTGCTAGCCAGAAGGCTGCTGGTTCAAATCCACCAGCTACTCCTTGGAAGGAAGACTAGGCAGCCCCGGAAACCCAAGGAGGGGTCACTAGGAGTTGACTCGAGGGCAGTGAGTTGTTTTTGGTTTTGTGTTTAGTTTTAATAATACAGCTAGTAATTAATTCATAGATCTGGAATCCACTTGATGTTGAGTACATTCAAATATGGACCTTGGCAGATTAACCCTCCCCATGAGCTCGGTCTCAAGTCAGAAGCTCTCTCATATGGAAAAGGAGATGGTTGCATGGCACAAGTACTTGCTCTAAAATCCCAGGAGATACCCCAGATTCTCTCAGTAGTCCCCAGACTTTGTATAGGTCCACATAGCATCATGGCCTAACAGGATCTTTCCAGATTCATAGGGCCAGGGGACGAGCTCCTGGTCAGGTCTCTTGGAAAGATTAGCAGGAAGATTCAGGACACACACCTGTGGTTTGACAGCAGCCTTTCTTAAAGGTATCCAACTGTTCTTTATTTTAAAAAAAAGCACGCTTTGGATCTTTTAATCAACTTAAGTTTAGGACTTGCCTGAGGGCCCAGTACTCCTTGCTCTGTTGAGTTTGAATTGGTATAGGATCCTGTTTGTCAGGTCTGGTATTTTTCTCCTGATACAATCAAACAATCTTTTGTGTTACCTGACAATTTTGTTCCTGTGGTCTCCATAATTAATAAGCCAAATCTTGGGGAACTGAGCTTTTCCCATGCTTATGTGACTACGAATATCTAACAGATGCAGCTACCCCAGATGACACATCCACTTGGCTTCCATCTCATAACAGTCACTACCTGGACCCTCCTTGTCACAATGCCTTTCATCCTCAATGTAGTCAGTAAACTGATTTTTGTTTCAAGTTCTTAAAGTGAGATATGAGACAATAAACAAGGATAAAGTGGGTGTTAAGGATTGAAGTAATGTTCAGAGATTGAAAGAACATAAAAACCAGTTGAATATTCACGGGTTTGAGTTAGAGAATTCCTGAAAAAATGAGAATGTCAAAATTTTCCCATTCTAAAACGGTTGTATCCTAACATTAGGTACCTTTTTATTTTACCTGAAAAATGAGGAATAAAAATCTTATACAGTTTGAAAGACAGATATTGATAAGTAAATAAAAATAAAATACTAAGAAATAAGAAGATATTACAAATATTATGAACTGTTTTGTACTGGTGCATAAATAGAGATGATAAATGCAACAAAATTGAGATTTCAGAAATAGTCCTAACTATGGATAAATAACTGAAACCAAACCAGTTGCCATTAAGTCAATTCCAGCCCATGGCGACCTCGTGTGTATCGGACCAGAACCGCACTCCATGGGGTTTTCAGGGGCAGATTTTTCAGAAGCAGATCACCAGGCCTTTCTTTGAAGCACTTCTAGGTGGACTCACACTGACAACCTTTTGGTTAGTAACTGAGCACTTAAGTATTTGCATCACTCAGAGACTTCTATAAGATAAAGGTCATATTTTTAATTTGGAAGGAAAAGAAATGTTGTTGGGATACTTGACTTACAAGTACATTGAGTGGCAAGATGGAATTATCCCAGAAGGTAAATAGAAAATTTCTCAGCAATCTCTAGGACACCTTCACTTTTTGCAGTTTTCCATCAAATGTAGAGGAAAATGATAAAAGGCAGGGATCACCACTCTGGGACTGCCCGCCAATAGGCCAGGAAAAGGTGTCAGGATGCTAGAGTCAGCAACATTGAGTCAGGAAATCTTGGTGGCCTGGATGATCTAAAGAATCCTCTTCTAGAGTTTCTGCAAAGAAGACTTAGATTTCATAGAGATATTCAGAAACTAAGATAAGTTCTCACTTTCCTGAGTAAGTGGTACCCATGTCAAATTTAAGCCATTTTCCTGGATTATGTCTCAGATCGTGTTATGACTGGCAAGTGGAAAAGGAGAACAAACCAGTCTCCAGACATGTTAATTTGATGGTTTTCATCATGATACATTTAGCATTAATAGGAATAAGAGGAAAATATTTAAGTTGGTTCTCTATCAACTTTAATTTTCCATTTGCAGCTTAATAACTAACTAAATATTATAAATACTTGATGAAATGACCATCGGTGTAAGGCAGTGGTTCTTAATTGGGGGCATCTTTGCCCCTCAAGGGGCATTAGGAAATGTCTGGAGATATTTTTGGTTGTGACAACTGGGGGGGTTGCAACTGACATCTAGTGGGTAGAGAGGAAAGGGATGCTGCTAGACATCCCACAATGCACAGCACAGCCCCCCACAACACAGAATTATCTAGCCCAAAATGTCTATATGTGCTGAGGATGAGAAACCATGGTCCATTTTGTTCCTAGTACGGCAAGTGAAATGTTCCTGGATTGACCCAAATTGATGAGAAAATTCAGCCTTCCTTTGATTTAAAGTCAATAATTTGTTGTCTATGAACTTAATGCAGTTCTAAAAACTATCAACTAGCTTCTAAGGTCCACCTTTTTAGTATTTCCTAACTCTTTTCCCTTTCTCCCACATTTCCATGCTGTATTTTATATTCATCCCAGATATTCCCAAAATAATCTTGGCATCATTGTGCTATATCCTTTGTAATACCAGCTACAGTTGAGTTGATTCAGAGTAGAACTGCACAGAGAATTTTCACTAGCTGTAACCTTGAGAAAATGGATCACCAGGCCTTTCTTTCAAGGAAACTCGGGGTGGATTCAAGCTGCCAGCCTTTCCATTAGCAGCTGAGTATACTAATCATTTGTACCACCCTGGGACTCCTTTCAAATAGCTAATGTTTAAGGACCATTCATATATGTCAGGTGTTGTGCTAAGTGTTTTTTGGCATTAACCTTTTTAAGGTTCATAGCCCCTGTTTTTAGAGATGTTACTTTCCTCCTGGTCTGACTCTACAGTACACCTGTACTTGAAATACAATGCCTTTCTTATCGCACCATCTGTGAGCTCTGATTTTCCCACTGGGTCTTGATATGCTTGAATTGTGTCCCCAGAAAATATGTGTTGAAAATCCTAACTGCTATAGCTATGATTATAATCTCATTTGGGAATGTGCTTTCTTAGTTATGTTAAGGACACAGTATTAGTGTAGGATGTGTCTGAAATCAATCTCTTCTGAGATATGAAAGAGGTTAAACAAGCAGTCAAGAGAAGTAGAAATGGAGGTAGATAGATGCCATACCACATGAAAATTGCCAAGGAGCCAAGGAACATGGTGCCTACAGATGCTGAAAAGAGCCTAAGACCATCCCCCAGAACAAACAGAAAGGACATCTTCTCCCAGAGCTAACACCCTAAACTTGTGCTTCAGCCTCCTAACTGTTTGTTAAGGCCACCCATTTGTAGTATTTCTGTTATAACAGCACTAAATAACTAAGACACTTCCCCTCCTACAGCTGAGTCTTGCTCATTTCCATATCCTCAAAGCACCCCATATGAAACCTCACACAGAGCAAGATAAATGACTATTGAATGAGAAAAAAAAAAACACAGATAAATGGTTGTATAGACATATGCCATCAAATTTGCAATCTGTCACATTTGTAGTACCCACATATAGATTCTTTATGACATAAAGAAGATAATCTATTTCAGTTTTCCTACATGCAAAAGAAAAAAAAAAGAATTAAGGATTATTATAGTATCTGGAAGGTTTTATAAAAATATACAGCTGAAAAATGTAGGTTTTCATCTTGACTTTATGTTCCAGTGTCTTAATTCAATTCCCAATGACCTAAGAAAAGCAGTATTATTCAAGAAGTATTTTTTGAACAGTTTACTTGCTTGATATTTCAAATACTTTGTCATATGTAATAATATCTGAAGTGTCAATGTGGCTTAAAGTTTTTGTGTAGGGTGTTCTGTTGACTGTTATAATCTGTCTGCAGCTTTTTCACAGTGAATGCACAACCTTGTTATGTCTCCACAAAAAAAAAAAAAAAAAAAAAAGCTACATTATAATCAATTGCCTGAACTTGAGAATGAACTTTGATCTTTTCTTTTATCCCATGGAGTATCCATCCTATAGGTGCTCTGGTAGCGTAGTGCCTAAGGCACTTGACTGCCAACCAGAAGGCTGGCAGTTCAAAGCCACGAGCCACTCCTCGGAAGGAAGATGGGGCAATCTACTTCCGTAGTGATACTGTTTCAGAAACCCAAGGAGGGGTCGCTATGAGTCGGTCCAACTCTATGGCACATAACAACAACAACAACTGTGAAGTAACTCTTTGGCACATGGAAAAGATACAAAGGTGTGTAAGGAAATACAATAAGGCTTATCCTTTCGAACTTGCGGAGCAGTGAACAGAGTTGAATTTCCCCTCCCTTCCCTGTTTGTTCAGTGAGCAGAGTGAGAGATTTCCCTCAGTTGTTTGCCTTTTAATTATAAATACACATTTAGTTATTCATGCACATTGCAAAAAGGGCAAATACATAGTAATGGTTCTATATAAAATGTCTCCAGATCCTCATTCTTCACTGCTACTTTCTTTCCCCAGAAGCACTCTTTTATTACTATTTTAATTTTGGGATGAGCAATTCTGATGGTCACCACTCATCAGTTTGTCATATTGTGGTGACTTGTGTGTTGTTACAACGATGGAAGCTATGACATAGTTATTTCAAATACCAGCAGGGTCACCCATTGTGGACTGGTTTCAGTGGAACTTCCAGACCAAGAAAGAATAGGATGAAAGGCCTGGCAACCTACTTCTGAAAATTAGCAAGTGAAAATCTTACGGATCACAACAGAATGTTGTATGACTCATTTGCTTTGCACACATCATCAGGAGGGATCGATCGCTGGAGGAGGACATCATGTTTGGTGACGCAGAGGCACAGTGAGGGTGAGGACAAAGAAGACCCTTGGGGACATGGTTGGCACAGCAGCCACAACAAGGGACTCAAACATGTTGGTAATTGTGCACGTGATACAGGACCAGGCAGTGTTTCATTTTGCTGTAGGTGGGGTCCCCACAAGTTGGAGTTAACCTGAAGGCAGCCATCTGTCACCTAAGCATCTAATTCTAATGGTGCAAACATCAAAAGCTATGAAAAGGTGAAGTCTCTCTCCCATTTCTCATTATTCCATCAAAGGTAATCATTATTATTAGCTGTGTTTGCTCTTCCAGGATGAGCACAGAATTTTCTAATATTTAGAAAAGAACACTTTTGCTGAAGAGTACACATACTAAGCTAAATATTTGCAACATAAAGTTCAGTAGAAATATAGTAACATTTGTTGTCCATTTTCCCCCTTTCTACGTGTATTTTTAGGACCAGAGAATGGAAAGGCACACAGGAGAATACAAGTCTGATTAAACATCTGAGTCAACTAAATAAATTTCTTTTCTTCAGAAGGTAGTTTATTGCTTTGATTTGTTGGCTTATTGGGGAGGTGGAAGAGGACTCCCACAAAACTTGGGGAGGTTCATACCTAACAGACAAAATAAGAAAATGCCTAACATTTTAGATCTAGCATTTGGTTTAACTGAGCAAAAGTAAAATTTTGGCTTCAGATCCTATATTGCTTATTAATCTGAACCACAAATGTCTCTATGTGATGCAACCGTTCAGGCAAAGGCCAATGATTTTCCAGGAAATACCTCAATATTGTATGTGTTTGAGAAGTATGTGCTCAGCCCTTTCCTAAGATAAAATCGCACTATTTCTCCACATGAGAACACACTTGCCAGCGTGGACATTTCAGTTAACCTATTAAACACACTGGTCCAAATCTGTCACAGGAGAGTTAAAACTCTAGCTTCGGTCAGAATGTGGGTCCAAGGTTTAATGTGACTGGTAATACTTTTCAGAATTGCTTGTTCTTATTATTTTACTTTGCCTCTGTTTTTCCTCCATGTTTGTGCAGAAAGGAAAAAGAAATTGCCCAATATAGCGCTCAAGGAAGCTATATGTACAATATGAACAGAACAGATTTTTCTCATAACAATATTACTTTTCAAGATCTGCTTCTTACTTAATTAAGATAGGCTTCTGAAAATCTCAGGGTACTTTAAAGTCTTAAAAAGCATTTTCTTCCTATCTTAAATCTCATTAACTAGCTATTTGATCCTCACAGTGCCCATCTAATGAAAGTGGAGAGAACAGGTTATTATTACCTGTCTGTGCATGAGAAAGCTGAGGCTACAGAAATAGCCTATGTGCTGAGGGACACACAAAAAGTCAGAGATAAAATCTAGGAAAGAATGCTGGGCTCTCGCATCATTATTTGCTCTGCCTAGAACACCTTGTTTGTGATATTCTTTCCTTTATCCTTAACTTGAGAGCTCTGGTGGCTTAGTGGTTAAAACATTGGGCTGCTAACCAAAAGGTTGGTAGTTCAAACCTATGCTACTCACCAGGAGAAAGATGCTGCTTCTGTAAAGATTTACAGCCTTGGAAACCCTATGGGGCGGTTCTATTCAGTCCTAAAGGGTCACTATGAGCTGGAATTGACTCAGTGGCAGTGAGGTTTTTTGGTTTTGCCCTTAACCAAGCAATTTCCCTGCCTACAGTATCATGCCATTCATTTTGTCAATTGGAAACTAGTATGCAGAGAGGAAAGCTAGAAAATGAATAAGGAAGACCAGAGAAGAGTTGATGCATTTGAATTGTGCTGCTAGCAAAGAATACTGAAAATAGCATGGACTGCCAAAAGAATGAACAAATCTGTCCTGGAGGAAGTACAGCCAGAATGCTCCTCAGAAGCTGGCATGGCCAGACTTCATTTCACTTACTCTGGTCAGAAAATACCAGTTCCTGGAGAAGGATATCATGCTTGGTAAAGTAGAGGATCAGTGGAAAAAGGGGAAGATCCTCAACCACATGGATTGACACAGTGGCTACAACAATGGTCTCAAGTGTGACAACAATTGTGAGGATGGTGCAGGACCAGGTAGTGTTTCGTTCTGTTGTACATAAGTTCACTATGAGCCAGAGCCAACTTAACAGCACCTAAACACAACAAATACAAAGAAGAAGAGTGGTACTCCCAGAACACCTGGACCAAACGGTTGATGTTGTTATTGTTATTTGCCATCGAGTAGGACCTGACTCATAGGGACCCCTCCTTGGGTTTCCAAGGCAGTATCATTACAGAAGTAGATTGCCCAACCTTCCTTCCTAGGAGCGGCTGGTGGGTTTGAACCACCTGGTTAGCAGTCAAGTGCCTTAGGCACTACGCTACCAGAGAATAGCACTTACAGTTGCCTGGCCCTGATCTTTCTCTCAGTTCCTTTGACCTCACATTTGGCATAGTGATCTTAGAGGCCTTTCCAGTTGCCTGCAAGTTGATTCTGACTCCTGGTAACTCTACATGTATCAGAGTAAGACTATGCTCCATAGGGTTGTCAGTGGATGATTTTTCAGAAGTACATTACTAGGCCTTTCTTTCAAGGGATATCTGGGTTTACTTGAACCTTTTACTTTTTGGTTAGCCGTTGAGTACCTTAAAAATTTGCACCACCCAGAAGTCCAGCTGAATGACATAAAGCAGCCCAAGTGTCTCCTGGAGTGATGGCTTCTCTCTACTACCACTATGCAAGACAGGACATCAGCTTTTGCCGTTGACTAGAAGCCAAGAGGGAGGAATCCTGGGCTACACATTTTGGAAATATGTAAAATGCCGACAGTGGAAGTATCAGGATAATTCAGGACAAGTTAGTGTATGTCTGGAAAATCCAAATAGGTCAAGGAAAAGTAGTTTGAGGCCTTGGAAAATTGTCTCAATTTCTGGTTTATTTTGCTTATGTGGACACAGCTTTAAAAATATCCACTTTTGAAAAGTCCCTGAACACAACACCCTGGTCCACAGGAAGGGTTTCATAAAATTAAATCCCTTAGAAAGCTATTCCTCAGAAATTTTGATGCTAAAAATCATTAAAATCCAGCAGATTGGAGGAAAAAAAAAATCCTAGTAGTCTAAGGAACATTATATCATAGAACAAATCCCTTCAGCAGTAAATTCTCCATTTTACCTACTTTTGACTTTAAGGCATGTTTGCCCTCTGGAGACCTGGACAAGTTACCTTTGGTTTCCTTCATACAGAAGAACTTCTTTAACTGAGAAGCAGTGAAGAAAAAAAATAGTCAGAAAGAGAGTAAGAGAATAGGATTATAAAATAACTAGAACAAAAATAGTATCCATTTTGTATACAAATGAGTTGATTATCACATACCTTTGAGCACCAAAATTTATTGGTTATACCAAAAAAAAAAACCAAAAACACTTACTCCTGTTGAATCAGTTCCGACTTATAGCGACCCTTTCTTGGGTTTCCAAGGAGGTATCTCTATGGAAGTAGATTGCTAAGTCTTCCTTCTGAGGAGTGGCTGGTGGGTTTGAACTGCCAGCCTTCTGGTTAGCAGTCAAATGCCTTAGACATTACACACCAGAGCTCCTATTGGTTATAGTAAAATATTTTTATTGTAGAAGTAAGAGTTTTTCTAATTACAGAAAAATTAGAAGTTGCAAGTGAACAAAAAAGAAAAATCATCCATAATTACTTTACCAAGATAATTCCTCTGCAACTTAATGAATTTCTAACATATTTTCTTCTGGTATTTTATTTTTCTTTACAGGAGCTCTGGTGGCGTGGTGCCTAAGATATTTTACTGCTAACCAGAAGGCCAGTGGTTCAAACCGACTGGCCACTCCTCGGAAGGAAGACTGGGCAATCTACTTCCATAGAGATACCGCTCGGAAACCCAAGGAGGGGCCACTGTGAGTCATATCCGACTGGACGGCATTTGTTTATGTGTGTGTGTGTGTGTGTACATATTGTTGTTGTTGTTGTTATTTGTCGTCGAGTCGGACCTGACTCATAGTGACCTCTCCTTGGGTTTCCGAGGCAGTATCACTACGGAAGTAGATTGCCCCATCTTCCTTCCGAGGAGTGGCTGGTGGATTTGAACCGCTAGCCTTCTGG
>NW_006921768.1:3485720-3539405 GCF_000298275.1 Orycteropus afer afer
ACCTCTTCCTAGTGTCCATCCCTCCATACTCTCCTACCCCCTGAGCTGTCTCCCTGTGCATAAGCAGCCCTTCTTTCTCCCATGATTGTTCTCTCCAAGGCGTGTATCTACTTGAGGTAAATGTTTAACTCACATGCCTGTATTTTGTTTAGCTGGAAACCACAGGTGTGAAGGCCCAATTCTAACCAGCACACAGATCTACCCACCACCATTCCCAGCTCTCACACAGTGAAGCTCATCAGGACAAGGAACTTCCTTTCTTTTAGCCTCAGATATTTTAACACCAATCTTATTGGTTGATCTTTCCATTTTACTTTCAAAAAACAGGAGAAGAAAAACTAAAGTATTTTCTAAAGTTTCCTAGAGTTACAAAGCAAAATATTTCAAAAGTGTGTGTAAATGATGGTTATTTTTAAAAGAAATGTGGTTTAGAATTCTAAGTAATTGAGGTGTTCAGAAAACCCTTCATAAATGAGACTCAAATACCTTTAAAAAAAAAATTATTGTGATTTGGGTGAAAGTTTACAGAGCAAATTCATTTCCCATACAGCAGTTCATACCCATTTTGTTTCATGACATTGACTGCAATTCCCCACAATATAACAGCTCTCTTCCCGCTTCCTCCCCATAGTCACTTCTTCCCTGTGTCCTTCTCTCCCCTGTACTGCATGCCCCCACACACACCCCCACACCCCTGCGCCCCCGCTATCTCGCTATGTAAATACTGCCCTTCTATTCTCCCAGGATTGATTGAAAGCTCCAAGGAGTGTATCTACCTGATATAAATGTTTACCCCATATACCTGTCTATTGTTTAGCTGGAAGCCACAGGAGCTCCAGACCTGAAGGGTAACTAGGGGCCATAGTCTTGGGGGTCTTACCAGGCTCTATCAGACCAGTAAACCTGGTCTTTTTTCATGATTGAGATTCAAATATCTTGAATGCTCCAAGATAATCGCTACTTTACATGCTAGCTTTTCTTCAATTTGGTTAACTTTTAAGTAATCAAATCTCTGTTAGTTCCTTCTTAATGTTTTTCACCTTGGATAGAAAAATTGAATACAATGCCGGATCAGGTTAGTGGCTTTTACCTTTAAAAGATGCCTGTGGCATCTTGACATTCATTGGACAAATATGTATTTAGAACTTTTAACTTAATATTCTTAACAAAAGGTTTGAAGGAAAAGTAACCTGGATCATGGAGAAGAGAGTAACTTTTGATGAGGGGATAAGCAGTAGCTCTGGGAACAACTAATGACCAGAAGCCAGCCAGAAGGGCAATGTGTTCCAGGCAAAGAACACACAATTCCAGACAACACTAAGTTAGATAGGGCTAATTTGTAAATATGGGTTCTGTCTAAATAAGAAACATGGTCCCTGTTCAAAGTAGAGCCATGTTTCTTGTTATTGTGAGTTGCTGTCAAGTAGGCCCATGACTCCTAGCAACCCCATGTACAACAGAATGAAAGGCTGCCAGGTCCATCAGCCCCATGATCTATTTCTGATCAGACTGTTGGGATCCACAGGGTTTTCACTGGTTGATTTTCGTAAGTAGAACTCCAGGCCTTTCTTCCTGGTCCGTCTTAGTCTGGAAGCTCTGCTGAAACCTGTTCTGCTTTATAGCAACACACAAACCTCCAGACAGATGGGTGGGGCTTGTGCATAAAATGCCTTGACCAGGAATTGAACCTGGGTCTCCCACGTGGAAGGCAAGGATTCTACCACTAAACTACAGTGATCTAGAGCCATATTTGGTGATTTAATATCTTTAGACAAGCAGGCATTAACAAATCTCTGATGAAGTAAAAATTAATTTGAAGAGTTTTTATTTCCTTTTATTGTGGTTATATACATAAAATCATGTGTACATATATATATATACATAAATAGCATAAAATTTTACAATTTTAACCTTTTATTGCAGTAAAATATATGTAACAAAAATGTCATTTCAGCTACTTAAGTGTACAATTTCATGACATTAATCACATTCACCATGTTGTAACACCACCACCATTATCCATCTCCAAAATTTTTTCAGCACTGCAAACAGAAACTCCGTACCCATGAAGTAAAAGTTTCTGATTCCCCTTTTCTCCCACTCCCTGGTAACCACTAATAAATTCTAGTGTCTATATATTCTCTTTCTTTTTAACACATTGTGGTAGTTAAGTTTGCATGTTAACTTGGCTGGGCCTGGTTGAATGGCTGGGCAGCTGATGGTAGTTATTCCCCATGGTGAGACTGGGAATTAACTCCATGGTGGAATCTATTGGAGCAGCTGAGTAGCTACTTTAGGTATGTGGTCTGCTTCCCGTATGTAAGAAACCACTTTGGGAATGGTCTCTAGCCTTTTGGCACGCTTGAACCCTGCATATAGCCAACTCATTGTTCAACAGCTTTTCATGCCCTGCCAAATCTTGGGACTTCATCTAAACTTGAATTAATGGCCTGCCATGTTGTTTGGTAACATTGGGACTATGCCTTTTACTTGTCAACCTTGGGCTTGTCAGCCTCAGCAGCCAGCAGCTGTCTAAGTGAAGAAAAGCCTCTAGCTTCAGTGGGCCAGGAGCAGAAGGTAGAGCTGAAGCCCAAGGTTGAGAGGCTTTCACCCAGCCCCTAAAGCCTGGGACTTTGAATTTAGACTTAAAGCCTCCAAAATTATAAGAGAATAAACTCCTGTTGGTTCAAGCCATTCCATTTGTATATTTCTGTCAGAGCAGCACTAGGTAACCAAAACACACATCATACTCAAGTTATCAATATATCCATCAACAAATAATATTTTCCTGGCATGATGGGGCTAGCCTATAGAATCTGTAAGCTTAAATCTACTTGAAAAGAGAAAATGAATACTGAAAGAATGAAAATGCATTGAAATGTCAACCCATGGGAATTAATTGAAAGTTGAGCGGAAATTCATAGATGAGTTCACAAAAGGATCAGTGGTCTAAAGTAGGAGGTGAGACTTTATCCACTTCATCAGTAAATATTGATTGAATGTTTATACTTAGGCTAAGTTTTAGGACAAACATAGGATAACTGAAGTATCTATTTTTGTCCTTGAAGGACTCATTGTCTAATGTAGTGAGCATAAAAATTAAATAAATAATTACAATTCAATACTATAATACAGATATGTACAAATTACTGTGGGAACAGAAGACATTTATGGAAGCACAAAGGAAGACTGGCTCTACATGGGGAAAACTGATGAAATCAGAAAAAAAAAAAAATGACAGTTGTGTTAAGCCTTAAAGAATGAGCTAGCTCTTATTTAGGGCTTGGTTTCTAAATGTTGATATACAAAGTGAACCCTTAAATCATCCATATGGTATAGCTCCTAGATATATAATATTTGGGGGGAGGGACAAAACAGTTGCCATGGAGTCAGTTCCAACTTGTGGCAACCCCAGGTGCTCCAGAGTAGAACTGCCCATAATGTTTTCAATAGCTGTGACATTTCGGAAGTAGATCACCAGAACTCTCTTTTGGTTTTTACCTCAGTGTTTAACCAGTGGCACCACCAAGTGACTGCGTACAGTATTTAGATATCCAGTAAACCCAGCACTGCCAGCTTTTCATCCACCTTTGGAATAGACAGCTGTTTCTTCTTTGATGACTAAGTTGGCTTGTGCTTATTGTCTTTGTTGTATGAAAAATACTTACCTTTAAACACTGAAATTGCACCCTCTATGGTGAGATGCTCACACTACCATCTGAGAGACATGAAGGATCTGAGGCCAACTGAGGGAATAATAGATTCAAGCTTCTGTCTCATGTTCATTCAGTAAAATAAACTCATTGAGTAGAATAAACCCACTGCCATTGAGTCAATTTTGACTCAGAGCGATCCCCATTGGGTTTCCAAGGTGGTAAATCTTTATGGATGTTGATTGCCTCATCTTCCTTCCAGGAAGTGGCTTGTGAATTTGAACTACCAACCTTCTGGTTAGCAATCAAATGCCTTAGGCACTGTGCCACCAGAGCTCTTTCATTAAGTAGAATGGTCAGGCCCTCTTTTGTCCTCAAATTACTTTTGCCCTCTTTTCTTTCTGTCTCTTTGCTACAGTGTAGAGTTGACTTTTCAAAACTTAAACTCATATATGATGTAGTCAGTAGCTCATCCTGTGAGAGAAAGAGAGAAGAATACCCTAGAAGGAAGGACAAGATGTGAAAGGCATGGCAGAGGAAAATGATCTTGGAATGTTCAGGAAAAACTAAGAATTCTGTTGTTGTTGTTGTTAGGTGCTGCAAGTCATCTCCAACTCATAGAGACTCTATACACATCAGAATGAAAAACTGCCCTGTTCTGTACTAACCCCATGATATACGTGAGCCCATCATTGCAGCCACTGTGTCAATCCATCTCATTGAGGGCCTTCCCTTTCTTCATTGACCCTCCACTTTACCAAGCATGATATCCTTCTCCAGGGAATGGTTCCCTCTGACAACATGACCAAAGTAGGTGACACAAAGTCTGGCCATTCTTGCTTCCAAGCAGCATTCCAGCTGCACTTCTTCCAGGACAGATTTGTTAGTCCTTTTAGCAGACCATGGTACTCTCAGCATTCTTCTCCAACACCACAACTCAAAAGCACCAACTCTTCTTCAGTCTTCCTTATTTATTGTCCAGCTTTCACATGCATAAGAGGCAATTGAAAATACCATGGCTTGGGTTAGGCGCACCTTAGTCTTCAAGGAGATATCTTTGCCTTCAGCATTTGAAAGAGGTCTTTTGCAGCAGATTTGCCCAATGCCCAATTCATCTGATGTCTTGACTGCTGCTTCCATTGGTGTTGATTGTAGAACAAAGTAGTATGAAGCTCTTGACAATTTCAATCTTTTTTCCATCCACCATGAAACTGTTTATTGGATCAGTTGCAAGGATTTTTGTTTTCTTTATGCTGAGGTGTAATCCACACTGCAAACTGTAATCTTTAATCTTCCTCAGTAAGTGCTTCAAGTCATCCTCACTTTCAGCAAGCAAAGTTGTGTTATCTGCATATTGCAGGTTGTTAATGAGTCTTCCTCCAATCCTGATGCCATATTCTTCTTTATATAATCCATCTTTTCAGATTATTTGCTCAGTATTCAAATTGAATAAATATGGTGAAAGGATACAACCATGACCTTCTTGATTTTGAACCATGCAGTATCCCCTTGTTCTGTTCAAACGACAGCCTTCTGGTCTATGTACAGGTTCCTCATGAGTACAATCAAGTGTTTTGGAATTCCCATTTTTCTCAATGTTATCCATAATTTGTTATGATCCACACCATTGAATGCTTCTGCATAAGAAATAAAACATAAGTAAACATTCTTTAAACAAACTTTAAAGTAAGTTTTCTGCTATTCTTTGCTTTCAGCTGAGATCCATCTGACATTAGCAATGATATCCTTCATTCCATCTCCTTTTCTGAATCAAGCTTGCATTTCTGGAAGCTCTCTGTCAATACATTGCTGCAACCATTTTTGAATTATCTTCACTAAGATTTTACTTGCACATGATATTAATGATATTGTTTGATAATTTCCACATTCTGTGGTATATGGGTACAAATATGGATCTCTTCCAGTCAATTGGCCAAGTAGCTGCCTTCCAAATCTCTTGGCATAGCCAAATGAATGCCTCCAGTAGCTCATCCATTTGTTGAAACATTGCAATGGATATTCTGTCAATTCCTGGAGCTTTGTTCTAGGAGAACTAAATTATTGGATAGTGTGCCAAGAGACTGGTAAACTAGAGTTGGACATCTTATCTCAGCATAGAAGATTTTAGATTTAATCATGTAGGCAATAAGGAGCCATCTAATATTTTCAAGTCAGGAAATGATGTAATAGCTTTTATTTTGAAAAGACCATTTTTATAGCATGCTAAGGATGAGGTAAGCAAATTTTATTTTTTTCTGTGAAGGCTCAGATTATAAATATTTTAGGCTTTGCAGGTCATACTGTCCCTGTGGCTATCATATACACATTGTAACATAAAAGTAACCTTGTTGTTGTTGTTAAGTGCCATCGAGTCGGACCCGACTCATAGCGACCCCTCCTTGGGTTTCGGAGATAGTATCACTACGGGAGTAGATTGCCCAACCTTCCTTCCGAGGAGTTGCTGGTAGGTTTGAACCGCCAACCTCCTGGTTAGCAGTCAAGTGCTTTAGGCACTGTGCCACCAGAGCTCCCAAAAGTAGCTATAGACAGTATATAAACAAATGGGCATGGTTGTTCCAATAAAACTTTATTCACAGAAAGAGGTCACAGCAATTTGGCCTGGTAGGCTATAGTTTCTTGATCCCTGGGTTAGAAAGGGGTAGGTTACTCTTGGAAAGATAGCTAAGTAAACTGAAGCAATAGTCTAGGCCAATGGTTTTCAAAGTATGGGGGCCTCTGGACTATCAGCATCAACATCACTTTTAACTTTTTAGAAATGTACATTCTCAGGCTCTACCCCAGACTTGCTAAATCAGACATCCTGGATATAGGGCCCAGAGTCTGTTTGAAGAAGCCTTCCAGGTTATTG
This sequence comes from Orycteropus afer afer, assembly GCF_000298275.1. Classification (NCBI taxonomy): domain Eukaryota; kingdom Metazoa; phylum Chordata; class Mammalia; order Tubulidentata; family Orycteropodidae; genus Orycteropus; species Orycteropus afer. Next base: position 3,492,243 of record NW_006921768.1, read on the forward strand.
TTATGCCTGCTGAAGTTTGAAAACCATTGGTCTAGGAAAGATAAAAGAGAATCCATTTTCACATTTGGACATGGCAGTGGGAAAGAATAAAATGGGACAGATTTAAGATGTTTCAGCAAGGTGGGATCTTACTTTCTAATGTACTGATGTGTAATCAACAGGATTGTGATGATTGTTTGGATGGGAGGTTGGGGAGAAAGAAAAGAGTATGTAAGTTATCTTTATCTGTTTTGTTCTCTTCTGTATCTCCAGTGCTTGGAACACTGCTAGGCAGAATGTAGGTGCCATGAGTCAGAATCGACTCAATAGGCACCCACAAGAACAACAACCAAACCAAAAAAAAAAAAAAAAAAAAAAAAAACAAAAACTCACTGCCATTGAGTTGGTCCCGAATCATAGAGACCCCTCCTTGGGTTTCCGACACTTATCACTACAGAAGTAGATTCCCCAACCTTCCTTCCCAGGAGCGGCTAGTGGTTTTGAACCACCAGCCTTCTGGTTAGTAGTCAAATGCCTTAGGCACTGTTAAATGAGATATGTAAAGCACCTGGCACAGAATAGGAGCTCAATAAATGGCAGATGTTGGTATTTTATGTCTTTAACACATTCTTTGGATAGGTGCATTGTATAAAGGTGATGGTAGCCTCCTCATTCAAGAAGTTACAATTTATGTCCACTAGAGCTCTGGTAGCACAGTGCCTAAGGCATCTGACTGCTAACCAGGAAGCTGGTGGTTCAAGCCCACTATCCACTCTTCAGAAGCAAGACTGGGCAATCTACTTTTGTAAAGATTTACCACTTCAGAAACCCGAGGTTTCTATGAGTCAGAATTGACTCCAAGGCAGTGGGTTTGGTTTTTTTGGTTTAGTACCTCTGAATGAGTTTCACTGTTTCGCTTAAAGGACTCAACTCCTTGTTCAAGGTATGTTGACATCAGGGCTTCAAACTGGAACAAAGCAAAAAATTGAAACTGAAATTTCCACCCTAATGAAACTGAAACCCGAATAGAAAAAAAAATGTTTTTCTGAATCCAAATCGAAATTGAAAACTGATATATATATTTTTTCTCTCTGCTATTTCCAGTTCAACTATCATTTTTTAATTGTAAACAAGAACACTGGATCATTTATGTTTGATTTGCATCTGGCACCCACATATGCTGAGTGCTTCTAGGACATCGCTGGTAAGGGCACAATTCACTACTTCAGCAAGTGATGCTGCAGAGCCACAGCTAAAGGAGATGACTGCTCTTACAGGAGATGACTCACAGGCCAGTCAGAATTTGCTGTTTCTGCTCCATGCTTGACCTCTCTGAAGTAAGGAGCTGTGCCTTACCGAACTTGTGAGAAACACCCAGCGATTGAGAACACTTATAGTCAGAAAACTGAATAAGCTGGTTAAACTGCATGGAGTTCTGAATAAAGTTTCATGTGAACATATTAGCCAAGTGAGTGTAAACATTTTAAACTTTTGTTTCTCTCAATTTTTTAAGTGTGATATTTAAATTCAAGACATAGAAAATAGTATATAATATTTAATGATTCCATTCTTGTATTCAATCTCAATCAAAATGTACTATCACACCATGTTCGTCCTTACACATTTAAATTTGATATTTATTGCACAAATCAAAATGTTAACAAACATTAGCAACTAGCAGGATGAAAATTAATGTTTGAATTGCAATATTTTATCATTTCACTGAAAACAACTTGATGGCATCACTATGGAGTGAGCTTTTTCTTCAGAATATTCTGGACAAATGTACAAGAATGTTGTAAAGTGGGACTTCAATTAGAAGAAAACAGCAAAACCTGAGAAAGTAAAATCAAAGTTATTCCGGTTTATCTAACATATTGACAACACATGGCTAGAAGCACTTTAACCTGTACTGGCTCTAAGTCACTTCTACAGATGTATTTATGCGTTCTATTCTCTTTATGTTACCAACATCTAAGACTTGTTTTTACTGTAATGTAATATAGACTATAAAATATACCCTAACATTAATATTATTTGTTACCCCTTGAATTCCAGAGCGGGACGAACCAGTAAAAATCTATGTTGAGATTTTTTTCAAGTATCAAAACATTGAAAATAAAAGCAGGTGCGATACAGATTTGGTTGGAGGCTATACAGTGAATTTAGAGAGGCACCTGAAGCGCCAACATACAGTTGAATACAAAGCAGTGCAAAACAAGAAGACAGAGAAGATTGAAAAAGTGTCAGAAGTGTTCTGAACAAGCAACAAGAAACATTAGACAAGTCTGCATTCCAGTGCCTTAAGGTGAAATTAGATAAACAATTTTTGATGTATGTGTTGAATTAGTTACTGTCAATGGTGGTTCATTTGAGTTAATTTACTATTCGGGAGTCCATAAAATTTTAAATCCAATTAGTGCTTCAATTGGTCAGAATTTTTCTATCAACTCAGAGAACATTAGAGAAATGATCTTCAGTTGTCCTTACAATTTAGCTCCAAAATTTGTAGTAATCTTGAAAAACAAATATTCTCTTTGAAAGTGGACATTACCAGTAGATTGCGTTGGTCAAGTCTAGGAGTTAATCCTCAGTTTGCACAGAATGGTAAAATATGTCTATTGACACTGGCAATGAAAGATTAAAAGAAAGACATAGAGGTCTGTACAGAAAAAAAATTGCATATCAAATTTTAGAGAAGTATAACATTGATTTACAACAGAAACATTGATCTAGAAAAGATTTATTCTGCAGCCACAGATAATGGCTCTAATATGATTAAATTTGTTGATATGATAGTGAAATTGAATAACAAATGTCAGGGCAAAATGATAGTTTTGAAGACTTTCACTTAGTGCACTCTGACTTGTGGACCATCACAGACAGCTGTGAAAGCAACAAGGTTTATAAGAAAAAATTGGTATAGAGTGTGCTGCACACACACTTTAGTTAGTTACTAAAGACACAATGAAGGATGGTGAACTAGAAGAATTTTTTAGGAAAATGTCATAAACTCATTCAAATACTTTATTCTCCAAAACTGACTACCGAATTTTCAGAAAATAATTTAAGCAAATCTGTGCTGGATTGCCCAAGAAGATGGAACAAAATGCAGGCAATGTACTGCAATCTTGTGGGGCCCGATTTATAGACCCCTCCTTGGGTTTCTGAGGCAGTATCACTACAGAAGTAGATTGCCCAATCTTCCTTCCAGGGAGTGGCTTATGGGTTTGAACCGCCAGCCTTCTGGTTAGCAGTCAAATTCATTAAAAACTACACCACCAGAGCTCCTAGGAGATGGAACAGTACATAGAACTATGTTGTTGTTGGTATGTGCCATGGAGTCGGACTGACTCATAGTGACCCCTCCTTGGGTTTCCGAGGCAGTATGACTATGGAAGTAGCTTGCCCCATCTTCCTTCCGAGGAGTGGCAGTAGAAATATAGAACTATAGAACTCTCTCTCTCTCTCTCTATATATATATATATATACACACACCATGTTAGGATGCAATAATATGTAATGTTATTTTTTCTAATGATAAATGGCACATTAATTTTGGAAACTTCAAAACCTTAAAAAAAAAGTTTCTGTAAGATTGAAAAGTGAGCAATAACAAAAAAATGAACACTACCATGAGTAATGTTTTTGGTACATGGGTGGAAACTAAGCTAAAATTAAGAACTCTTAATAATACGTTTGGAAGCACATTGAAAATTTTAATGTCAGGGGAAAAGTTATTATTGAAAATGATAATATATTAGGATCAGTTTTTCTAGATCCACATTATCAAATTTTAGGTCTGAACTTAAGGTGAAGGCCATATTACATTTTAAAAGCACTTGGGAAATGATAGAAAATCTGAAAAGGAGCAATACTGAAAATGTAACCAAGGAAAGCAATTTAGGAAATACTCTTGTTTCAAACGATGATGTTGATGAGATGGATTTCTCAAAATGAAAGAAAAAAGGTAAATTGAGATCAAACAACTGTACTGCTAATATTAACAAGCTTTGATTGTGTACAAAGAGTTTAGAGAAAAAAATATTCTTGAATTTTGGAAAGAAAATAGTTCACAATATCCCAGTTGTATGAAATTGCTATGGTAGTTTTGGTGCACTCGCTACTCAGGTCGGTGTTGAGAGAGCTTTCTCGGTTTTGAAATTAATCTTGCAGGAGAACAGGCATAGCTTACATGAAGAAATACTAGAATATATTCTTTTATTAGGCGTAGTTATAGTTTATTGCAATGACGTTTTCTTGATGAACTGCTTAATAATTGTGTATGAATTAAATCTATAATTGTAATAAAGTGTTAATTTTATGTAATGTTATTTTATGTAATTCTTCAGCTTCAGAACTGAGATGAACATTGAAGTATTAAATATTTTATTGTGCTTTGCCTTTATGTATTAAATATGACAGCACACTTTCTATTTCTGGTATTTTGTGAATAAATTCTTATCAATTTTATGTGAGTATTATATGTTAGTTAAATTTCACATACATCAAAATTAAGTTTGTTTTCAGTGTATTTTACAGTATAACATTGAGAATTTCCCACTAAAAAAGTATTTTGACTCTTAAATTTTGAATTTAATATTTATATAGTGTGTTAAGAGTGTTTTTATCACAATACTATTTTTTACAGTGACTATTTTTACAGTGAATTCTAGTGTGTTTAAAAAAATATATTTTACACTGTGTTTCTCTTTGTATTGAAATGTTTTGAGACAGTGATTAAAAGTAAACATCACTGTCACTTTAGCTTTAATTATTAATGAATGTGTAGAAAGAAATAGTTTTACGTTACTACTTTCAAAACTACAAAATCTTGGGTTGAACAAAATTCAAGATAATATAAAAATGCAATATTATTTACAATATAAGGAATGAATTTGTTAGCCATATTTCTTCACATGAAATTGCTCCAGGTTATCCAATTTCACAATATAAATTTGAGATTGGAGGAAACCAGTTCAAATCAGTTCAGTCATAGCTGACAAAGTGAAACCAGAATAGAACCAAATTTTTAAAATTTTGGTAAACTGGAACAGAAAAAAAATGTGATTGGAAGCCCTGGTTGACATTTAAACAGGGTTTGAATTTGGGTGAGGCGCATTCCACTTAAAGGCTGGCTTTAGCTCTCTTTGTTCCTGGCTGCTGCGGGTTGTCAAGATCCATTCATACCAGTTTTTCTTCTTTTTAACAGTTGTTTGTTTTAAATCTGTGGCTTCTACACAATTTCCCCACTTTAGATCCCGTACTTGTCAAGTTTGAGATTTGAAGATGAGAAAACAAGAGTTGAGAGAAGTAAAGGTGTTGTTGAAAATGATGCGTCCTTGTTTCAAAGAAATTTACTCTATTATGAAAGGATGAAAAAGTAAAAAATGTTCGGAAGTAAGCTGTATTTGCTTAAGAAGTAAAGCTAATCCCTAGTCTCTGCTTCACTTCCTTTGTCTCTCTCTCTCTCTATTGTTGTTGTTGTTATATGCCGTCCAGTCGCCCCGACTCATAGCGACCCCTCCTTGGGTTTCCGAGGCATCTCTCTCTCTCTCTCTCTCTCCTAAAAGGGATTATGACTCTTCTCACTTTCAAAATCTGACAGTGTCATTTTTTTTTTTTTCTACTTCCTGAAGGACACGTGTGCATCAGAGCACCTCCTTTATTTTAGAGAAGGAGGTCTGTGACATTGTATTTAATAGCTTTTCGAAGACAAGCTTCTTGCTTTTTAAAATGTTTTAGGTGATTTTTTTTGGAGAACAAAACTACTGCTTTGCAACATGATAGTAAATAGCAGTTTCCATTTCAAGGAGAAATCATACTTGACTTCTTGCTTCCTTGGCTCTACTACATTAGAAAACAAGCAGAGATAAACACACCTTTGGTGGAGTTGTACAGAAAGGAAAGGAATAACTGGGCCCTTCAAGATAAGTGGAACAGACAAAGAGAACACATTCTGCAAAAAATCACTGAAGCTATAGGAGAGTTGTTTTGAACATTGATACCTACAAGTGATAGTTGAATAGTTTTGATATGAGTCTTTCTCAATATTTGAAATAAAATCCTCCTTCTAACATTCAGCCAAGCTCTTAGCCCTCTGATACAAATCAGATTGTGAAAAATGACAGAACTGCTTAGTGACTTTTTCCCAAATCAATTTTTATGTAATACAAGATTAAATGAATGGTTTTCTTTACTTTCCTAATGTGAACTAGAACAAATTGTATCATTCCTTGCAGCCTGTCACACAGACTGGCTTGACATAAAACCTGGAATTTATCAAAGAGATCCATTTTCCTTTGACATTAATTGGATTCTTAGAGGATAACTGGTGATTTCTTAACATAGAACAGTAGTCTAAAGTCATGCCGCTTGCCATGTCTCATCCAGGAATCTTAAAGTTTGCCCATTTTTACCTTGAATGTAATTACTAGCTGAGATTATAAGAACCAAAATCTCCCAGTTACTCTTTCTTCCAATCAGTGATAAGTTGAAGGAGAGAAAGCCACATAGGCAATCCTTACAGTGATTTGTACTGGTTGCTATTCACACTTAACAGCTCTCTGCCGATTACACCCAGCTTGTAACTTCTGACACTTAAGCCAGCAGTTTCCCACATGAACAGATGCTGTTCTCTTCTTTTGAGGAAATGAATCTCAACCTCAAACACACTAGCAGGCCATGATTAGTTGTAATCCCTAGGTTTTACTACAGGAAAATTTACTACAAGTAAAAGAGAGAACAGTAAATAATCACTCCTGAGTCTGTTTTTTCTTTTCTAAAACAACATCAAATAACTATCTCAAACTTTCCTTCAATATGCTTGTCAAAACATCCTCCAGGAAACCATCCTGAAATCCTTGAAACTAATAAGGTGCTTCTTGGAGTTGTTTTGCTACAGGGCAATATTTGGCAGGAAAGTATAGTCAAGGAGACTACATCATATTAAACGGGTTTTATGTTTATTGACTATTTGTAGCACTACTTCATTGATTCATAGATACTTTAGAAAGTTTTATGCTATGAAACATGATATAAAATGTATCATTTATAGTTAATTAAACCTACATTTGTCAAAATCTGGCATAAGGCCCTAGACCAGGAACTTTAGCCTTCTGTTACAGCACTGTTTCAATGAGAAAATATTTGATACATTTTATTTCTAATTATAATAAATCTCCTGGGAATATAATCCACATGTAAAGCCTACCTTTATTTCCCAAGTGCTACCCAGTGTCATAATCCCACTGTGTTTCAATACAGTTTTTCTGTGTTCTTTGGTGACTTTGAGTTAAAATGATAAATGAGAGAAAATAGCAAAAAAACAAAGTGTGTCTTAAGACCAAATGTTTTTACTCTACTGGAGTTTAGAACCTGCAGATGATGCCAAGCACAAGAAAGAATATTACAATAACACTAAGATTTAGAAAGAGGGCATTGTCCGTCCAGTGGTAGGATTCTCACCTTCCATGAGGAAGACCTGGGTTCGATTCCCAGTCAATGCACCTCATGCACAGCCACCACCCCTCTGTTAGTGAAGGCTTACCTGTTGCTGTGATGCTAAATGAGTTTCCATGGAGCTTCCACACTAAGATGAAGAAAGAACTGGTAATCTTTTCTGAAAATAAGCCATTGACAATCCCATGGTCTGATCTGCAACCAAGCAAGAAGACAGCACAGGACCAGGTAAAGTTTTGCTCTATTGCACAGAGGGTCATCATGAGTCAGAGACCAACTTGACAGGAGCTAACAACAACAACAATAACAGGATTTGGAAAACCATCTTAAGTACATGGTTGTTGTTACGTGCCATCAAGTCCATTCCAATTCATGACGACCTCATCATTATACAGATCTATACCAGTATTGTGGTAGTTAAGGTTGTTGTCAACTTGGCTGGGCCTGGTTGAGTGGCTGGGCAGCTGGTTGTAGTTATTCTTCATGGTGAAATTTGTAATTAACTCCATGATAGAATGTACTAGAGCAGCTGAGTAGCTGCTTTGGGGATGCGGGCTGCTTCCAGTATATAAGAAGCAACTTTGAGGAAGGTCTCCAGCTGATGGCACACTTGAACCCTGCATGTAACTGAGTCATTGTTCAGCCTGCCGTGTTGCCCTGCCAATCTTGGGACTTGTAATGGACTTGAATTAATGGCCTGCGGTGCGGTTTGGTAATATCGGGACTGTGCCTTTTCACTTGTTGACCTTGGGTTTGTCAGCCTCAGCAGCTAGCAGCTGCCTGAGTGAAGAGATGCCTCCAGCTTCAGTGGGCTGGGAGCAAGAGGCAGAGCTGAAGCGCCCACAGTCAAGGGGCTTTTGCCCAGCCTCTAGAGCCTGGCACCCAGAACTTGACTTCTAACCTCCAGAATTGTAAGAGAATAAACTCCTGTTTGTTAAAGCCATCCCATTTGTGGTATTCTCTGTTAGAGTGGCACACTGATACCAAAACAAGTATCAATGTGAATGTGTTGTTGTGGTTGGTGGTTCAAGTCCACCCAGATGCACTTCAGAAGACAAACCTGGTGATATGCTTCCAAGAGATCACAGGCTTGAAAATGTTGTGGATCAGTTCTACTTTGCACACATGGGGTTGCCATGAGTCAAAATCTACTCAATGGCAACTAACAGTAACAGCATATGTGGTTGTTAGTTGCTGTCAAGTTGGCTCTGATTTACGATGACCTCGTGACAGCAGAGCGAAACATTGCCCAGTCTTGCGCCATCTTCTCAATCCTTGATGCTTGGATCCATTCTTTTAGCCATTGTGTGTTTTGAGTGCCTTCCAACCTAGGGGACTCATCCTCCATCATTATATCAGGCAATATTTTTTTGTGATTCATAGGCTAATTCTTGTTAGTAGATTGTGAGGTTTTTCTTCCTAGTCTGTCTTAGTCTGAAAGCTCTACTGAAACCCATCCACCATGGGTGACCCTGCTGGTATTTGTAACCCTAGTGGCATAGCTTGTAGCATTCTAGCAACATGCCAGCAACCACAATATAACAAATTGACAGAGAGGTGGCTACTAAATATATATGAATATATATGTATATAAGATGTATATCTATTATATAAATATAATGCACATCTATGTACTATATATGCCATATATAACATGTATATATCTAATACTAATAAGGCTTAATATAAAGAACACTGCTCCATGCAGAATAGTTGGGTATCAATATTAAAGACTAGAACCTGGTCTTAAGTCACCAAGGTGTCACATAAAAAGAGTACTGTTAGTTCTGAACCATTGCCCAGCCCATTCCCAGTGTCTCATCCCATCTTTCTGCTTGCTAACCTGTTTGTTTCCTCAGTATTCCCTTCAGAACAAGTTCCAGTTGTTATGCCTTCCCTTCAGCAAGATTTCAGGCTTCTCTCTACCTAGAGTTGCCTGGGCCATCTTGAATATCAGCTGGCTCTGTGTCTGTCCCAATGCCACTAGGGCAATCTGGATTTATCCCAGTCCTCTGTGCAGGAACTAGCAGATAAAGTAATATGAGAAAGAAAACTTAGCATCTTTATTTGAAAATACAGGGAAAATCAGGGACAAAGAAAGTATTCTATATCAGAATTTATTTGAATTGTCAAACCCAGTGTCATTTTTCTTTTGAAATATTTCAAGGACAATAATTTCAAAATGTTATGTTTTCATCTCAATTCTGAATGATTAATCAATGCTCAGTTAATAGCACTAATGAAAAAGAATACTGCCTGAATAATATAATATGGTGGCAGATGCAACATTATTTATATCTGGCTTCGAAATAAAGTTTTTTAAGACTTATATTTACCCACCAGCCACTCCTCGGAAGGAAGGTTGGGCATTCCTACTTCCGTAGTGATACTGCCTCAGAAACCCAAGGAGGGGTCGCTATGAGTCGAGGCCAACTCGATGGCAAATAACAACATTTACATCTGGAAAAATTTGATCTCAAATTTCAAACAAAATAATATAGAGACATAACTCTAGAAAGTTGGGAAGCTGTCTTATCTCCTTTTCTTTACCTCTACTCTTAGACCTTCTGCCTACCAGTGGTGGCTGGTAAAGACTGCTAAATTTGCAGTGGGTGGCACATTCCCCAGCTTCTGCCTCCCAATCTTTCCTGACTCAGAGGCTTGCTTTTTTGTTGGGGATTGACTAGGTGTGTCCTTTGCCAATGTGTAAACTTCATGTAAAAATCAGAGTAAACATAGAAAACTGAAAAAATCAAAAAAATCATTGTTGGGAACAATGAAAAAAAAAAGTTGCCATCTAGTCAATTCCAACTCATGGTGATCCCATGTGTGTCCCCATAGAACAGTGCTCCATAGGGTTTTCAGAGATTGATGTTTGGGGAAGGAGATTTTCAGGCTTTCTTCTAAGGCACCTATGAATGTACTTGAACTGATAACCATTTAGTTATCAGCCAAGAGCTTAACCCATTGTACTACCAGGGACTCCCTGAACAATGCAAGTGTTGTTAAAATTAAAAGCAAGCTTTGCTACATATGAGGCACCATGGATTGATAGTTGACAGTATCTATTTGTACACCTAGCAGATTATTAGGGATTAGTGTTAACTTTGTGGACTATCACAGACTGGCTTCCTGTTTCTATCTAGCCTTCTTTTTCACTCATTTCTTTTATGACAGGCAGGGATGCATTACACAATAACCAAACAATAGAGACATCAACACATAGAAGCACCAATTGTTCAAAGCAAAGGTCCATAAGATGCTAAGTAGGCAGGACACAAGGAAAAGTGAGCACTGAAGTGGAAGGGAACTGGCAGGGCATGAAATGAAATTTATACCAGCTCCAGTGCATGAGAATGTGCTGGCTAGAAATAAAATTCACATTGGGTCACAAGGGAACCCACATGCAAGGTTGTTTAAGTTAGGAAGCTCCTACCACTTCAACACCTTCATTGACATCTGTCTCCTATGGTCCCTTTCCCTGTAATTGAAACTCCTTATCTTGGAAGGTCTCTTTTGGGAGTATACTATTTCTTTCTAATAAACAAGAGGTGCAGGTGGGCTGTGGAGTCTAACTCTTGCTACATTAACCCAATATGCAACTGGATCCAGGTAGTATCACTATGGAAGTACATGGCCCAATCTTCCTTCTGAAGAGTGGCTGGTAGGTTTGAACCACTAGCTTTCTGGTTAGTAGTCATATGCCTTAGGCACTATGCCACCAGAGCTCCTGAGTGGTTATTGAGCAAGGACAAGTTATATTCATAGATAACAGGTCTCTGATCCATTTTGAGAGAATCATGTTATACATTCACATCTGTTGATCTAGCAACTGCAGCCAGAAGGGTAAGTAATGCTTTGTGCCATGATATAAACCCAATGGCATGCTCTTGGCACAGTCAATGGGAATTCCAATCCCAGAGGATGCACACAAGTGAGGAAACTCTTATAAGTCAACCATTGCAATTAACTTAATTGAGTCACTTTTTAACCCTATAGCTTTTATGTATAGAGTTATATGCTAAGTTTTGTAAACTATAATACTTATAGCTTAAACTTTAAGGTAAAATTGGAATGCAGGTGGATGCAATCTAACATATATTTAATATAATATGAATATGGGCAATAGTTTAATATAATACTAGCATGTTGTTGTTATGTGCTGTCGAGTCGGACCCGACTCATAGCAACCCTTCCTTGGGTTTCCAAGGCAGTATCACTACGAAAGTAGATTGCCCCATCTTCTTTCTGAGGAGTGGCATAGCAAGTGTCAAAAAATACTGGAAATAGTAATATTTATCTAACATAAAAAATTCTAACTTATTTTTGTCTTTTATTACCTGTTATGTGGAATAGTGCTTGATATTACTTGATATATAAACAAGTCATTAGACACATTAAGAGGATGCAAAATTCAATATATATTTATAATATAAAATATGTTTCTATTTTGCAACAATGAGTGTGTTTCTAACTTAGTCATCCAAGAAAGCAACAAAGGACATTTACATATTTCATTTACATTTTATCAGATATTTATGTATCTCTGTGTGAGGAAATTGAACAATTCCTTGAGGAAATTAATTAAATGAACATTTAGATAATAAAAATTACATAAATGCATTTTATTTTCCATTTCCCTTCATACTGACTTTCTTTTAACAGACTTATTGATACTGTTATGACTCATAAAACAAACTGTTAGTCAAGAAATGGTGCTATTGTTATATCAATTATGAATTCATCTCTGAATATGGGAGTTGAACAATTCCACAAAGAAATAAAATGTACATTTTATAAATTTTGTGTACAATAACAATTTCCTTTTCACTTCTAACCAATCGGTTTTAGCTTCACATTCAGTTCTCTCTTGTCAACTACATAAGAACATGCCAGAGACACTATAATCATGGGAGTTGTGACATATCTGTTCTTGCCCTGCACAAAACGAACCAATACATGTCTTCAGATTAAGCATACCATTGTGTTTGTATCATGCTCTTTGCAATCACTCTCACCCCCATTGGGTATCAGCAATAGTCCAATAAACTGTGAAGATGTAACATCAAAGGAGGGAAAGTGAGTATGCAAGTTTTTAAGCATTGTTTTAAGAGGATAAACATTCATGGAGTTTTGCAAAGGGCCCGCCAACAAACACTGTATGACAAACAAATAAAATTATTTCCAACTGACTTGTAAAGACTATTTTTTTCAGCTGTCTCAAATCTGAAGAACAAATTTACATGTTCCCAATCAACTTTTTTATTTACTAATTTTTAAATATAAATTGTTGTGTTAACATCCAAATTCAAATGTAAATCTTGCTTTAAATTTTACTTATTTTAAAAAAATGTATTTCTTTTCAACTCAAATTTATTTACTACAATAGAATCAAATTTAAACAGTGACATAATTTTATATCCAGGTAAAATGAAATGGCAATAACTAAACATAGTGAAAAAACCAAATACTCAAAGAAGATAAAAAGAAAAGGATTTGTGAATCCCTAAAGACAATTCCAAAATTAAATTCCTTTTTAAAATGTAATCAATCAGAAGAGACTTCTTCCATTGAATGTTTGAGTTTAATGGATGCAAATCATTGTACTAGTACCACTAGTGCTGAAATTACTAATAGCAAGACAAATATAATTGACTTTGTTCCAAATTCTGCATCTACCCCTTGCAAAAATTAATAATGATGTAGAAAGTGAAACTATTTTAGAATCTGAAATTGTTGCATCTGTAGACTCCATAAATAACAGAAATACAGATCTTGCTTTGTGGAATAATTTTTCCTCTCTATATATAACTTATTGGATCAAATGATGGCCAGTGATCATCAACATCACAGTAAATCATTTGAACATTTGTGTCAAAAATTTCTGGATGGTAACAAACAAAGTTCTGTAGCCACAATATATTTCTAAGGGTGCCAAGCTAATAGTGAAAAATATAAGAAGGAGTTGTTAGTGTATTCTCCATTAATTGGCTCTGTATATTGTTTTGTTGGTAAACTATTTAGTCCTAAGTCATTCGATTCTCAATTAATTTGCTAAGGATGAATTTAGTAATTGGCAAAACTAATATGATTCATAACATATAAATATGAACATGAAAACAGTTCAATTCACAGAGATTGTATGTTGTCATATTTAAACATATTTAAGATGTGGCTTTGACTTAACTCATGAACTGGAAACACAAATTAATGAAGAACATCAGAAGTGGAAAGCCGTATTACAATGTGTTGTTGCTGTCATTGCAACAATTGCTAAATGTGAACTGTCTTTTTAAGGAAGAAATGAAGTTCTTGAGTCCCCACAAAATGGAAATTTTGGGGTTTACTTGAACTTGTTGCTCAGTTTGATCCATTTTCAGCAGATCACAAAATATGGTAACATAGGGAAGAGCAACCCATCATATTTGTCTAAAACAATGTATGAAGAATTAATAAACCTAGTAAGCGATAAAGTTTGATCAACTATTTTCAGTTAAATAAGTGGAGCTTGTTATTTCAGTTTGTCTGTAGAGTCCACTCCTGATCTTTCTCATACAGATCAGCTAAGTATTGTTTTAAGATATCTATCTTCAACAGATGGAAAACATATTGAGTGATTTATTGCATTACTAGCTTAAAAAGCCATACCAGTGAAGAAATTGCAAACCAAGTCCTTCACTATTTAAATGCAGAGGCTAGTCCTGTGACAATGCTGCTAATATCTCAGGGTGTTACTAAAATATGCAACAGAAAATTTTAGAATGTGATGTGCATGCCATTTTCATACCATGGGGTGCACATTCACTTAATCTTGTAGGACATACTAATGTATATTGTTGTCCAGAAGCAGATGATTTTTTTTTCTATTGTCCTGTTACGCGACACATTTTTTGCTGTCTCTCCTCACCAGTGGGCCATTCCTAAAATATACTTAGGCAATGTTCAAGTATTAAAATTTCCTCTCTAATACACATTAGGAAGTGCATAGTGTAGCCATGAGTATAATCCCGGAATCATACACTCATATTCTAGAAGACTCAGGAAATATTGCTGAAGATCAGACATAAAAAAGGAGATACCAAAAGAGAAGCTGAAAACATCACCAACAAAAGGTGAACACTAGAGTATGTATTTATGTTGGTTTTGTGCAATAATATATTGTAGCATTTTCATCACATGAGTCAAGCTCTCCAAGATTCAGAAGTAAATTTAAAGACAGGCACATATCTCTGCCAGTCATTAACAGGGTATTTGCATAATTTAAGAGAAAATTTTGAAAACACAACAAAACAAATACTGTTGTTGTTGTTGTTATTTGCCGTCGAGTAGGCCCCGACTCATAGCGACCCCTCCTTGGGTTTCCGAGGCAGTATCACTACGGAAGTACTACTAAATACCAATTATCAAGCAATTCACCATTGCAGAAGCGTTAGAAACAAGGAAATGATGGAAGTGCTTCAAAAGTATTGAGGGTCAGAGATTAGTTTTGCATAACCACATACCACACCATCATTGACGCACTTGAATCTTGCATAAAAAGAAGGGCACAAGTGTATGAAGTTCTTTAAATAGATTTCCTTCTTGACCAGGTCGATATACCTGAAGAATGCATCAAGACATGTAAGAAATTAGTGCAGGCTTATCCTAACGACTTAAATACAGAACTTTATGGAGCAGTGTGACAATGTCATTCTTACTGAGAAGTAAGTTTACAGACTCAGGAAAGACAAATTTTACTCATATAGCCATAACAGAAGATAAAGTACAATGCGTATTTCCCAATGTTGAAATTGCTTTATGCATATTCTTAACTTTAATGATCACAAACTACACAATAAAATGTTCATTTTCACTCCTAAAGAGACCCAGAAACCCTCAGCATACAATGATTCAAGGAAGATTTGATTCATTATCCTTACTATGTATGTTGTTTTTGTTATGTGCTTTCGAGTCAGACCCAACTCATAGCGACCCCTCCTTGAGTTTCCAAGGCAGTATCACTACGGAAGTAGATTGTCCAACCTTCCTTCCAAGGAGTGGCTGGGGGTATGAACCACCAGCCTTCTGGTTAGCAGTCAAGTACCTTAGGCACTATACTACCAGAGCTCGTAATTATTGCTAGGCAGCTTAATTGTGATGAAATCATTGAAGAATTAGTAAGAGTGAAGAGTAGAATGAAATGTTTTTGATTGTAACATATAGGAGATGAAAGATCTATATAAAAATAAAATATAGCGATTTGTTGTAAAAATATATATAGTAATTTGCTGTAATATTGGTTTTCTGATCATTAAATTTCCTTTTATTATATCTTTTGATTTGCTCAGTTATAATTATAGCATTTATTACAAACCAAACCCACTGCCATTCGGTCAATTCTGACTCATAGGAACCCTATAGGACAGAGTAGAACTGCCCCACAGGATATTCAAGGCTGAAGCAGACTGCCTCATCTTTCTCTCACAGAGGGCTGATGGACCAAACCACCAACCTTCTGGTTAGCAGCCAAATGCCTTAACCACCACACCACCAGAACACCTTTTATTGTGAAACAAACATCAAAACTAAAGAATGAGCCATTTAAAAATTGGTGAAAGTCAGTTTTTCATTGTGGGCGATCAACAGGATTATACTCTGATGACTGAAATGACTCATTTTCTTTGTTGTACAATATGTGAAATATTATTTTGTAGAAAATGTGGCATATATTAAAAATCTTAGTATCCCACATCCACTAAAAATCTTATAATCCAGTTCATCTCATTCCACTAAAATAGCATATGCCACTTCTGCATTCAATTGCTAATATTATGGAAAAAAAAAAAACCATTTCACTAAAATAGCATATGCTACTTCTGCATCCAATTGCTAATATTATAGTTGCATTTAAAAAGAAGTTACATAATGGATAGCTAAGACACACACACACATATACACATACATACTTACACACACACACACACACACGCACACATATAAAACTCATGTATCCAATTCAAATGCATGAGTAAACAGATGAAGAGGCACCAGAGATTATCAGTGTTTAGAGCCCTCACATCCCTTAATGGGAGCTCTGGTGGCTTAGTGCCTAAGGCATTTAACTGCTAACCAGAAGGCTGATGGTTCAAACCCACAAGCCACTCCTCGGAAAGAAGGTCGGGCAATCCACTTCCATAGAGATACCACCTGGGAAATCCAAGGAGAGGTCGCTGAGTCGCAATCAACTCAATGGCAGTGGCTTTAGTTTTTTTTGGTTTTCATACCTTTATCCAGCCCTGATAACAGGTCATAGTGATATAATGAAACCAAATAGACAGACTTCAAACCCCAGTACTGAATACTACTTAGGAACTGTGGAAGGTTGGACAAGTTAACCCTCCTGATCCTCAATTTTGCCATCTGAAAAGCAGGATTAACCACACTAATCACTCCGTCGTAAAGCCATTATGAGGAATATCATTATGTATGAGCACGTTCTAATACATCTCCTCTTATCAATTTTTCATTAATTTACCTATGATCATAAATATTCTGATTATTTTCTTTGGCACTAAGATTTGTAGTACTAATTGTTGTTATGTGCCATCGAGTCGGACCGACTCATAGCGACCCCTCCTTGGGTTTCCGAGGCAGTATCACTACGGAAGTAGATTGCCCAACCTTCCTCCCGAGGAGTGGCTAGTGGGTTTGAACCGCCAGCCTTCTGCTTAGCAGTCAAGTGCCTTAGGTACTATGCTACCAGAGCTCCCAAGATTTGTAGTTACAATGTCAAATAATACTATTTATCCAATTCAGGGCATGGAGGAAAGCTAACTAAATACCAGTAGTCCTTTAAGTCTTGCATAGTTATTTCTCATTACGAATGTGATTCATCCTTCTTGCTTGGGTTTTAATCACTTTCTGGAGAAGTTTCCTCATATAGACTACTTTAGTAATACTGCTTTAGTAATACTGCTCATTTTAATACCAAAAGATGAATTTACTCTGGGAAGGTATTTAGGTTGTAGCTACACATACAAACTGCTTGGATAATGTTGACCCAATTAGTACTGACTCACTGCCCTAGAGTTGGACCTGACTCATAGCGACACCTCCTTGGGTTTCCGAGGCAGTAGTAGCCGGTAGCATAGTGCCTAAGGAACTTGACTGCTAACCAGAAGTCTGGCGGTTCAAACCCAACAGCCAATCCTCGGAAGGAAGGTTGGGCAATCTACTTCCGTAGTGATACTGCCTCAGAAACCCAAGGAGGGGTCTCTATGAGTTGGTCACACTGCTCCATAAAGTTCTGTATTTAAATGCAGATGTGTAAACCCATCACGCTGTAAGCCAACAGGACTCATATCTGGTTTACCTCCCAGAAAGAATCAGGTAATGATGAACTGGTAGTGATCCAATTCAGTGGTCTCCTCACATTATCTTTACTTCTTTAGATAGTTTGTTTAGAAAATATTATTTACTGATGATTGTGCTCTGTAAGAATATCTATAAGTTTTTATGATAATTTTGGAAACTCAAAACAGTACTACAGAATGATATAAATCATGAGAACTAAAGTCCTGTATTGATCATCCCTGAGCCATTCAATTAGTGAACAATGGTTTATTGAGCACATACGATGTGACAGACTAATTTAGGTTCTGGGAATACAATGACGCAGAAGATGACCAAAATTCCTACCCTGGTGAAGCTTACATGCTGGTAGAAGAAAGCGATAACAAACTAGTCAACAGAACTATATGTAATATAAATTCAAATACCGAATAGTGCTATGAAAATAAAAAAAAAAGCAGATTAAGGGTATTGAGAGTGACAAAGGCAGGAGAACTATTTTAGAAAACACAGTAGAAGACAGTCTCTCTGAGGACCTTATAGGAACATTGAACTTGAGACAGTGAACATTGATCTGAGACATATGACTGGACAAGGCAAGAAGCTTCTAGGCAGAGGATACAGCCAATACAGTAGCCTTGAGGTACAAATGAGCTTCATAGATTTAAGGAACAACAAGGCCAATGGCTAGAGTGGAGTGATAGATAGAGGGAATACTAGGCAGGACGCAGATCATGCAGAGGGTCATGTAGTTCAGATTTTATTCTGAATAGTTTGGAAAGCCTCTGGAGAGCTTGGAATAGAAAAGTAACATGATCCAGGTAACATACAGGCATACTTTGGACATATTGTCAGTTCGGTTCCAGACCAATGCAATAAAGTGAATATTGCAATAAAACAAGTTACATGAATTTTTTTGTTTCCCAGTGCATGTAAAAGTTATGTTTACACTACACTGTAGTCTATTAAGTGTACAATAGCATTATGAAAAGTTTGGAATATTGTGAAAATGACCAAAATGTGACACAGAGATGTGAAGTGAGTACATTCTGTTGGATAAATGGTGCCAGTAGACTTGCTTCAGTTCGGGGTTGCCACAAAGCTTCAATTTGTGAAGAAAAAAAAAAGCACTATCCAAAGTGCAATAAAGCAAAGCACAATTAAAGGAGGCATGCCAGTCTTAAAAAGATCACTCTGGCTTCGGGAGCCAAGAGCTCTTCGGGAGCTAAAAGATCCTGCTGGAGACACACACAATTGGAAGGAAGGAGACCAGGCAGGAGGCTATGGTTCAGGTAAATAATAATAATAGTCTGTGCTAAGGCAGAAGTTGTAGAAATAGTGAAAAGTAGTTGAATTCAGAATCTATTTTGAAGATAGTGCTGGCAGGACTTGCCACTGGATTGAATGAGGGGTGGGAGACAAAGAGAGTAATCTGACCTTTCTCATCATTGATCAATACCAGAAAATGTTGTTGTTGTTCAGTGCTGCCAAGTCATTTTTGACTCATAGTAACCCTATGTATGACAGAACGAAACACAGCCTGATCCTGTACCATCTGCATAATCATTGCTCTTTGATCCCACTACTGTAGCCATGTCAATCCACCTTATTGAGGGTCTTCCTCTTTTGCATCAACCCTCTGTTTTACAAAGCATGATATCCTTCTCCAGAAACTGGTCCTTTCTGCTAACATGTCCAAAGTAAGTGAGATGAAGTCTCACCACCCTCCCTTCTAAAGGAGTATTCTTACTGTGCTTCTTTCAGGACAGATTTGTTCATTCTTCTGGCATTCGTTCTGTGGTATATTCAATATTCCTCACTAACACTGTAATTCAAATATAATTCAAGTGACTAAGTGCTCAGCTACTAACTGAAAAGTCAACAGTTTAAACCCACCAGCAGCTCCACAGGAGACAGATGTGGCAGTCCACTTTTGTAAAGATTTATATCCTTGAAAATCCTTTGTGACAGTTCTACTCTGTCCTATAGGGTCACTATGAATTGGAATAAACTCAACGGCGATGGAATTGGTATCAGAAAATAGTCACTAAAATTCAGCTGCACAAAAAGATCAGCACAAAGTGATCAAGATAAAGAAAGACACTGGGAGGAGCACAAGAGTTAAATGCAACAAAACCAAATCCACTTCCATTGGGTCAGTTCCAGCTCAGAGCAACCCAATAGGACAGAGTAGAACTGCCCCCAGACGGTTTTCAAGGCTGTAAATCTTTGTAGAAATAGACTGCCTCATCTCTCTCCCACAGAGTGGCTGTCGGGTTCAAACCACCAACCTTTTGGTTAGCAGCCAAACGCTTTGACCATTAAGCTGCCAGAGGTCCTAAAGTCAACAAAGGTAAATATTATTACATACCACCATAACAGTAATAACAATAATCTATGAGTGGATACATAGATAGACACACAAGCTGAACAGGTGTGGAGAGGGTAATGGGACTGACAACACCCACACACAGATATATACAGGTTTCACAGAGAATATATCTACATATGTATTTATATGTGCTGCAAATAAATCTTTGAATATAGAAGAGTATTTAAAAAAAAAAAAAAAAAAAAAAAACCTCACTGCCATGGAGTCAATTCCGACTCCCTTTTGGGTTTCCAAGGCAGTAAATCTTTATGGAAGTAGATTGCCCAGTCTTCTTTCCACAGAGTGGCTGGTGGGTTTGAACTGCCAACCTTCTGGCTAAGAGTCAAATGCCTTAGGCACTACATCACCAGAGCTCCTTCGACAGGCCTACAAGGTAAACAATGACACCAGGGAGGTATGCATTCCTTAGGACAATCAACCATTCCAGATCTAAAGGGAAGCCTTTGCCCAGGAATAAGGCTCAGAAGGCAGGAAGAGATGGGAAAGAAAGACAAATGAAACAGTAAACACAGGAAGTGGGAAGAGTGCTGTTACGTTGTGGGGATTGCAATCAATGACATGAAACAAAATGGGTATGAATTGTTAAACGGAAAATTGATTTTCTCTGTAAACCTTCACTTGAATCACAATTAAAAGTTTAATACATATATATATATATATATACAGCTAGGATGTACTTATTGCAATAACTAAGGAAAAAGAGACAGTTGGATACAGTTTAATTTAGTCCAACTAGTTGGTCTTAAGGCAACCAATTAGTGACTGAATTCCACAATTAGTTGCCAAATACATGTTGAATTGATTCTACAGTTTCTTTGAACTATTTTTATGTGTATTTTATGCATATATGCGTATTTTTCTAGCTATGGCTGTAACCTATACAACCAAGTAGTTGAAATCTACTGAAGAACACTGGGCCTGAAGTCTGCGGGTGTTAGTTTTTAGAGTCCAGTAGTGTAGCATTTTCAATGAAAATGAAAAGAATACAACTATTTAGAGATTTCCAAGTATTTAGCTAAGTAGCTATCATTTTCCATTTTTTATCCAGTGATTTTTCTGTCATATAAACATAGAACTCATGTGAAGACTGTATCATCCTAAAATAGCAATGTTGTATCAGCTCTTTAATGACTGTCTTGCTTGGATCTACAAAGACCCCAAAGCACTCAGAATATAAAATTGTAAGTAAAATGCAATTGGGCAATAACACCAAGCATAAGGTAACACTCAATAAATCTTGAAAAAAAATTATAATAGCAAATAACACAGAGAGAACCAGATGCTAAAGCTGAAAATGATGAGATTACAGTGCCTTGTAAGAAACACAGCAGTCAATCCTCAAATGTGGAGTGGTTTATATTAAAAACAAACAAGCAAACCTATACCTTACATCTAAGTGGTTTTCCAACACAATTCTTTCATATATCTCAAGTTACCCAAAGGTAAGAGCATTGAATATTTGTGTGATAAAGAATCTTTATAAATTATTATGCAAAACATACAATGTGGGAATGTCTACCTTTTATGGATGAGGGAAGAAGAAGCTGAGCCCAGGCTAAAGTCCTGCCTGTGGCAGTTGAGCAAATTGATGACAGAGCCCAGAGGAGAACATAGAGGACAGGCTGAATTGTTCTGTGCGGGTGAGAGGTAAGATGTGTACTTAGTCCAGCATCACTAATTGGCTAATGCATTTAATCATTCAGCTACATTGTTCTCTTTGGCATAACTTAGATTTTCCCCCCTATTTCAGCAACAGAAGTAGATATATTTTTATACCAGTGGAATGTAATAGATATAAGCAAAGGCAACACTGACAAAATGAAAACCAGATAGAATGAAAAATGAAAGATAACTAAATTTTGGAGTGTCAAGAAGTAGCAAAATATACTAAGGACTAATTTTCAAAGATAACTGTAAAGAAGTATTCAAGTACATAAAATTTCATGTGCATTAACGTTCAACTTCATCGAACATTTATAAATTATGCCTGTAAGGAATCAAAAAGGGTTTGAATGTGAAAATATATACATGGACTAATACAGACCTCAGAGGAGGACTACAACCCAAGGGACAAGATAATCAGAAAAACCTAAAAAAAAAAAAGAAAGAAAGAAATGTACTTTAAGCAGTATCGTTGTCAGGGATATTGGCATATTAGCGTGACTTTTAAATATTCAGAGTAATCTCTTAATAAAATTGTCAGCCAGAAAGAACTTCTTAATCATAGCAAAAAGACAAAACAAAATCCCCTGTAGGATGTAAATCTTCAATACCAAAACCACTTAAATGAATGACAACTTTGTGCTAAACTCTTGAGTTCAAAAGTCTACTAGACTGAGAAGTGACCAAAAATGCAATCTAGATAGAAGACTTTCATTGTGATGGGTTAAGGGCTCCTAAAATATACATGTTCTCTTTGTGCTGCTGACTGACTGTGAAACAATGACAAATTTACCCATTCACATGAGCTAAACTTTAAAACACTTTTGACCCAAAACGTGTAATAAATGCTTTGTCTCTATACTGCCAAAACGTCCAGTTAGTTCAGAGAGAGTTTGCCTACATAATGCCAGACATCTGTACAAAAGCTGAAAATTTTGGTCAAGGATTTTAATGTTCTGTCAAATGGTACCAAACATCTGGGTGTTTGAAAATATGTAGATAGTTGACTGACTTTTTACTTTTCATCCAGATGTTTGGCATAGGAATTAAATGTCACCATGCTTTTTCAGGGCATTGGTTATATGAAAGTGCTCACAATATACTATTAATATGAAAAGGAGACTTAAAGCTGTATATACAATGTCATCCCAGTTTTTTTTAAAACAGAAACTTCATATAATACCCATAGGAAAAATGTCTGGAGGAAAACACACTGAAATGCTTATGATTATTCATTTCTAGGTTGCAGATCTTTATTTTACTTGTAGTTTGTTTTCCTTTTTTCACCTTTTTCTAAATTTTTTTAGTAAAAAGTTTGTTGCTTTTAGAGGCAGGAAAATACTTTGTATGATTGGGAGGTGTCAGTTAATTTGGAAGCTAAAAGAGTCAAATTTATTTCTTGGCATTGTGTATATGCAATTATAGCTATGAACCTATTAGTAAATTATACTGGTTTTAGAAAACAGGTCAAAAATAAGTTTCAAAAAATATGAACTCTGGGAATAGAATAACAACTAATAATAGGGCTGGAAACAATGGGCCCATTTTACCTCAAAATATTGACCAGAACTTTTAATTTTGCATACGTCCCAATATATGCACATATACATACACACATGTACATGAAAGCTTAGAACACCAGGTGCTCCTCTCAACAATGTCTGCTGCTTGGTAGGTACATTGAGAAGTCTGGGCCCCAAAAATACCTCTTCTCAGGGCACCACCCTCCACTGTCTTCCATGGCCCTTTTACTTTCTGACTCCCAGCCTCCTCTCCTTACTGGGATTGACTAATTAAATTGATCTGTTATTCTTTTTCTTGCTGTTAAAAAGTTCCTCCAAGTTTAGATACATAGAACGTTAGTGTTCTTCTTAGAATACTGAGCCCAAACCCTTCCTTTTATAGGTGGGGAAACTGAGGCCCAGGGAAGTTAAATGTCAGGCTTATGATGGCACACTGAAGCCTAGAACAAAGCGTCTGTTTCCAACTTACAACATTTTTACTACACGACTCTACAATGGTTATTCTGTTCCCAACTTTGTTCACTCATAAAGTCAGAAAAAATATTTGTGTGCCAAGTACTTTGATGTTTTTGAGATAGAAACAATAAAAATATCAAGGATTATTTTAGCAATTTTTTTTGAGTATTTTATAAATTCTGCTATTCAGTAATACTTGGAAAAATAAGATGGATGTAATCTAGTTAGAATTTTAATTAGAGTCCTGGTAAAAATGTTCTAAAGCATTAGAACCTTAATTGTCCTGTAATTTTTAAGACAGCAAATGTTCTTCAGATGAGCTAAACAAGTCCCGATTATACAAAGGGTGAATGGTAAAGTTATCTGGAAACTTTAGAAATGGAAAATCTGAGATCTCAGTTAAAACGTTACAGAAAGAATAAAGGACTCCATTGGGTGGTTTTTTTGTTTTGTTTTGTTTTGTTTTTTGGTGAAGAGAAAAGCAACCATAATTCATTGATGAGTCCATTATACCCTACAGCCATCGTTAATCTATAAAAAAAAAAAAAAAAAAAAAAAAAACTTCAATAAACACTTAAAGTAAAAAAGTAAACACTGTACTTTTCAGTTTATCGTAAAGTTCTTCCTCTAGTTCAAGAAAGAATCAACTACCCTGAAAAAAAAACCCATCAACAGATCTGAAAGATAATGGCTCCTCTTTCTGGGCAAATTTAAAGCTGTACAACTCAAAAAATATTAGTTGGTAAAGCATTCTGTCTCTCCTATTTCCCTTTCCAATAGGAGGGAACAGAGAACAAAATAATTATTTCTAGGCACTGAGCCCTACATTACATGCAACCTGCTCAACTTAGTCCTTCAGAGCCAGACCCAAGCAAAACTTCCACATTATAAAGAATAGCACAAAACACATACATAAGCTAGCTCTGGAAATACCTTAACTCTGACCACTGTAAGTTGTTTTTTCTTTTTTAAGGTATTTATTTGCTCAAGTTATGTATAATGCAAAAAGAAGCTAATCTTTGACTACTTTGTCTCTTCCATAGATTCAATATTCTTTTCAAAAAAATATTTTTATGAACCAGGGCTTAGGGCCATAAAGTTTCTAGTATGCAGGCTTATTATTGCTCATACTTATGTTTTCAAAGCATTTCACCATCATTAACTTCATGTCAGCTAAGCAGGATATTAGTCTTGATGGAAAAATGATCTAATCCAGTATGGAAAATTCTATTCCTAAAAACCACACCTGAAACAGGAAAACTTCTCATTTCTTTGTGCCAGAACGTTCTCAATATGGAGAGTTCACAAAGCCTGTCCCTAATATCTTTGCATAGTAAGGTCAGCAAAAGAATTTTGTCCCATGGAATGCTGTTTGTTCTTAATGCTATTTAGGGGATTTTTGTTTGTTTGTTTTTGATAGTGATGGTGGTACTGTTGGTAAGTTTTGTTTGTTTTGTTTGGGATATGTTTGGGTTTTCAGAAAGGAATGAAGCAACATCAAAGTAAAAACTAGAGCTTGACAATGTTCTAAGCTTATTTAGCTGATGGTCTAGTACTACCTTTGAGATGGAACAAAAGCTTTTTTAGGAGACAGGGGGTGGGAGGATCAGGGACTCTAAGGACAATTCCCACTGAGAAAGGTCAAATAACCAAACATCCATTATAAGGAGAACGTATAGTGAAGCTATGATGAAGCGAGCTGTTTAGCTCTCTGCACAATTGCTAGTTTTGCATCCTGTCACTCACTCTGTTCTCAAGAACAGTTCAGAGCTGCTGAGCTGTCATGAGTATGACTTGATTCCTGTGAATTGACTGTGCTCCAAAACCTCATTATTGGAAAACTTTTCCATTTGATGCTAAATATAGGGTATTATATAAACACAATGTATTATAGGTCAAATGCTGTTACCACAAATGCCAAGAGGCTATCCAATTTGGAGGTAGGAAGGTAGATTGTGTTAGAATTTTACAGAACAGATGAAATCTGATTACAATTATATAAAACAAAACTGTTTTCAAGCTCTAATCAATAAACAACATATTTCAATTGTCAGTGGAAAATGTTTGGAGTCCTTCAAAATTAGTTACCTTAAATGAAACATCAGGTAGTTCCAATCTTTTTCATTCCACGGTGATCTCACTCTCTAAACTCATAGTAATTATTCCTGTACCACTTCTTTAGCGTTTAGGCAAGTATTGCTCTGTGGCATGCTAGTATCTTGTTTAAAGCATAATGCTATCTAGCATTTTCTAAATATTTTTTTTCTTCTATTTGATTATAAGGTCTTTGAGGGTAAAATCTAGCGTTTACTCTATGTGTACCTCATAGTGCTAAGATTAGACAACGTGCTTAATAAAAGGAATAAAAGCAAAGAAGAAAGGAACAAGAAGGTGGTGTTCAAAGTTAAGGCAGAATAAATGCCCTGCTCAGAGGGCCTCATTGAGATTTCAGGGGATTTTATTTAATAAGGAAGACTCTTACTCAACCCCTGATGTAAAATTAAGGAAGGGAGCAGACTTATAATTCTCTATTTATGAACAGTCTAGGCATATAAATTTATAGCTCCGTAATGCATTTCCTCTAAATAGAAGTGTGAGTTCATCTTTAGAACTCATAATTTAGAAGTAGGTAAATACACCTTATATCAGTCATCTTTGTGAAAAATAGATTAACTCCATCTCTACTGCACATGGGAAGACAAGGCAATGAGTCTCTTTTTTTTTTGAGTAATTATTAATTAAAACCATTATGTCTCAGGTTTACTTTTTTTAGATTGCTTAAATTAATTTTTTAAAATGCATTTTATTGAAATATAATTTATGGACAGTAAAATACACAAAACTAAAGTGACATGGGTTGATGCTTTTTTTTTTTTTTTTTGCTGTGTTCCCTCCCCTGCCCTCCCACCCCTGGTAACCAACAAAGAAAGTTCCCTTCCATATAGAAACCCTTCCTTGACTTTTTATAATAATACTGTATTTGTCCTTCTGTGATTGAACCATTTCATCCAGCACAATGTCCTCCAAGTTCATCCATGTTATGCAGTGTTTTACAGATTCTACATTATTCTTTAGGGTTGCATAGTATTCCACTGAGTGTATATACCACAGTTTGGTTATCCATTCTTCTGTTGATGTGCATGTAGGTTGTCTCCATCTTTTTAATATTGTAAATAGTCCTGTGATGAACATGGGTGTGCATATATCTGTTCTTGTCCTGGCTCTCACTTCTTTAGGATATATACCTGTAATGGGATAGCTGGATCAAATGGTATTCCTAATTCCAGCTTTTGAAGGAATCATCATACTATTTTCCACAGTGGTTGTATCATTTTACAGTCCCACCAGCAGTGGATGACAGTCTTAACCTCTCCACATCCTCAAGGCGACAACCCTTTTTGATGATTTCCACAACAGTTTAGGGAATTCCTGAGCAGCTACAGAATCTTCCTTGCTGTCTACTTGTCACTGACTCCGGTATTGGGCCCACACAAATGAATGCATAGTGAACGTAGGGAACTAGTGGAGCCTTGCAGAAGCACTTGTGCCATGCTTAGTATCTAAGTTCTCAAGCTCCTAATCCTCTCCCTGAATTAATAGTAGTCCAGTTTTGAGTAGTTCTGTTACTGTAGTGGTTAAGGCATTTGGCTGCTAACCAAAAGGTTGGTGGTTCAAACCCATCAGCGGCTCCACAGAAGAAAGATGAGGCGGTCTGCTTCTGTAAAGATTCACAGCCTTGGAAACTCGATAGCAGTGAGTTTGGTTGATAGTTCTCTAGTGAAAGTTTGTTAAGTAGGGTAACTTCTATACTAAGTATTACCCCTTGTTCTTTAAGAGAATCTTTGGCTTTTCAGTCTGATTTTGATCCTGGGTAATACAGTGAAACCTGTGAAAGCTGGAACTCTATGGGGCCACCTTGTTTTTCTGGAAACATAGCAGCCGTTCAGAGCACATTGACCCAATGTCGTACTTTCCTTGCATTTCACACTGCCCCAACTGGAAACTGGCCCTTGGCTTGGACTTAACCTAATAGCACTTATTGTTCTTATTGTTACATGTGAATACACCTACTTTCTAGTCAGAAATTAAACTCTCTGAGGCCAGAGCTTTCATGTTTACTTCTGCATCTTTGCTAGATGCCCACCATTTACCCCCCTCCAGAATCTCCTCCACTCTGTTCCACTCTGCTCTTATCCTCTGCAGCTGGCCTATGTAGATGATGTCAACAGGCTTTGAGGCCTTCAGATTCCTGCTGAGTTCAGTTGCTTGGGAGCCCTGGCTGGAGATTAGAGGAAGAAGGAGAGTGAGATCAGTTCATTTCCCTGGCTCCTTCCCTGTGAGAGTCCCTGTTCCTTACAACTCTATGTCCACCTAGACTCTTCTGTCCCCTCCCTGTCCTGCCCCTCCAGAAACTAGGAGTGGTTAACAGGGGTGCTGTGCTCCTGCACACTCCCTTCTTACCCACACCTTGGAAATTAGTGTCTTCTGTAGATAAACTCCCCTTGGATTATCCTAATTTGAGTGTTCCATCTGTTTCCTCCTGGGACCCCAACTGATACAATACCTCATAGTACCCAATACTTTTAGTTAGGTGCCTAAAAAATATTTGTTAAATAATTAATAAATGAGTAAGTGGGGAGCAGATGCTTCCATTTCGTTTTGTTTTCCCTGACAATTATTTGGACAGAGGTGATATTTTTGATAAAGGCCATGAAACTGGTAAATCATCAGCTTGCATATAATGTAGAAGTTGACTTCATTTTGGAAATCTATGTTTAATTTAAAATGCCAGGTAGCTTTATTGTACTTTATCATGACACCACAGTCATATGTATATTGGTTTCTATATGCCAAGCAAAAGCATGTAAGAATGGAAGCAAGGTACATTTTCATTTTTCTTTCTGAATTTTACAATTTAAATGGTATGTGTGGTTTAATATCAAAGGACAGAGAAAAAGAAGTAGTTTTTTTTTCTTATTTCAAAAACTTCTTATACTTTTTTTTTTACAATTTCTTCCTTAGTCATTACTCAGATTTCTTTCTTTGCCAATTGCCACACTGAATGCTTCTGATCACAGAGCAGAAGTTCAGAAAAAGCCCTGGGGTATAGTACACTCAATTTTAACTTTCTAATTTACCTTCTCTTTGTTCCCTCTGATTTTTCTTTTGTTTTGGTTTTTCTGTGGTGTGTATGTGTTTGTTTTCAACATGGCCATGCTAAAGAAAGAGGAGTTTCTTACATTCAAATGCACTTATCCAAAGACATTCCTTTTAAGACTACTAGATTTCTTGTGGAAGCTAAATATCCATTGCCATTTGTCCTGCAAAAACCAATAAAAAAAAGTTGAAGTTTATAAACAATTCTTTCACCTCTCTGTTTCTTGAGGATAAGAAAAAAGAAAAAAAAATTAGCATTAACTTCTATTTTATCGCCTTGTACAGTAACATGTATAAATATGTGTAAACTTCTATTAGAAGTAACATGTATGCTTGTGCAGATTCTTTTCACGGAGAAATTTGGTTAGAATGAGGACATCAATGATTAGCAAAGATAAAGACCAAAGACCAAACAAATGGTGAACATTTCAGCAAGCTTGAAAAGGAAACCAGTAGTAGGAATATAGATTCTCAATCAGGGATTAGAAGATTAAATAAAAAAAAAGAAAAAGAAAACTCCAGTCTCAAGGGAATAGTTTGCCAACCATCTTTTTGGTGGATTCTCAGTTAGTCACACTCTAAATCTCTGAGATGGACATCTGACTGGGCACAATGGGTGTGGCTGCCATTATTTGACTGGACATGATCCCTGCTGCTTTCTAAATTGAGAGCTTGGTGCATGATCTTTTTAGAAAAGTTTCTTTCAAATTATTGCCTGGATTTGTCATGGCTTGTCCCAAAGCAGTCAAACAACTGTCTTCAATGTACTTTTTTTTTTACCTAGATCTAACAATTCCCTACCTTGATTAGATTGAGCCTATACTCTTAGTCTTATTTAAATCACGAAGAAAAATGACAGAGGGCTTGAACTGCTTTAACCAGAACTTCTTTCTTCAGTGACAATTTGTTAGGTTGGGTTTTTTTTTTTTTTCTTTTTTACAAATAAACATACCATTCTTCCTTACATTTTTCTCAAAAAGTAATTCCCACCAACAGCCAAAGAGAAATTCAGTCATATACTATCTTCTTATTAATTTTCTTGTGAATGCTTTAAAACAGAGATGAATTGTCATCATTCTAATATGTTTGAACTTCCTATATTGCCCAGATTTTAAGACAATTAACATAACTTTTTATTTGGTCAGTTCAGGGGAAAAAAATCAGGAAGTCTAGCATTACTCAGCTGCCTCAGATTTCTGTTCCGATGACAGGACAGTAATGAATGCTTTGTTACATTTTACGCATAGTTTGGGCTATACTTCAAACCATGAAGATTCCAGGGGGGCAAAGGTGTGTTAAATGGTACATTATCTTATCCTTTTATTTCTTTTTACCCCTTCTAGTATAACTTGCAGAAAAAGAATCATTGCTTTCAGAAAAATCAATTTAAATGGACCCTCCTTTCAGATGGAAAAACTAAGTGAAATAGAAAACTAGCTGAGTTAATTAGTTGGGTGGGGCAAATGATTAAGTGCTGAGATGCTAACCAGAAGATTGGTCCACTCAGTAACACCTTGGAAGAAATGACTAGAGGTCTTCTTCTGAAAAACCACCCATTGCAAACCCTATGGCACATAGTTTTACTCTGACACACATGAGGTTGCCATGAGATAGAATCAACTTGAAGGCAGCTGTTTTACTGTTTTTTTGTTTTGTTTTGTTTTTTAAACTCTTCTACATTCTTTTTGGAAGATACCTCAGAGGTTTGAGAAAAGAAGCTCTGCAAGTAGTTGGACCTATGGGCTCAAGACCATGGTTATGGGGGACATCGAGCTCAATTGGCATAACATACCACACAAAAATATTGTTCTACATCCTACTTAGGTGAGTAATGACTGGAGTCTTAAAAGCTTGTAAGGACCCATCTAGATGCAACAATGGGTCTCTCATCATCCAGAACAAAGAAGAATGAAGAAAACCAGAGACACATGGAAACAATTACTCCAAGGGGCTAGTAGATCTTGTGATCTTCAGCCTATATTACTTGAGACCAGAAAAATTAGATAGTGCCCAGCTACCACTGTCAACTTCTCAAAGGGGGATTGGTATAGAAGATCTTGGACAGAGTGGGAGAACAATGTGAAACAAAACTCAAAACCATAAAAAAGAGACCAGTTTGCTGGTCTGATAGAGCCTGGTGAGATCTCTGAGACTATTGCCCCTAGTTACCCTTCAGGTCTGGAACTGAACTCACCCCTGTGGCTTCCAGCCAAACAACAGACGGACATATGGGGTGAACATTGGTAGATACATTCCTTGGAGTGATCAATTGTGGGGAAACAGAAGGGCAAGATTTCCACAGGGAGATAGCTCTGGAGGCAAGAGTGCATGGGAGGGAAGAACACAGGGAAAAGGTAACTACAGGGAGGAAGTAGGAAGAAAGCTGTTACATTGTGGGGAATTGCAGTCAATGTCATGAAACAAAATATATAAGAACTGCTGTATGGAAAATGAATTTGCTCTGTAAACTTTCACCCAAATCACAATAAAAAATTTTTAATAAAATCAGAAAAAAAAATAACTAAAAGTAAAAAAAAAAAAATTTTGAAGTTCTTGTAACAGTGGTTAAAGCATTCACTGTGAACCAAAAAGTCAGTGGTTCAAACCCACAAGCCACTCCATTGCAGAAAGATGAGGCAGTCTGCTTCCTGTGGGGCAGTTCTCCTCTGTGCTATAGGGTCTTTATGAGTCAGAATTGATGGTAGTGGGTTTGGTTTTGGAGGCTAACGTAACTATGAAACTACCTGGAGAGCAAATAAAATTTTAGCCACCCAGCCCTTTAGCTGATAAAGGGGTTATTGGTGCCTTAGCTTTCTTGCACAACTCCTCCCCAATTCTACCAACTGTACTGCAGCTTTAGGAATGAGGAGCAGAAATAGCAATGTGGAGGGGTGGAGACGGCTTGCTCTGAAGACTTTTTGTCTGGTGATTCTGTGACTAAAGATAATATTTGTTTATCTTGTATGTTTAACTTGTGTCTTGTAATCCAAAGAGTTTGAAAAAAATGTGGAATTACAAGTAAGTTAGTGAACAAACCCATAGTATAGGGTATAATTTCTAGGCATGGGAAGGGCAAGAAGAACTAAATCAGCAGTTATGATAGAATGTATTTTTTCTGTGCTCTCTCCAATTGCAGTAGGATAACTTTACAATTAAAGTGCTGATTCCACAGCAGTGTTTGGTTTAAAATTATGTTGCATTACTCATGGAAGCAACTTTGCTTGAAATGCTTTCTTACTTAGAACTTTAAATTCTTGTATAGTTAAATGATTTAAAAAAAAAAAAAACACTCACAAAAAAGAAATTCTTCCAGAGGCTGAAAAGCCCAAAGGTGAAAACTGTGAAGGATTTAAAACTTCAGCATCACTCAGTCATTAAAACACGAATAAAGAAGCTGTATGAACATACTGAGTGTTATAATAGAGAGCTGGGCAGGCAGGGGTGGTGGGCTCTCTGACAACATGTTTAAGGCTCGTTCAGGATAAAAGGCCCAGCAAAATTCCAGGAAGGAGTAACTGTATGTTCTATCAGAGTCGCATATTTCTTCTTACTGAGATCAGCTCCTCCTTTTTCTCTAGTTCCAAACTCGCTCAATATTATTGAAGTAAAGCCAACAGCAAGTTAGCAAAGCGGCAGGGGAGCAAATTGATTATACAGTTAACTGTGGAAAAACTGAAATTCTTTATTAAGGGAAAATGAAATACAGTTAATTTATGCTTGAACTGAGCCTTTCCCCACGTGGCGTTTACTCTACTGGCTCTTTGACTCTGCTGTGAAGCTGTAACTCAGCCAAAAAATGACAGAAGCTTTACTGATTTAAAAATAAGGCAGGTTTTGAGCTTTTTTTTCCCCTTGCATGATGATTTTTCCAGCTACAATTACTGTAACTCACTCATTATAGAGGATAACATGGCAGGCACACAGGCAAAAAAAAAAAAAAAGTGTGGTAAAACAGTTGGCAGGATGTAAATTGAAAGTCTTCGGCATCTAATTTTAAACAGTATTTATAGATGACACCCATAATACAGCATTCAATGTCTCACACAAAATCTCTTAAATAGTAGCAATATTGACTGAAGTTGTTAACAAAACAAGTGGACATTAATAAGTGAAAGAAACTAATAAAATCCTCAACATCTCCAAAATTTAGTCTCAAGGTTTGGTACATTAATTTGGTGTCATTTTGAATTATAACGCTGAGGTTCCCCTTGAGTATTAAAACTAACATTAATGATTTATACACATAAAGAAAGCTGTTCAACAATAACCTTTCTATATTTTGTCTTTTTAATGCTTACAACAGCCCCAGGTTCAGAGAAATTACTGTGTTGCTCTTTTTCTTTTTTTTTTTTTAATTTTGAGATAATTGTGGAGTCTAATTTAGTTTTTAAGAAACAATACAGTACAGTGATTCCTAAAAAAATAAATTAATAAAATTACCATATGACCCTAAACCGGTTGCCATAAAGTCGTTCTGACTCATAGTGACCATATAGGACGGGGTAGAACTGCCCTCATAGGGTTTCCAAGGCTGTAATCTTCACTCCAAATCTACTTCCGTATTGATACTGCCTCGGAAACCCAAGGAGGGGTCGCTATGAGTCGGGTCCGACTCGACAACATGTAGTAAAACAATCTTCACAGAAGTAGACTGCCACATCTTTCTTAGAGCAGCTGACCTTTTGATTAGCAGCCAAGCACTTAACCACTGTATAACCAGCACTTCTTCAGGGATATACCCTAGGGACCTCAATTTGGGGGTGTGAAGAGACATATGTATGCCAGTGTTCATTGCAGCACTATTAGCAATAGCAAAAGGATGGAAACAACTCAAGTGCCCTTCAGCAGATGAGTGGATAATCAAATTGTGATGCATACATTAACAACAACAACAAGAAAGTAGTACATACTTATGGAATACTACTCAGCCCTAAAGAAAAATGAAATCCTGATACATGCTAGAATATAGATAAACCTTGTAGATATTATGCTAAGTGAATTGTGTCAATCACAAAAGGAAAAAGATTGCATGATCTCATTTATATGAAAAGAATAGGTAAACATAAAAAAACCCAATAGTTACTAGTGGTTATGGGATGGGAAGGAGGGAAAATCATTCTTTGGGAAGCACCCAATGTTTGTCTATGGTGATAGAAAAATTGGCATTGCTAAGAGTAATGGTTACCCAAGTTGGTATGACTAAGCTGTACCAGGAGGAAAAAAAGAGTCAAGTGGCAAATACGATGTTATATATAATTTTACAATAAAAACAGTAGTCCAAAAACGAAAGGCTGCAGCTGTTGATACTGCATTAGTACAAATAAACACATCATAGGATAATTTTTCTTTGTTCAAAGATTTAGAGCCTGTCCAGTCAATTAGCCTAGTATTGTTTTTAGAGTTTTTGCTCTACTTCCTAGTTCAGAGAGTAGTGCCTGGGGTGGTAAAAGCTTGCTGATGACCAAGATACAACAAGATCTCTGTGTACCTGATGGAAAAAGAAATCAGGGAAGGAAATGTGCCACAGGTCTAATTGCCTCCATGAACATTGTTTGCCGTGAGACCACAAGAAATGGATGACATCTGTCTACATTTTGATCAAGGACCCAATAGATGGATCTTGATCAACCCACCCACTGTCATCAAATTGATTCCAACTCACAGTGACCCTACAGGACAAAGTAGAACTCCTCCATTGGGTTTCCAAGGCTGTAAATCTTTACAGAAGCAGACTGCCTCATCTTTTTCCCACAGAACAGCTGGTAGGTTCAAACCACCAACCTTTTGCTTAGCAGCCAAATGCTTTAACCACTGTGACTCCAGAGCTCCTGGATCTTGATCAAAAGGAGGAAAAAATATGGAAAACACCTTCTAATTCTCATTGGAAACTGGACTTACCGGATACATTGAGTCTGGAGGAATCCCTGAATCATTGCCTGGAAATAAGGCTTAAGCCTTGAACCCAAACTATGCTATGAAGTCAACTTTCAATTAAGTAATAATCTAGCTCATTTAATAAAAATGTTCACCTTGAGCATTTAGCTCTTCTAAAAAATAATCTCTGTGAGATTAAACAGGCCACAGTAATGCTGAAACACAGATGAAACCTTCAGGGGCAAAGAGTCTAAGTTAAAGGTGGTGAAATAATATGGATATATATAGGGATAATGGTGACACATTTTAAAGATGTAACCATGGTCAATTAAATGTACATGCAAAAATTGCTAAATGTCTTTTTGTGTATATTTTTACCAAAAGTTTTAAAGAGTTTTTTAAAAAAGAAATAATACAGAAAGAGCCCATATATCTTTCACCCAGTTTTCCCCAATGCTAAACTTTTGCATAATTATAGCACAATATTACAACCAGGAAATTATTCAGGTTTCAACATTTTTACATGCACTCATTTATGTCTGTGCATATGTGTGCATGCATTTAGAACTATAAATTTTATCACATGTGTTGATTCATATGATACAAAGGGTTCTAGCACAAATATCCCTCATACTGCCTTTTTATAGCCACAGCCACTTCCCTCCCACATGTCTCCCTGAGCCTGGCAATTACTATATATTCTCTATCTCTATAATTTTGTCACCTCAAGAATGTTATATAAATAGAAAAATACAGAATGTAACAATTTGAGACTTTTTTTGTCATTCAGCATAATCCCCTTGAGAGCCATCTAAGTTGTTTCATGTATCAGTAGTTCACTCCTTTTTATTGCTGAGTAGTATTCCATGGAATGAATGTACCATAATTTGTTTAAACCATTCATGATGGATTCAGAGAACTATTAAGAGATTGATTTACCTGAAGCAGAATGTTCATATGCTTTAAGTTACAAAAATGTACACAAGTATGCAGAAATTCCCTGCTGTTTAAACAAAGAGATTCCTATAAGTTATAGAATAAAAAGAACATATTGTGCCTGTTATCATAGTAACTTTTTAGGTCTTTGAGGAAAGCCTAAAATTTTTACATTTGCTATGTTTTTGCTAGTAAAAACAATTTCCATACTTTTTTATAGGATGGATCATGTATGGGTGCTCATCATAAATGACCCATCTTGAGTCAATCTCACTGCTTTTATTTTGGGGACTGTAAGATAATAAAATTGGGACTTTAGAATCCTATCTCTGATCACCTTGGTGTGACTGTGCAAGGTATAGGTGTCTCTGAAGAAGTATAAAGAGAGCCATTCCAGCCATAGGGTAAGTTGGAATCATTCTCCCGCGGAAGTAACTGAACACAGTGGTTGCTGAAGACTTCAGGGCAAATGAAAGCTGTAGTGACATTCTATCTAAAGGTAGGGAACCCTGGTAGCATAGTGCCTAAGGCACTTGACTGCTAACCAGAAGGCTGGTGGTTCAAACCCACCAGCCACTCCTCGGAAGGAAGATGGGGCAATCTACTTCCCTAGTGATACTGCCTCAAGAACCCAAGGGGGGCTTGCTAAGAGTCGGATCTGACTCGATGGTACACAACAACAACAACAATCTAAAGGTAAGACCCTTCACACAAACCAGAACTTAGTAGCTGTTGACAAAGCATTATTATAAGAAAGTAAACACTGCTTCGAAGAAAAATTTGTATTTCATAATTAAACATATGCTATTGAAGTTTAAAATTTTTTCTAACCCAAGAAATTCCTCTTTTTGTGCAAATGAAAGCTTTTTCAAGTTAATTGTGAAATAAGGAAATCCAGCACTTCAAAAGTATGTGAAAATGTAATACACAAAGAATGGTGACTATCTATTTTGATCTCCACTGAGATTAGAACAAAGGGAAAAAATAGACTTTCAGATATGTTGAATCCAAGTAAGGACTGAGATAACAAAGAAAGTTGGTAAATATTCTCTAAAAAAACCAAAATACCTGAATGTGTGAGCAAGATCAATGTATCTCAAATTTTAATGGTAATATTAATCACCTGTGAATCCTGTTGAAATTTAGATTCTCTCTTCATGGGTCTGATATGGGGCCTGCCTGATAACTCTGCATTTTAACAAGCTTCCAGGTGAGTTGAATTCTGCTGACACAGAGACAAAAAGGAGCAACGCTACCAATTGGCCTCTTAATAGCGCTTCCAGATCTTTCAGTCTTTGGCAAGATTGACACATTGTCTAAATTCTGAGGTCCTGATCACAAAGTATGTTGGCTAACTGGAATAGTTGAGTTAGGGTTGGGAGTAACATCATAGGGCAGACACTCTGATGGGATAACCCCAACAGCCAAATTCTGGTGTCACGATGAACATCCTGGGGTCTCCGCCTTAGAGCGGTGCAGCAGGACGCTCTGAGTGGAGTGACACCTGAAGTCAATGCCTGGGTGAGTCACCTGGGTTGGGAGCCCTCCCTCTGTACTCTGTATTACTCTGTGTGTGTGTGCCCATATTAGCATTCTTACTGAGCTGCACTGATACTGTCTGCTTATTGAATCTGCCTTCCCTACTAGACAGTGTACTTCTTGAGGCTGAGCCATGTCATGGAGAACTTGCCCAGTAAATATTTGTTGAATGATTGAATGAATAATGAAATATCACATCTCCATTTATGCTGCTTCCATCATTGAAATCTTTTCCCCAGCTTATCTGACTGATTAGATCCAAGTCTAATAAGACAGCTCAAGGGGCACTTCTCTGATGTTTTCCCTGATCTTCCTTCCCACTGGACACATAGTGGGAATGTCTCCCTTCTTGAATGTCTCCACTACACCTTGTCCGTGTTGCCATTACTTTATCATGTATCTCTTTCTCTCACTAGTCTGTAAGCTCCTTATAGGCAGGGACTGTGTTTAATTTACTTTTGGTTCCCTGGCACCTTAGTATAATGCTTGGCACATAGTAGTACTCCAGATATTACTGAGTAAAGCAAAACGCATACAAAATAAAGAATTCAAGCCACAAGTTAATGCAAAAGCAGTATTTTATATTGAATTAGTCACTTTCACCAGAGGATATCAAAGGACCTACACAGAGTAATCCTCATTAAACTTTGTTAATGAGATAATTATTACTTTGCCTACTTTACATAATGGTAGCTTCGAAAAGGAGTACAAGCCCTCAGAAAAAGGACTCAGGCAGAAGCCCAAATTTATGGATGGAAAGAGGGCAACATAGAAAACTATTTAAATGTAGGGCCTACATAATGCCCTCTATTCAGATATTCTGAAACATCTCAGTGACTGAATTTCCAACTTCTCACCCTAATGTTTTGTATCAAGTAGACATAAATGGAGACTTGAAACAAATTCCAATACTGGTGGGGGAGGGGAAATAATATTGGAAGAAACCCTTTGTCCTAGCTTCTGGATGGAAGTCAGTGTTATTCACTCTTAGATCAAGGTCTTTACTAAAACGGATACATATATTTATATATATAAACAAATTTAACCTGAATGGCAATGAATTCTCAATGTAAAACTCCCCAATCAGGCCAAGTCAATCTCTTTAAAATTTTCCCAACAGTCACAATTTATAAAACATGTAAGCCAAACCCAATAAATCAAGTAAATAGCATTGCATAATGGAAGCTTAAATATAAAATAAGACAAGCCAGAAAGGTTCAATTAAGTAAATGCTGTACATATGTTTAGCTTTGATGAGGTCAGTATAATATATTAGGTTATTTTAGAATAAAGCCAAATAAAATAAGATAATTTAATGATTAAATAAAAGAGAGGAAGAAAAATGAATAAAATGAATACTTTAGGAAAATATAATGGACCAAAAAAAAAAAAAAATCCTAGAGCAAACTAGAGCTTTGAACTACAATATACTCTTAATAGAAATTCTTTGGATCAGAAAATAGTCAGGAAAAGTAGGAAAGTGACAATAACACAAAAATAGAGGGAAATTCTCTGAGCAAATGGAATTATTGTGATTGCAATTTTTAAATCTTAAATTGTTTTCAGATAATTAATATGTAGCAAAAGCAAAAGGTACATATATAATGTAACCTTACCGTGATGATATTGGGTTATAGAAAGATTATGTAAATCTAAAACAAATGGATGGAAAATGAAAAATTCATCTCATCATCCACATGTTTTATCTACAGCTACAAAATTATAATATTTCAAGCTATCTGGATGATTTAAGAAGCTTATATTTTTTCCTATTAACATTTGATTGTGGCCAAGGTTTCTACACCTTTGGAGTAGAAGAGATATTGTATCAGTTAGACACAATGACTAATTGTTATTAATTTATTAAATTTGTTAATTTATTTAAAAATATGACTATGATATGTATTCACAATACAACATCCATAAGCACAGGTCCATAGTAATCATGTTGTCAAATTAATCATGATGAACTTTTTTTTCCTAATAAGTATTTGCTACATATTTATTTATTTTGTTATTCATTACTGCTTACTAGTAGGGGGAAAAATGAACATTGTAACAGTCTTCAAATGTTTAAGAAACATATATGGGGAAAAACTTTGAATAGAGTATTTCATCTATTAATGTATTTTTTTCTTTTATGCATTGGGAAAATAAAATCATCATTTAATTTTACTGAAAAAATAACCTCTGTACAACTTGTTTGTCACCATGGTCTCAGAGCAAAACTTTGAGAATTATTTTTTCACTCAAATACGTCTTACCAGTGTCCAAACACACCTAATGCTTTAAAAAAAAAAAAAAAAAAAAACAATGTTGTTTGGGTAAAAGTTTACAGAGCAAATTGGTTTTCCGTTCAACAAATTATAACACTTTGTTTGGTGACATTCATTGCAATCTTGTGCTTTTTTATTTCTCACTTCCTTTAAAAAAAAAAACAAGTTGTCTCCAAGTTTATTCTAACTCATGGCAACCCATGTGTGTCAAAGTAGAACTGTGCTCCATAGCATTTTCAATGGCTGATCTTTCTAAGGTAGATCACAAGGTCTTTCTTCCAAGGTTCCTCTGGGTGAACTTGAACCTCCAACCTATTGGTCAGCAGCAAACACATTAACCAACTGCACCAGCCATGGAGTCTCCTTTCCTTGGCTTCTATTAATCCATTTATTTGTTCAACAACTAGTTATTGAGCACCTGATAAATGCCAGACACTGTGCCAAGTGCAGTTAATTTGAAGGTGAAAACACTCACACAGTTGGTGTCCTGGTGGAGCTTCCAATCCACCTGGACTGACAGATCTTAATGAAGTAACCATACAAACAAAATGTATGAGAACCGATATTAAAGAGTTGGTCTCATCAGAGTGGTCAGGAAAGTCTCCATAAGAAAGTGGCATTGAGCTGTAAGGTGAAGGATAATTAGGTGAACAGATCATGGACATGGTGATCCAGGCAGAGGGAACAGCAAATGTAAAAATAACATAACAAGAGACAGAGTGGCAGGAACTGAGACCAGCCAGTATGGTTAGACCAGAGAGAGAGGAGGAGTGTTGTGCCAGTGAGAAACCAGACAGAAGTCCGAATCAGACCGTACAGGGCCTTGCAAACCAAGTTAAGGAGTTCCATCATGTCCCAAAACATTTACTCTAAAATGTGCTTCTCCATTCTCCAATGGAAGTCTTCAAAATCCTTTATGGCCCTTCTCACATGCTACCTTCTCCAAAACTCCTTTCCCTCTTCCTTCAGTCAAATATGTTGTTTCCCTCCTCCATGCTTCAAATAATTCTGGTTTTATCTGTATTGCCTTGTTTATCACTTTCTGCCTTCTATTGTGATTTATACATATATATATATATATATTTTTTTTTCCTTTGTGTGTTGCTATGTCAGGAATGCAAGCTTATTCAGCTTTGTATTACATGCGAACATAGTAAGTGCTCAATAAACCTTTTGAATAGATTGAGTTTAATCAACAGTTTTGATTCTGATTAGATTCAGCAATTTGTGTCATGGTCTCTTCATTATCAAAATTGATAGTTAATGTTAATAGCAGTTCTATGCTGTACATAAAGTGTTTTGACATTATGAGATAAACTCTGAAATTCATGGCACAATAATTTCCTATAAGCCAAACTAGACATATAGCTCACAGATATGGGGAAATCAGCATCCAACATCACAATGAAATAGGACCTAATAGCTTTTGGTATATTGTGAAATTTCCAGTGAGTGCTAAGTTATCCTGAAATACAGATGATCTCTAAGCCCAGGTTGCTCAGATATCTGATCAACATGCACCCATGGAATAAACTGCAGCTACATAACATGAAGATGGGGCAATCTACTTCCTTAGTGATACTGCCTCGGAAACCCAAGGAGGTGTCGCTATGAGTCAGGTCCGACTCGACGGCACATAACAACAACAACAATAACAACAACAACAACATAACATGAAAGAAATATTTGGACAAAATTTTAAAATTTTAGTTAAACAAAGAGTATACCAAATAATTCTATTTCCATTCAGAATTTTGTTAACAGTTGTAAATATTGAATGTCTAGACATTTGGCTAAAACAGAAATATAATGAGATGTGAAAATAAAACCAGAGTCCCTGAATACTAGTACCTGCTTTTTGACAAAAACAATTACTTTTTTTCTTTTAAAATATGTACTTCTTAAACATAGTTCAGTGAAATTGTATGAAGTCAAGCTATTTATGTCAGTGAGAGAAGGAAAGTAATAATAATAATAATAAAAGATTTTCTGGATTATGAGAACCAAAATTTCCAAACACAAAATGATCATTCCTAAAGATCCATGTAACAAGGTAAGAGGGAAATAAAAGAGATAAAAGAAAGAGAGAAAAATGTACATAAAGGAAGAATGTGCTATTAACTAACGCTGGTACCTCACATGTATAAATTTATTTAATCCGCAAGCATTCATGAGAACAGTACTATCCGTGTTACAGAAGAAACTGGGACAGAGAGAGGTTAAATAGCCTGGACAGGATCCCTCAGCTAACAGGATAATCAGGATCTGAGCTTGAGACCTCTAGAGTATGCATTCTCAATGGGGCCATATAGTTTCCAACAAGGCGAAAGTTGGTTCTTAGAGTGAAAATATCTTAGCTATAGCAATGGTTTGTGGCTCTCCAAAAGGCCACAGTACATAAACAGATACACAGTAATACATCTGTACTGTTAAAATTTCATAGCAGTGGGGTGATTAGGGGGAAAAAAACGCCTAAAAAGTCTCCTTGATAGATAGATAGATAGACAGATAGCTGCCTTTGAGCCAACTCCCACTCATGGTAACAGAGTTTAACAGAACAAAACATTGCCCAGTTCTATGTAATCCTCATGACTACTGACACGTTTGAGTTGATCTTTACAGCTACTATGCCAACCCACCTCTCCAAGGGGCTCTCTTGCTCTTGCCAGCCGCCCATTTCACTAAAGACAAACGTCTTCCTCTAGTGATTGATCCCTCCTGATGGCATGTCCAAAACAAGCTAGTCAGACAAGAGTTCTGTTAGGATCCAGTTTTCATTGGCTGATTTTCGGAAGTTGGTCACTAGGCATTTCTTCCTCTTTCCACCATGGGTGACCCTGCTGGTATTTAAAATAACAGTGGCATAGTTTTCAGAATCACAGCAAAATGCAAGCCACCATAATATGACAAACTGACAAATGTGTAGTGGAAAGCCCCCTTACGGGGGGAATAACAGGGGAAAAAAAGTTGAAAAATTTTGCTGTGGAGCTTGTGCTCATAATCACCATTTAATAATGCTATTTTTTTTTCCCAGAGCAAGTTGAAGGGACAACACTAACTTTTCATTATTAATGTGGATTCATAAGCTACATCACAATGTGGATTCAGTCTGCTAAAACATTACCAATTCAGAAATTGCTACCTTTGCTATCAACAATTAATCAAGTATATATTTATCAAATAAGATTTGTCTATTGTATACATACTTTGTTTCAGTTTGTATTCCAATTTTAGCTATTGTCTTAATTTGGGTTCTCTGTTGTTGTTGCTGTTGTTTGCCATCCAGTCGGCCCCGACTCATAGCGACCCCTCCTTGGGTTTCCGAGGCAGTATCACTACGGAAGTAGGAATGCCCAAACTTCCTTCCGAGGAGTGGCTGGTGGGTTTGAACTGCCAGCCTTCTGGTTCTCTAGAGGGGTAAAATCAGTGATACACATACAGAGAGAGAGAAAGAGAGATTTAGATCTACTTCAAGGGATTGGCTCATGCAATTGTGGGCTGCCAGGGCCGGTATCTGTAAGACAGGCAGCAAGTCAGAGACTTTTGCAGGCTTACATCCCAAGATACGTAGGTCAGGTGACAAAAAGAGTACAGTGTCTAGAGAGAGGGAGCAAGTGCTGCCAGAATAGCCATTTATATTATGGGAGCAGACCACAGCCCCTAAGGAAACTCCTCTTTCAACTGATTGGTTGGTCATATCCAATCACATCATGGAATGTGATTCCATTCCATTACAACAGCAACCAGTCCAGTAATTGGCCAAACTACCAAGAATCATAGCCTAACCAAGTTGATACATAAAACTGACCATCATAGTTATGCTCCCATGACCAGAAACAGCTCTAGGGAAATTTATGTAATATGTACAATTTGTCTTGCTTGCTTACCTTAAAGCTCTTCATCTGTCTCCTATTTCTCTCTCTCTTCATTTCCTCTCTCATATTTATTTATTCATTAGACACATAAACATTACTGGTTCCCTGAGCAATTTCACTCACTCTCATGATTTTAATGACAACATATATACTAATGGTCTTATTTATGTAAGGAGCCTGAAATCTTTAATCCTAGCAAAGATTTCTTTCCCAAAGCTCCAAAAACACAGACTACTCAGTGGACATTTCTTCTTGAAGTCCATAATCTCACTTTGAGCTCAGCATATCCAAAGGGAATTTTTCTTCAATTTGTGTTTCTCCTTCTGCTTTCTCTCTTTAAGGTGTGACTCTTTCAGCCACCTCATCAACTAACCCAGAAACCTGGAAGCCTTTTGTCACCATGTCATGTGCTGTCAGTGACCAAGTCTTGACAATTCTGCTTTCTTAGTTTGTCAGATCTGTGTCCTCCTCTTTAGTCACATTACCAGTTGACCAGTTGCTGTTGAATCCATTCTGACTCATAGTGACCCCATGTGTTGCAGAGTAGAACTAAGCTCCATAGGATAGTCAAGGATGTGATGGTTGGTAAGCAGATTACCAGGTCTTTCTTCCTATGTACTTCTGGGTGGGTTCAAACCATCAACCTTCCTGTTAACTGTGTGCCATCCAAGGAGTCCAGAAAAATTGGTACTGTTTTCAGCTGCATAAAGTTAATTCTGACTCATGGCAACCCCATGTGTGCAGAGGAGGACTGCTCCAAAGCGTTTTCAAGTCTTTGACCTTTCTGAAGCTGATCACCATGTCTTTTCTTTCAAGGTGCCTCTGAATGGGTTTGAACCACCAACCTTTCAGCTATTAGTTGAGCATGTAACCTTTTGCACTACTTAGGGACCTCCAGACAAACTACTGTTCCTAAATTCAGATTTGTATCATTTCTTGCCTAGAAAATTGGTCATTGATTTAAACCCCTTACATAATGGTCTGTGTGTAAAGAATGTAGAAACTTTATGATATGACCTCTGCCTACTTGTCTTATTCATTGGGCACATCATCTCATCACCAATAGCACACTAACATTTTGAGACTTGTGATTAATTGAGAATTTAGACTCTGTAAATGTCTCAATCACAAAAGTGGCATACTTGCATCTAACATATATACTTTCGAGATATAGATCAGCGAATACAGTCCTTGTGTCCCTAACTGTGGATTCCTACCTAAAGAGTACTCTTCTTGAAAGCAAAGACATCAGGCTAAATATATTTCTATCACCCTTAAATGTCTTACATACTATGTATGT
Source organism: Orycteropus afer afer (assembly GCF_000298275.1). NCBI lineage: Eukaryota > Metazoa > Chordata > Mammalia > Tubulidentata > Orycteropodidae > Orycteropus > Orycteropus afer. The sequence goes on from NW_006921768.1 coordinate 3,537,002, forward strand.
TCAATAATAATATTTTGACAAAGTCATTACTGACTATTCTACAGACTTACATGTTCTTTCTCTTGGAAATAGAATTACATTATAAGACCACAGTATTTCTTATTCATATAATTTGATGGGAGGAAAGACCAAATAAACTATAAATTTGATCTTCTGACTTACTTATTGAGGAAATTAAGATATCCCTAGGTAAAATAAAGATAGACAGTCCACTTTTCCCAAAACAGATATGTAAAAATACAGCTATTTCTAAAGCCAGTTTGCAACATGCTTTCTCAGTTTATTTAATATAATTATATTTTGTAATTTATAAACAACAGAATTATCAAGCAACACATAAATCTCTGACAGAAATTGATGAAAATCCACTGTTTGGGTTAAAATGTTGGGGCTTTACCCAAAATATAGATTTCAATTGCAGAAGAAAATAAACTATATTAATCATAGTTACCTAATATGCTGAGGTTACCCAATATGCTGAGGCATGTTCATCAAGTCTAAATTCATTAAAAGAGATATAAACATGTATAAGTATGATATTCTCATTAAAGAGAATTTATATTATAATTTTAATTCTTGAAAGTCCAGTGTTTCTTTTCAGATGTTTGTGAGTGACTTCCAGGATAGTCCAAGTTAGAAGATGTGACACCTGCTTGGCCTTGAATCAATCTGGAACAAATTCCCTATCTTCTAAAATCCTAAACAGCAGATACATTATATCTGCAGTTTATTTTTTACTAAAGTCATTTACTTTTAATTGTACCAGATCCACAGAAATATTTCATTTGAAAGCCAAAACAATTCGCTATGGACTCATATTACAGGAAATAATTTGAAACTAATAGGAAAGATGGACTTTCAGTATCTTTTTTAGTGATCAGTATTAGCAAGTAGTGTAAATATAGTACCAATACAGTACTTCCAACACTCATCTGTCAATTTGTCACACTATGGTGGCTTGTGTGTTACTGTGATGCTGAAAGGTCTGCTACTGGTCTTTTCAAATACCAGCAAGGTCACCCATGGTGGGCAGGTTTCTGTGGAGCTTCCAGAGTAAGAAAGACTAGGAAAGAAGGACAAGGCCAGGTCCACATCTGAAAAAATTGGTCACTGAAAATCTTATGAATAGCAGGGCAGCATTGTCTGATACACTATTGTAAAATTTTATGAATAGCAGTAAAACATTATCTGATATAGCACCTAGATGATGAGCCCCTCAGGTTGGAAAGCATTCATAACACATCTCATCTGAGGAAGATATCCTCCTGCAAGTAAGGTCAACCTTAATGATGTGGATGGAATAAAGCTTTCTGGACCTACATTTGCTGATGTGGCATGACTCAAAACGAGAAGAAACAGCTATAAACAATCATTAATTATCAGAATGTGCAATGTATAGAATATGAATCTATAAAAATTAGAAGTTGTAAAAATAATGTGGAATGCATAAAGATTGATATTCTGGGCATTAGTGATCTGAAATGGACTGGTATTGGGTATTTTGAACCAAACAATCATATGGTCTACTATGCTGGAAATGAATAAATGAAAAAATGAATTGCATCATATTCATCACCAAAAAGAACTTTTCAAGATCCATCCTGAATTACAGTGCTGTCAGTTATAGAATAATGTCCATGTGACTACAAGGAAGCCCACTTAATACTACTATTATTCAAATTTATGCACCAATCTCTAGAGTCAAAATGAAGACATTGAAGATTTTTACCAACTTCTACAGTCTAATGTTGTCCAAACATGCAATCAAGATGTGTTGAAATTACTGGTGACTGGAATGCAAACCTTGGAAACGAAACTTGCAAATAAACAAGAAGCATTAGAAGTTGGAAAATATGGTTTTGGTGATAGAAAAGACAGTGGAAATCACATGACAGATTTTTTCAAGACCGACGACCTATTCATGAGATATCTTTTTTTAAAAAACAAAAATGGTAACTACACACGTGGACCTAGCCAAATGGAATACACAGGAATCAAATCGACCACATCTGTGGAAGGAGATGATGAAGAACCTCAATATCTTAAGTCAGAACAAAGCCAAGTGTTGATGGTGGATCAGATCATCAATTGTTTTTATGCAAGTTGAAGTTGAAGCAAAAGAAAATTAAAACAAGTCTACAAGAGCCAAATACAACCTTGAGTATATCACACCTAAATTTAGACACCATCTGAAGAACAGATTTGATGCATTAACACCAGTGACCAAAGACTAGATAAGTTGTTGTTGTTGTTAAGTGCCGTCGAGTCGTTTCCGACTCATAGCGACCCCATGCACAGCAGAAAGAAACACTGCCCGATCCCGCACCAGCCCCACAATCCCTGCTATACTCGAGCCCATCATCGCAGCCACTGTATCAGTCCATCTCGTTGAAGGCCTCCCCCT
>NW_006921768.1:3541820-3546019 GCF_000298275.1 Orycteropus afer afer
GTTTCCATTAATTTTGGTTTTCTTCTTTCTTTTTGACAAGGAGAGACCCGTTGTTGCATCTAGATGGCAGCTTCCTAGTTTTTAAGGTCCCAGTCGCTACTCGCCAAAGTAGTAGGTGGAACAATGTTTTGTATAGTATGCTCAGCATTTCTCAAGCTGAAAAAAATGAAGAAAAAATTCAAGCCTCGGGTTGCAATATTTAAGGAATGTATGGACAAAATACTGAACCATGCAAGAAGCATCAAAAGATGCAAGGAATACACAGTCACTGTACCAAAAAGAGCTAGTTGACATTCAGCTACTTCAGGAGGTAGCATCTGATCAAGAACCAATGGTATTTTTTTTTTTTCTGTTTTTGAATAATGTCTTTTTTTTTTTTTTTTTTTTTTGCTTTGGGTGCAGATTTACAGAGCAGAATTTGTTTTACATTCAACAGTTCTTATACATTTGGTTTCACTTCCCAATTACAATCCCTAATCCTAACCCACTCTCTACTCCCTTCCCAGTGACCCCTTATCCTGTGCCCTTCTTATTTATGCAGTCCTGTCTAGCTTTTCCTCCATGTGAATGTTACCTTTCTGGTGCCCCATGGCCGATTGCTCCAAGAGATATATCTCCCTAGAGTAGATGGGTACATCGCCCTAGCTTGGATGTTCTGCATGTAAGTCTTTCTACTGTTGGGCTGAGAGCCAGCCCTTGGGAGTGAGTTTTATCCCAGGCCCGAAGTGAAACCCAGGGCCATAGTCTTGGGGATCCCACGGACTCCATCTGACCAGTAATTCTGGTCATTATATTGTTTTTTAATTTTGTTCCACATTTTTCCTCGCACTCTATCCAGGATCTCCAATTTTGATCCCTTCCCGAATGGTTGGCATGTGTAGCCAGGCACCATCTAGTTCTTCCATTCTTGAGGTCTATCATAGCCTAGGGCTGATTGTTTCCAAATGTCTGTGGTTTTCTTCACTCTTCTTCACTTCCGATGAAAGGAGACGATTAGCTGCATCTTAGATGGCCGCTTGAAAGCTTTTAAGATGCCAGTCTCAATTCACCAAAGTAGGTTGTGGAACAAGATTATTATATATTATGTTGTGTCAATTGAGCCTGGTGTCCCCCAACACTATGGCCCTGAGTCAGCAGATCCAGTGATTCTCTCTCCCAAGGTGTCTGGCTGTCTCTGAGAGATTGCTCCAATCCTGTCTTCTATTGCTTCTGTAATGATTGAGGTTATTTTGTATCACCAGTATCTGTAGAAGACTATCCTCAGCTGAATCTATCATTGGTCTAGAGTATATTCCTGTTCACTGACCCCCATCTGATCTTCTCAGCTGTCCTTGTATGTAGCCTGGTGTTTGGTGTTAATGGTAATGCAGCATTGTGGATATACTGGTATTAGCCTCTGTCATCTATATCCCATGTGTATAATTTGGTGTTCTCCCTTTCCTCAATGTTATCATGCTGGTCACAGACTCTTTCCATACCATCCCTCCCCTTACCCAGCTCAGTGTGTGGCCCCCAACTAGTCCAAAATTTTCCCCTCCCCTTCCTTCCTATCCCCAGTAACCTCCAAAGTGAGTTCCCTTCCCTAAGCAAACCCTTCCTTGACTTTTTACAGTAATGGGCTCATACAATATTTGTCCTTCTGCGATTGACTTATTTCACTCAGCATAATGTCTTCCAGGTTCATCTACATTTTGATATGGTTCACGTATTCTTCATTGTTCTTTAATGTAACAGTATTCCATTGTGTGAATGTACCATAATTGGGTTATCCATTCATTTGTTACTGGGCATTCAGGTTGTTTCCATCTCTTTGCTATAGTGAATTGTGCTGTGATGAACATGGATGTGCATATGTCTATTCGTGTCTTATCGTTCACCTCTTTAGGATATATTCCTAGTAATTGAATTGCTGGTTCAAATAGTATTTCTATTTTCAGTTTTTTAAGGAAATGCCATACCATTTTCCACAATGGTTAAACTATTTTACAGTTCCACCAACAGTGTATGAGAGTTCCAAATTGTCCGCAACCTCACCAGCATTTTTTATTTTCTGTCCTGTTGAACTTTGCTGTTAATGCTAGGGTGAGATGATATCTCATTGTTGTTTTGGTTTGCATCTCTCTAATGGCTAATGATCATGAGCAGTTCCTCATGTGTTTGTTGGCCACCAGCATATCGTCTTTAGTGAAGTGTCTGTTCATGTCCCCTGCCCATTTTTGAATCAGATTGTTTGCCTTTTTGGCATTGAGATGTTCTATATATTTTGGAGATAAGTCCTTTGTCGGATATGTTATAGGCAAATATTTTCTTCCGATCTGTAAAAGAACCAATGGTATTGAAGGAAGAAGTCGAAGCTACACTTAAGGAATTGGCAAAAAAAACAACGCTCAGGAATGATAGAATACCAATTGAGATGTTTCAACAAATAGATACAGGGCTGTAGGCATTTACTTATTCATGCCAAGGAATTTGGAAGACAGATCCAGGCTAACTAACTAGAACAGATCCTTATCAGTGCCCATTCCAAAGAGAACTGATCCAACAGAATGTGGAAATTATTCAGCAATGTCATGAATAGCACATGCAAGTAAAATTTTGCTGAAGATAATTCAAAAAAATGATTACAGCACTACATCAACAGGGAACTACAGAAATTCAAGCTGGATTCAGAAGAGGGCATGGAACAGTGTATATCATTGCTGATATCAGATCGATTTTGGCTAAAAGCAAAGAATACCAAAAAGACACTTGTATTTTATTAAACAATAGTATAAACAACTGTTCGGAAGGAAGATTGGGTAATCTACTTCCTTAGTGATACCACCTCTGAAACCCAAGGAGGGATCGCTATGTCTCGCTCTATATGTATATATATATACATATATGTCTATATGTATGTGTGTGTGTGTATATATATATATATATATCTATCTGACTCGATGGCAGTAACTTTGGTGGGTTTTTTTTTTTTAATAAGCAACTGTGCAAAGGCATTCAACTGGGTGTATCATAACAAATTGTGGATAACATTGCTAAGAATAGAATTCCAGGACACTTCATTGTGCTCATGAGGAACCTGTACATAGACCAATAGGCAGTTCGAACACAACAAGGGGATACTTCATGGTTTAAAACAGGAAAGGTGTGTGTCACAGCTGTATCCTTTTGCCATACTTATTCAATCTGTATGGTGAGAAAACATCCCAAGAGTCTGGACTAAATGAAGAAGAATGTAGCATAAGGATTGAAGGAAGACTCATTAACAACCTGCAATATGCAAGTGAAACAACCCTACTTGCTGAAAGTGAAGAAGACTTGAAGCATTTACTGATGAAGATCAAAGACTATAGCCTTCAGTAGGGATTACACCTCAACATAGAGAAAACAAAAATCCTCACAACTGGACCAATAGGCAATATCATGATAAATGGAGACAAAATTGAAGTTGCCAAGCATTTCATTTTATTTGGATCCACAATCAATATCCATAGAACCAGCAGTCAAGAAATTAGACAACGTATTGCATTGGGAAAATCTGATGCAAAAGACCTCTTTAAAGTATTTAAGATCAAAGATGTCACTTTGAAAACTAAGCGCACCTGACCCAAACCATGGTATTTTCAATAACTTTCTACGTGTGTGAGAGCTGGACAATAAACAAGGAAGACCACAGAAGACTGATGCATCTGAATTATGCTGTTTGTAAAGAATATTGAATGTAGTATGGACTGATAGAAGAATGAAGAAATCTATCTTGGAGGAAGTATAGCTGGAATGCTCCTTAGAAGTGAGGATGGCCAAACTTCATCATTCATACTTTGGTCATGTTTTCAGAACGGACCAGTTCCTGGAGAAGGATATAATGCTGGGTAAAGTAGAGGGCCAGCAAAAAAGGGAAGACCCTCATGAGATGGATTGTCACCATGGCTTCAATGATGAGCTCAAGCATGGCAACAATTTTGAGGGTGGTGCAAGACTGGGAAACAGTTTGTTCCGTTGTACATAGGATCACTGAGTCGAAACCAATTTGATGGCATCTAACAACAACATATAGGACTTATCCATATACCCATCTCTGGTAGTGTAGTGCCTAAGGCACTTGACGGCTAACCAGAAGGCTGGCAGTTCAAACCCACCAGCCACTCCTCGGAAGGAAGGTTGGGCAATCCTACTTCCGTAGTGATACTGCCTCGGAAACC
>NW_006921768.1:3546507-3550006 GCF_000298275.1 Orycteropus afer afer
GTTCAAACCCACCAGCCACTCCTCGGAAGGAAGGTTGGGCAATCCTACTTCCGTAGTGATACTGCCTCGGAAACCCAAGAAGGGGTCACTATGAGTCGGGGCCAACTCGATGGCCAACAACAAGGTCATTATAAAGGAAAGAAAAAACCAAAATGGATTTCAGAAGAAATTCTGAAACTTGTTTTTGAACATAGAGTAGCTAAAGCAAATGGAAGAAATGATGATGTAAAAGAACTGAAGAGATTTCAAAGGGTGGTTCAAAAAGACAAAGTAAAGTGTTATAATGAATGTGCAAAGACCTAGAGGTAGAAAACCAAAAGGGAAGAATACACTGGGTATTTCTCATGCTGAAAGAACTGAAGAAAAAATGCAAGCAATGAGTTGCAATATTGAAGGATTTTATGGGCAAAATATCAATACTATTAGTTCTTGATTATATGCTACCTCCCGAAATGGTTGAATGTCTAGCAATTATTTTTGGTAGAGTGACTGTATTCCTTCCAGCATTTTTGATGTTTCCTGCGTTTAATGATGTATTAAAGGATTAAGTCCAAGCTGCACTGAAAGCACTGGTAAAAATTAAGGCTCCAGGAATTGACAGAATACCAACTGAGATGTTTTAACCAATGGACACAACTCTGAAAGCACTCACTCATCTATGCCAAGAAATTTGGAAGACAGCTACCTGGCCAACCAACTGGACAAGATGCATATTGGTGCCCATTTCAAAGAAAGTTAATCCAACAGGATATGGAAATTATTCAACAATATCATTAATATCACACATAAGTAAAATTCTGCTGAAGATAATTCAAAAACAGTTGCAGCAGTACATCAACAGAAAACTGGCAGAAAAACGAGCTGAATTCAGAAGAGGACATGAAATGAGGTATATCATTGCTAATGTCAGATGGATGTTGGCTAAAAGCAGAAATTACTAGAAAGATGATTCCTGTGTTTTACTGACTATGCAAAGGCAGTCAACTGTGTGAATCATAACAACTGATGGATAACTTTGTGAAAAATGGAAATTCTAGACACTTTATTGCAGGAAGGAGAGAGAGAAGGCAGAGCCACGTGGGTTCAGAGCCAGCAGCCAGAGGAGGGAACCAGGAAGGAGAGAGAGAGGTGGTGTGGCAGGTTCAGAATGGCTGAGGGAGACTAGGAAGTGAGCAGAGTGGTTTGAAACAACAAAAGGAGACGAACTTGTCTGTCAGTTTGTTGTACTGTGGTGTTATTCATTATAACACTTTACTTTGTCTTTTTTGAACCACTGTTTGAAATCTCTTCAGCTCTTTTACATCATCATTTCTTCCATTTGTTTTAGCTACTCTACGTTCAAAAACAAGTTTCAGAATTTCTTCTCAAATCAAAATCCATTTTTTTTTCCTTTATAATGACCTTAGTCGTCGTTATCTAGTGCTGCTGTTACAGAAATACCACAAATGGTTGGCTTTAATGCACAGACATTTATTTTCTCACATGTTTTCTCACGTGTTACTGTGAGGCTGGAGGCTATGCCACCAATATGTCAAATGCCAGCCGGGTTACCTATGGTGGACAGGTTTCAGCAGAGCTTCTAGGTTAAGACAGACTCGGAAGAAGGAAGAAGCCATCCACTGCTCAAAGAATTGGCCAGTGAAAACTTTATGAATAGCAGTGAAACACTGTCTGACATATTGCTGAAAAACTTTATGAACAGCCTTGAAACATTGTGTGATATAGTGTTGGAAGATGAGTCCCTCAGGTCGGAAAGCACTCAAAATACAATTGGGGAAGAGTTGCCTTCTCAGAGTAGAGCCAACCTTAATGATGTAGATAGAGTAAAGATTTTGGGACCATCATTTGCTGATGTGGAATGACTCAAGATGAGAAGAAACAGCTGCAAACATCCAATAATAATCAGAACATGGAATGTACAAAGTATGACTCTAGGAAAATTAAAACTTGTCAAAAAAGAAATGGAACTCATAAAGATCAATATCTTAGGCATTAATGAGTTGAAATGGACTGGTTTTGGCCATTTTGAATCAGACAATCATATGATCTACTATGCCAGGAATGAGAAATTGAAGAGGAATGGCATGGTATTCATCATCCCAATGAATGTTTCAAGATCTATCCTAAAGTACAATGTTGTCAGTGACAGGATAATATCCATATACCCACAAGGAAGAAGAGTTAATACTACTGTTATTCAAATTTACACACCAACCACCAAAGTCAAAGATTAGGAAATTGAAGAAAATTTTACCAACTTCTGCAGTCTGAAATTGCAGACACTCCTTGAAGAGAACAATCATGGAAGAATAGAAGGGCTTCATATGCACAGGGAGAGAGCTCAGGGGGCAGGAGAGTATGGAGGGATGGTCACTGGGAAGAGGTAACTATGGGGAGGAAGTGGGAGGGGAGCTGTTGCATTGTGGTAAATTGTAGTCAATGTCATGAGGCAAAGTGTGTGCAAGCTGCTGTATGGAAAGTGAATTTGCTCTGTAAACTTTCACCCAAATCACAATTAAAAAAAAAAAAATGTGTTGATTATCACTGGTGATTGGAATGCAAAAGTTGGAAACAAAGAATCACCAGTGGTTGGAAAATATGGCCTAGTGATAGAAATATCACTGGAGATAGCATGATAGAATTTTGCAAGACCAAAGACTTATTCATTGCAAATGCCTTTTTTCAACAACACAAGTGGTGGTTATAAATGTTGGCTTTGCCAGATGGAATACACAGGAATCAGATTGATTACATCTGTGGCAAGAGGTGATGGAGAAGCTCAATATCTTCAGCCAAAACAAGGCCAGGAGCTGACTGTGGAACAGACCATCAACTGCTCATATGCAAGTTCAAGCTGAAGCTGAAGACAATTTGAAGAAGTCCATGGGAGCCAAAATAGGACCTTGATTATAACCCTCCTGAATTTAGAGACCATCTAAAGATTAAATTTGATGCATTGAACACCAGTGACCAAAAACCAGAGGAATTGTGAGATGACATTGAGAATATCATCCATGAAAAAGCAAAAGGTCATTAAAAAGACAGGAAAGGAAGAAAAGACCAAAATGGATGGCAGAAGAGACTCTGAAACTTGCCCATGAGCAGAGTAGCTAAAGTAAATGGAAGAAATGACAAGATAAAAGAGCTGAGCAGAAGATTTCAAAGAGCATCTTGAGAAGACAAAGTCAATTATTATAATGAAATGTGCAAAGACTTGGACTTAGAAAACCAAAAGGGAAGAACACATTTCTCAAGCTGAAAGAACTGAAGAAAAAATTTAAGCCTTGAGTTGTTATATTGAAAGATTCTATGGGCAAAATAGGAGCTCTGGTAGCATAGTGCCTAAAGAAGTTGACTGCTAACCAGAAGGCTGGTGGCTCAAACCCACCAGCCACTCCTCGGAAGGAAGTTTGGGCAATCTACTTCCATAGTGATACCACCTCGGAAACCCAAGGAGGGGTCGCTATGAGTCAGGTCTGACTCAACGGCACATAACAAC
>NW_006921768.1:3550216-3562527 GCF_000298275.1 Orycteropus afer afer
CTGGAAGAAATCCATATTTGTACCCATTCCAAAGAAAGGTGATCCCACAGAATGTGGAAATTATCAAACAATATCATTAATATCACACACAAGTAAAATCTTCCTGAAGATAATTCAAAAAAGGTTACAGCAGTATATTGGCAGAGAACTTCCAGAAATGCAAGCTGGATCCAGAAGAGGATGTGGAAAGAGGAATATCATTGTCGATGTCAGAAGGATCTTGGCTCAAAGCAAAGAATACCAGAAAGATGTGTATGTAAGTTTTATTGACTAATCAAAAGCATTCAATTGTGTGGATCATAACAAACTATGGAGAACATTGAGAAGAATTCCAGAACACTTAATTGTATTCATGAGGAACCTGTACATAGACCAGGAAGCTGTCATTCAAACAGATCAAGGGGATACTGCATGGTTTAAAATCAAGAAGAGTGTGCATCAGGATTGTATCTTTCCCCATACTTATTCAATCTGTATGCTGAACAAATAATCCAAAAAGCTGGACTATATGAAGGAGAATGTGGCATCAGGATTGGAGAATCATTAACAACCTGTGATATGTAGATGACACAAGTTTGCTTGCTGAAAGTGAGGATGACTTGAAGCACTTATTGATGAAGATTGAAGACTACAGTCTGCAGTATGGATTACACCTCAATATAAAGAAAACAAAAATCCTCACAAGTGGACCTATAAGCAGCATCATGGTAAAGGGAGAACAGATTGAAGTTGTCAAAGGCTTCATATTACCTGATTCTACAATCAACACCAATGGAAGCAGGAGTCAAGACATAACAAAATATACTGCACTGGGCATATCTGCTGGAAAAGGCCTCTTTCAAGTACTGAAGAGCAAAAGTGTCTCCTTTAAGACTAAGGTAAACCTAACTCAAGCCATGGTATTCTCAATTGCCTCATATGCATGTGAGAGCTGGATAATGAATAAGGAAGACCAAAGAAGAGTTGATGCTTTTGAATTGTGGTGTTGGCGAAAAATGCTGGCGGTACCACGGACTGCTAAAAGAACTAAGAAATCTGTGCTGGAGGAAGTGCAGCTGGAACGTTACTTGGAAGTGAGAATGGCCAGACTGTCTCACCTACTTTGGTCATGCTGTCAGAAGGGACCACTCTCTGGAGAAGGATGTCATGCTCGGTAAAGTGGAGGGTCAATTAAAGAGGGGAAGGCCCTCAACGAGATGGATTGACACAGTGGCTGCAATGATGGGCTCAGGGATATCAGCAATTGTGGGGCTGGCACAGGACTGGGCAGTGTTTCATTCTGTTGTACATAAGGTCACTGTAAGTCAGAGATAGTACATTACAACAACAACAACAATATGCATGTGAAAGCTGGACAATGAATAAGGAAGACCGAAGAATCGATGTCTGAATTATGGTGTTGGAAAAGATATTGAATATACCTGTGCACTGCCAGAAGAATAAACAAATCTGTCTTGGAAGAAGTACAGCCAAACTGCTCTTTAGAAGCGAGGATGGGGAGATTTAGTCTTATGTACTTTGCACATGTTATCAGGAGGGACCAGTCCCTGGAGAAGAACACTATGCTTGGAAAAGTAGAGGGTTAGTGGAAAAGAGAAGGACCCTTAATGAGGATTGACACAGTGGCTGCCACAATGGGTCCAAACATGGCAACAATTGTGAGATGGCTGAGAACTGGGCAATGTTTTGTTTTGTTGTATATAGGACCACTTGGAGTCTGAAATGACTCAACCACTCTTAACAACAACAATCCACATTTATCAACCACTGCTTTATGTTCACCTCCTAACTCATTGTGCTCACCTTAACGGCACACTCCCATTTTGATATTTACTTTTTGAGTACCTTGATTCCTAGTCTGGTACAGAGTGCTCAAAAAATGTTTCAAATACATAAATAAGTTTGGAAATACATCCATATTTTTAAAATCAGGTGCTGTATACATGAATAACCCTATTTAATAAATTATAGAATTAGATAGATCATGGCCATGTCTTCCAAGATCATGTAAATAGTGGTTGAAATAGCTTATTTGGAGCAAATTTTAATTAAAATTCATATACAAACCCATCTATAAAGTATACATTAGGCCATGTATTCTACATAGATTTATTGGTATTAAAATTATGTAAGCATTTTCAAGGACTGAAATGCACATAGCCTGAAGAACTGATGCTTCATTTATCATGAGAGAGCAAGTTGTTTCATGAGGGTGTGCAATAGGCATTCACTACATGGTACCATTTTAGTACAACCACCTTTCACAAATACTGTATTTCTGTTTCTTGTTCCATGTGGCCAAACTAAAAAAAAAAAAAAAACTTACTGCTGGCAAGTTGAATCCTACTCATGGCAACATTCCTTGGGTGTCTGAGATGGTATCTCTATGGAAGTAGATTGCTCAGTCTTCCTTCCAAGGAGTGACTGCTGGGTTTGAACTGCCAGCCTTCTGGTTAGCAGTCAAATTCCTTAGGCACTACGCCACCAGAGCTCCCGCTCTATTTAGAAGAGGTACAAAAAGCAAAAGCAACCACTTTTCTTGTAATCAATAAGTAACATAAAACTCTCATAAAACAAATTGGTCTCTCATGATAAATATATTACTTCTTTGGAGCTATGTTCATTTCAATGTTCAAAAATGCTTAGATAACTTTAAGACTAATAAATCTACGAAGAGTACATGGCCTAACATATATATTACAATTTCAACTAAGTTGAGTCTATTTTTATTTTATGTTCCAATATACAGCATTTTCATTTGGTGAGGTCAAAAGTATGAAAAATGTGCTGTTTGTAAAATGAAGTGTCGAGTTTATTTTAAATATCACCTCTTGTAGAAACACTCTTAAAATGCAGAAGCATACCTTCAAGCTCAACAGAATAATGTATAGTGGAGAGGGACAGAAAGAAATTACTTGTCATAATATTTATAAAAAATATTTACTTAATCCAAAACAAAATTAAAATATACACATAATTCCAAAAACTATAAAAATTAAATTGCTATAATTTTTAGCATTCTCAGCCAATCATTAGTTATATGACAACATAATTTTTACATGTTGTAATAATGTTAGAATAAAGTTGTATGTTAGTAAGGCAGAGTTTGGGTTGTGTTTTACTGTCATTTGCAACCATCTACTTTATTTTATTACTGACATAGAACTCTAACATACACTTATATGAACATTTATCAGTAGAGATCTACATTTTTGGCCAGGCTTTTCAAAACCATTTATAATTAGAAATAAACTGAGAGATGAGATAGGGGAAAAAAATACTCTTGATTATTAAAATCAACACATCTCCTCTTTCATTTCATTTCCTGGATTCTTGAATCTTTAATCTAATTAGCATTAGGTTGTGGAATATGAAGAAGAATCTGCAAAATCATTCCTCTATTAAGAGTTCTTTCTAATGACTTGTGTGCCTTTCTCCTCACTTTAGCATTATTACTTTGCCTTCCAGTTAAGAAACAAAACTTTTTTTTTTTTTTTGATGGAGGGAAAGCAATTATTTTAGCTTAGTTATAGATTATAGGTGGTTAAAGATTAAGGAGTTGGTTGGGGAACCTACTTCCGTAGTGATACTGCCTTGGCAACCCAAGGTGGTGTCGCTATGAGTCGTGGCCGACTGGAAGGCACATAATAACAACAACAACAAATATACTGTTCTGTCTTCTAGGAACTCTGGTGGTGTAGTGCCTAGGCATTTGACTGCTAACCAGGAAGCTGGCGGTTCAAACCCCCCAGCCACTCCACAGAAGGAAGACTGGGCAATTAATGTCCGTAAAAATTTATGGCCTGGGAAACCCAAAGGGAGTGACTATGAGTTGGAATTAACTCAGTGGTAGTGAATTTAGTTTTTTTTTTTTTTTGGTTTAGTTATAGATTATTAACAGTAATGGTGAACTAACCTTTAGTGACAGCAAACAGATCAGTTTGACAGAGGAAAGGAGATGGTTTGGGAAAAACTCAGGGAGAGATAACAAAAGGGCACAAGGAAATTTTAGAGGTGAAGGATATGTCCATCATCTTGATCATGGTGATAGTTTCTAGGGTGTACCCAAATGTCAAAACCTACCCAACTGTACACTTTAGTTATGTGCAGTTTATTGTATACCATTTATATCCTAGTAAAGCTGTTTTTAAAGTAGTGCTATTGTAAAAGGAAAGGTAATTATTAAGGTAAAAATTACTTTTAAGTGATTGATTTTATACTATTTTCATGAAGGGGGCAAGAGGATATCACTATTTTTCTCATCTTAATTGTGAGGTAAATTGGAAAATTTAGGAAAGCTTAACTAAGGTAAGCACAGTTTTCTATGCATTGTTTAACTTTCTACTAAAATTCATAGTTGTAACTTACTTTCATCAATTTTTGTAAGACTTTTCACCAAAAAAAGTAATCTACTAAAATCATACCTAATTTTATTGAGATTCGCTTTATTGTGCTTTGCAGACTCTGTTTTTCAAGTTTGTGGCAGCCTTGCATTGAACAACTATGTACATGTCATTTTTCCAACAGCATAAGCTCATTTTGTGTCTCTGTGTCACATTTTGGTAATTCTCACAATATTTCAAACTTTCATAATGTCACTGCACACTTAATGGGCTTCAGTATGATACAAACAAAACTTTTATATGCACTGGGAAACCAAAAAAAACTTGCTTTATTGTGACATTTGCTTTATCACGGTGGTCTAAACCTTCAATATCCCTGAAGTATGCCCGTATTTTTTTTTAATATTCAAATCATCTTTTGCTGTTATCTTTATGATCTTGTTCTTTAGTTCTTTTATTCTTCAATTTGGTGATTAAAGTTTAAAATCTCACATTTATTGGTTTTTATAATCATCACTTATGATTAATTATGATTGCTTCATAGTTCTCTTTATTAACATTTAATAAATCTAAGTCTTTCTCTGTATAAGAAGAGGGTAGTATGATATCAAATAAGATTTTTAGGGGTAATTTTACAAGTGTCATAACTCTGGCAAAAATTGCTCCACATGTGTGGAACTTTGTTCTAGGAACAAGCATAATTTAAAAATAAAAAAGGAAGAAAGAATTAAAGATAGGAAAGAAGAGAAGTAGGAAGAAAGATGCATAAATTAAGTGGAATTACAACAAAGTTACCTTCTCATGGACATATCCAAGTACCTCTGCTTAATTGAAAGACTTGCCACTTTCTAGGATAGCCATGTAGATGCTACCAGCCTCCTCGGGTCCCCTCTGCAGACAGCCTTCAGCTAGTAGGAGAAATCTTAGAGGCTGGTGCTCACGCTCACCTTTGACCCCTAAACACATAGAGAAGGGTAAAGCATTGCAGCAAAACAACTTAAATTTGTGCATTTATAATCTTGTAAGGTAAACTGATGTGCATTGTATTTAGCTTGATCCAGACACACATGCTTTGGTGTAAGGCAATAGAACAAACTGCAAGTTGTAAATTTTAAATTGTTGAGGTTTTGAAATGCAGAAAATCCAAAGTGATTAAATAATGTCACTAGGCAAAAACATGTAAGTGGTTTCCCACTATCAGTAACTGAGATGAAATTGGAGCTTTTACGCTAGACTTTTTTAGCAAGTTAGTTCAAATGACACATGTTCAGTTGCCACACAGAGGACATACTGCTTGTTGAGCAACTTGCCTTATAGAATAGTGCTGTGCTGCCTTGCTTCAAACTACTAAAGTAAATTCCTGTCTCCCTACCTTACTGACAGGAAAACAGCTAGAAATTAAAGATCTCGAGATATGTTAATACATTTTCCTATAAAAAATGTGTTTTTTAAATAAAACAAAAATATTCTTCAGACAACTTTGAGGGGGGAAATATATTCTTATCAACACTACAATGAAAATTATATTAATTTCTCCCCTAATTTTTATTTGTACATGGTATGCATTGAATTGTGTCTCCCAAAAATGTGTACAGTCATGCATCACTTAACGTCCACAATACGTTCTGTGAAATAACATTGTTATTATGTTTGGACATTGTGTGAACACCATAGCATAGTCTGGCCCTGCTTTTTCTTTACGCATATCAAACAAGCTTCATTCCTTAGTGAGAGAAGGATTCACTTTTGTGTTTGGTCCTCAATTCCTGTCATTAGAAAGTTCTCTATACCTGATGTAGATTCCTCTTGCATTTTCTTTAGCCTTGTAGCTTTCAGTGGAGTAGATCCTTTAATAGCTTGGAGCACATTTTCTTTGTTTTTGAGGATCGTCCTGATTATCCAGTGAGATATGCCTAAATTTGGAGCATTCACTGATTTTCCACCTTCATATTTGGAATATCCTTTAGTTTCACTTCCAAATTGATTCTTCTCCTTTACTTCTTGCTGCTGCTATCACTAGCACTAGCTTTGCTATATTTAGGAACCATAAGGTACTTCACAATAATATTTTCAAAAGAAAATTAAACAGAGATAACCCTGCAACACTCAAGAGACACATGGTACATGAGATTGGAAGCTGCTGCCTATGAGTCGAAGCATACATTGTTGTACAGTAAACTTTTTAGATAGAAAGTACAGAACAGTATATACATAAACCAGTAACATAAGCAGTTATTATGACTATCAAGATATATATATTACAGGTTATATATGTATTTTACCATTATACACCTGGCAGCACAATCACTTTATATACAAGAGATGTAAGATATGCATGTCATATGTGAGAACCTGTTACCTTCATTCTTTTGTTCTTCAATTGGAATTTCTGCATTCTGGTATAACCTTACAGGGCCATGGACACATATGCAGTCAGATGTTCCCGAATGGACTTTATTTAGATCATGACTGTGTTGTAAATCCTAACCCCATATCAAAAACCAAACTCACAAGCCCCTATATCTATGATTAAAGAGTCCTAGTGGCGCTGGTTAAAGCCTTGGCTGCTAACCAAAAGTTCATTGGTTTGAACCCACCAGCTGCTCCACAGGAAAAAGATGCAGCAATATGCTTCCTGGGAAGTTTTATAGCCTTAGAAACCCTATGGGGCTTTGTTCTATAGGGTCACTATGAGTTGGAATCGACTCAACAGTAATGGGTTTTTGGATTTTATACTTGTGGTTATAATCTCATTTGACAATGGGTTGCCCTTGTTATGTTAATGAGGCAGGATTAGTATAAGGTGTCTTTTAAATCAATCTCTTTTGAGATATTAAAGAGCAGATGAAGCAAGAAAGCAAGAAAGTAAGCAGAGATGGGGAAGACAGGTGCCACACCACATTAGGTAACCAAGGAACTGAGATACTGCTTCCTTACCAGTTTGGGTGCCTTTGATTTCCTTTTCTTGCCTTATTGTCCTGGCCAGAACTTCCAATACAATGTAGAATAGAAGTACATCATTGTCTGGTTCCTGTTCACAAGGGAAATGGTTTCAGTTTCTCTCCACTGAGAATAATGTTGGCTGTTGATTTTGCATTGCTGTTGTTGTTATGTGCCGTCGAGTCAGCCCTGACTCATAGCGACCCCTCCTTGGGTTTCTGAGGCAGTATCACTACAGAAGTAGATTGCCCAGCCTTCCTTCCGAGGAGTGGCTGTAGGTTTGAACAGCCAGCCTTCTGGCTAGCAGTCAAGTGCCTTAGGCACTATGCCAGAAGTTAAGATTTACAAACACAAATTTTGGGGGGACATAATCAATCCATAATACTGGTTGATATCTTCACTTTATCTACATCCTTTAAAATTGTCCTAATGGAACAAGTGAAGCATGACCCACCCACATCTACTTGATTACTCACTCACCTAGAACTGTAAACGGTAACAAGCCTTATTTTTTTTTCACTATAGCAAGCCTTACTTTTGAACAACCAGCCCATAGCCTTGGGTCAGTACTTCTGTACTGCTCAGAACTAGGAATGGTTTTTATGTTCTCAGATGAATGAGTAGAAAAAAAAATCAAAGGAATAATATTTTGTGACATATGAATACTATATGAAATACAAATTTCATCTATACATAAATTTTGGAGATCTGGAAGCATAGTGCCTAAGGCACTTGACTGCTAACCAGAAGACTGGCGGTTCAAACCCACCAGCCACTCCTTGGAAGGAAGATGGGGCAATCTATTTCCATAGTGATACTGCCTTGGAAACCCAAGGAGGGGTCTCTATGAGTTGGATCCGACTCGACAGCACATACCAACAACAACAACATACATAAATTTTATTGGAACACAGCCATGCCCATTTCTTTACATATTTATTGTCTGCAGCTGTTTTCCAGCTACAGTAGCAAAGTTGAGTAAATGGGGATGGACACCACCTGGCTTGAAAAGCCTAAAATATTCACTATATCTGGCCTTTTAAAGAAAAAGATTGCTAACTACTGCTCTTACTATTAAAATAATCCTTAGTATGACTTTTGGAAAACAAACTGCCGTAAGTCTATGGGCCTTCATCAAAAAATAAGATACTAATAGCAGAAAGAGAGAGCACCACACTGTTAAAATAAGAGATTGGCAGACGGCATTCTAGCTGAGGGAGGTGGAGATGCCCCCAGGGAGTGTGCACTCTACTGCTGTGGTTATCAAAGTGGGCAGGGCTATGCTAAACAGGGACGACCTAGGACCTACATGGGGAAGGCAGACCCAATTTAAACCCTGGTATTATACATGTTGGAGTCAGCAGTGTTTAACAACACATATTTTGTGAGGACACAATCAATCATGCCTTCCATGCAGGATACTTGGCTTCCATTCCCAGCCAATGTACCTCACGCACACCTGTCTGTCAGTGGAGATTTGTGTGTGCCTATGATGCTGAACGGGAGCTCTGGTAGCATAGTGGCTAAAGCACTTGACTGCTAACCAAAAGGCTGGCAGTTCAAACCCACCAGCCACTCCTCGGAAGGAAGGTTGGGCAATCCTACTTCCGTAGTGATACTGCCTCGGAAACCCAAGGAGTGGTCGCTATGAGTCGGGGCTGACTCGACGGCACATAACAACAACAACAACATGATGCTGAACAGGTTTCAGCAGAGCTCCCAGACTAAGAAGGACTAGAAAGGAAGGCCTGCAGATGTATTGCCAAAAACCAGCCAAGGAAAACCTTATTGCTCGCAACAGTGACTATGGGGAGGACACAGGATCTAGCAGTGTTTTATTTGTTTGTGCAGGGGGTCACCATGAGTCAGGTTGGCTAAACATCACCTAGCAACAACAACACTACCACACATCTTTAGCCAGTTACTCAGTTTCTTTGAGACAGCTTGAAGCTTAAAGCAGGATGAAGCTACTACCTCACTGGATGGATTAAATGGGATAACCTTTACAATAGCTCCTGTGCTGAGTAGATATTCAATAAATGTTAGTTTCTTTGCCCTCACTTCAACAGTAAGATCTCAAGATAGAAAGGATTATAAATTTATGTTAGCAAGAGACCATTTTACATACTGTGGCAATAAGAGAGAGAGAAAAAAAATCATCTCATTACTATCTCTACTTTGGAGAATTCAACTAGAAACTATAAAGAGATTTCAGCATTTTCACAGTTCAAGACAGAAGAAATAAAGACTTTATGGTTGAAGTGGGAGCACACTGAATTGTAAGATGAATATCCTAAATTAGGAGGTTAATACATTATAGTACAGCTATATGATTGAATATTATATAGCTATTAAAAGAAAAGTAATAAATTTTTGGTATTCCATCAATTCCTGGAACCTTGTTTTTCACTAATGTCTTCAGTGCAGTTTGGACTTCTTCCTTCAAAATCACCAGTTCTTGATCACATGCTACTTCCTGAAATAGTTGAATGTCAACCCATTCTTTTTGATACAATGACTCTGTGTATTCCTTCATTCTTCTTTTGATGCTTCCTGCAACATTGAGAAGGAGCTTGGGTGGCACAATGAGTAAAGCATTTAGTTGCTAAGCAGAAGGTTGGTGGTTCAAACCCACCAGCTGCACTGCAGGAGGAAGATGAAACAATCTACTAATGTAGAGATTTCAGCCTTGGAAATCCTTTGGGGTTGCTATGAGTCGGAGTCGACTCAATCGTAGTGGGTTTAGTGGGTGTAACTGAGATGTTTCAACACAAAGATGAAAAGCTGGAGGCACTAACTCGTCTATGGCAAGAAATTTGAAAGATAGCTACCTGATCAACTGACTGGAAATGATCCATATTTGTGCCCATGCCAAAGATAGGTGATCCAAAAGAATGAGGGAATTATTAAACAATATCTTTACTATAACAGAGAAATAAAATTTTGCTGAAGATTCCAAAACAGTTGCAGCAGTACAATAGCAGGGAACTGCCAGAAATTCAAGTTGAATTCAGAAGAGGATGTGGAACAAAGAATATCATTGCTGATGTCAGATGGCTCTTGACTGAAACCAGAGAATACCAGAAGGATGTTTACCTGTGTTTTATTGACTATGCCAAGTCATTTTACTATGTGGATCATAACATATTATGGATAACATTGCAAATAATGCAAATTCCAGAATACTTCATTGTGTTCATGCAGAACATGTACATAGACCAAGAGACAGTTGTTTGAACAGAACAAAGGAATACTGTGTGGTTTAAAATCAGGAAAGGTTTCTGCCAAGGTTGTATCCTTTCACCATATTCCATCTGTATGCTGAGCAAATAATCTGAGAAGCTGGGCTAGATGAAGAAGAACGTGGTAGCAGTATATGCATATGACACAACATTGCTTTGCTGAAAGTAAAGAAGACTTGAAGCACTTACTGATGAAAATCAAAGACTACTGCCTTCAGTATGGATCATACCTCAACAAAAAGAAAACAAAAATCCTTACAATAGGACCAGTAAGAAACATCATGATAAATGGGGAAAAGATGGAAGTCAAGGATTTTATTTTACTTGGGTCCACAATCGATGCTCATGGAAGCAGCAGTTAAGAAAGCAAACAGTGTATTGAATTGGGCAAATCTGCTGCACAAGACCTCTTTAAGGTGTTCAAAAGCAAAGATGTCACTTTGAGAACTAAGTCACACCTTACCCAAGCCATGGTTTTTTCAGTTGCTTCATATACACGTGAAAGCTTGACAATGAATAAAAAAGACTGAAGAAGAATTGATGAATTTGAAGTATGGTGTTGTATGGTGTTGGTGAAGAATACCGTGGAATGCCAGAAGAATGAACAAATCTGTATTGGAAGAAGTACAGCCAGAATGCTCCTTTGAAGCATAGATGGTGAGACTTTGTCTCACATACTTTGGATGTGTTATCAGGAGGGATCAGTCCCTGGAGAAGAATATTATGCTTGGTAAAGTAGAGGGTTAGTGAAAAAGAGGAAGACCCTTAATGAGGACCGACACAGTGGCTGCCACAATGGGCCCAAACAGAGCAACAACTGTGAGGATGATGCAGGACTGGGCAGTGTTCCATGTTGTTGTGTATAAAGCCACTATGAGCCAGAACTGATTCAACAGCCTCTCACAGCAGCAAAGCTTTTCATGACTATTTTAGTTATCTGGTGCTGCTGTAACACAAATATCACAAGTGAGTCACTTTAAAGAACAGAAATTTATTTTCTCACAGTTCAAGAGGCTGGAAGTCCAAATTCAGTGTGTGGTTCTAGGGGAAGTCCTTTTCATCTATTTCAGCTTCTGTTGTTCCTGTGAGTGATTGTGGTTATCGCTGATTCTGACTCATAGCAACCCTGTGTGTGTCAGAGTATAACTGTGCTCCATTGAGTTTTTCAAGGCTATAACTTTTGAAAGCAGATCACCTGTCTTCAGAGGCTCTTCTGAATGGGTTAGAACCCCCAACCTTTCAGCCAGTCAAGCATTTAACCATGTGTGCAACCCAGAGACTTCATTTCAGTACCTAGTAGCCAGCAATCCTTGGAGTTCCTAGGCTTGTAGATCCAATTGTCTCTCTCCACTGTCATCAGATAGTGTCTGTCTTCCCACTGAAGTGTTTCCCATCTTCTGTGTCCAGTCTGGAGTGAAAGTAATTAGGTTTAGGACACACCCTACACTGATATAGCTTCATTAACATAACAAATAAAATCCTAATTTCAAATGGAATTATACCCACAAATAATGGGATTGTACCTACAGGGGTAGGAGTTCAACAAATATTTGGGGGAGGAGACACACAATTCAATCTATAACAATGACATGTTTAAAATGTGAAAGATAAAATATTAAGTGAAAAAAAGCAGAATATAAAGTTTTGTCTACAATAAGTGCTCAATTATATTTAAAAGAAGAAAAAGTGAAAAATCAAAGGTTGGAAAAAGATATATCAAGCAAATGGCACCTGTAAGAGAGCAGGAGTGGCAATACTAATTTCTGATCAAATTGACTTTAAGACA
>NW_006921768.1:3566357-3578649 GCF_000298275.1 Orycteropus afer afer
GAGACAAAGTATATGTGAACTGCTGTATGAAAAGTGAATTTACTCTGTAAATCTTCACCCAAATCCTAATAAAAAAAAAAAAAGAAGAAGAAAAAGTGTGGTAAGGAGTGAAAACCATATGAATTTTCTAAAAACTGCTTTATTGCAATATAATTGACATACCAGCAATTGAATTTTTTTAAAAAAAATGTGGATAAAAATACATACAACAAAATATTTGCCAATTCTGACATAACACAGTCCACAAAGACAATCTTCTACATCCTACTTTGGTGAGTAGTGACTGTCGTCTTAAAAGCTTGTAAGCAGCCATCTAAGGGGCAACTATTGGTGTCTCTCCATCCAGAGTGAAGAGAATCAAAGATGCAAAGAAATAATTAGTCCAAAGGACTGATGGACCACAGAAACCCCAGCCTCCATGACCCGAAGACCAGAAGAACTAGATGGTACTGAGCTACCACTGCTGACCATCCTGAAAGGGATCATAATAGAAAGTGCCAGCTAGAGTGGGAGAAATATGTGGAACAAACTCAAAATCATCAATACTCTCTGTAATACTCTCATATTGCAGAGAAGGAAAATAAGCCCCAAATAAGTGAAAATACCTGTCTAAGTAATAGTAACAAAATAGGAACTAGAAGCCCAGGTTTCACATTCAATACACCTAAAAATGCCAGCCTTCATTCGTATTCACGTATAATTTTTATGTTGTTAAAATCATAGTAGAGACACAAAGATGGAGATAGTAATTATTTTAAACCGTTTTCCTTTTCTCAAGTTCTGTTATGTCAACTTCTATTCTTCATTATACTTTCCTCTTAGTTTGTATACATAATACAGTTGGTGTATTTGCCTGCCTGTGGAATATTTTTGTAAAAAGTTCCAGAAAGTCAAAGGGCCCTTTTACAAGCATTTATTGGAATCTCTGACCTCATTTTAAAATTTAAATTTAAAAAAAAAAATTTCTTTAAAGTTTGCCTCCTGAGAAAGTACTTGTAATCAGTCCCCTTAATTTTTCAAGACAATAAATACTTTTAAAAATACATCCCCTTCCAGGCACTCCCATCCTCCTGAAGGGAAAACTGCTTTTCTCAGCCCTATTTCCCAACCAAGAACTTCTCTGCCACAGATCAAGCATCAGAAGCATCACCTTCCTTCTTTCCTTGGTCTTTCAGAATGTGTTGCTAGTTCTTGTCTTAATTTGTTGCTGTTAGCTACCATTGAATTGCCACCCAACTCAGGATGACCCATTGGACTGTTGTGATCCATAGGGTTTTCAATGGCAAATCACCAAGCATTTCTTCCTAGTCTGTCTTAATCTCGAAGCTCCGCTGAAATCTGTTCAGCATCGCAGCAATATACAAGCCTTCAGTGATAGAGGGCTGGTGGCTGGACATGAGGTACATTGGCCAGGAATCAAGCAAGCCCAGTCCCCTGAATGGAAATCGAGAATTATACCACTGCTCTCTCTAAGTAGTGTTGTTGCTGTTAGCTGCCGTCAAATTTGGTCTGACTCATGGGGACCCTATGTACAACAAAACTAAACACTGTCTGGGCCTGCACCACCCTCACAATCGTTTCTATGTTTGGGCCCACTGTGGCAGCCACTGTGTCGATCCATTTCATTGAGGGTCTTCCTCCTTTTGGCTGACCCTTTACTTTATCAAACCTGATGTCCTTCCCCAGGAACTGGTCTCTCTTGATTACATACATGTCCAAAATACATGAGATGAAGTCTCATCATTTTGTCTTCTAAAGAGCATTCTGGCTGTACTTCTTCCAAGATATATTTGTTCATTCTTCTGGTACTCCATGATAGAGTCTATTCTTCATCAACGCTATACTTCAAATTCATCATTTCTTCTTCCTTCTTCCTTTCACACCTAAAAATGCCATCCTTCATTCATATTCACATATAATTTTTATGTAGTTAAAATCATAGCATAGACACAAAGATGGAGATAGTAATATGAGGCAACTGAAAATACTATGGTGTAGGTCAGGCGTAACTTGGTCCTCAAAGGGACATTTTGGCTTTTGAATACCTTAAGGTGTTATGCAGGTCTGCCTAATTCAATATGTCATTTGATTTCTTGACTGCTGCTTAAATGAGTGTTGATTGTGGATCCATGTAAAGTGAAATCCTTGACAACTTCAATCTTTTCTCCTTTTATTATGATGTTGTTTATTGGTCTTGCTGCAAGGATATTTGTTTTATGTTGAGGTATTGTCCATACTGAAGGCTGTAGTCTTTGATCTTCATTAGTAAGTGCTTCAAGTCCTGTTCACTTTTAGCAAGCAAGATTGTGTCATCTGTATATCCTGCTGCCTCATTCTTCTTCATCTAGTTCAGCTTCTCAGATTATTTGCTCAGCATACACATTGAATAAGTATGGTGAAAGGATACAACTCAGACACACAACTTACCTTATTTTAAACCATGCATTATCTCCTTATTCTGTTCAAACCACTATCTCTTGATCTTCGTACAAGTTCTGAACAAGCACAATGATGTGTTCTGGAATTCTCGTTCTTCACAATGTTATCCATAATTTGTTATGATCCACACAGTCAGCCTTGGCATAGTCAATAAAACACAAGTAGACATCTTTCTGGTATTCTCTGCTTTCAGCCAAAATCCATCTGACATCAGCAAGCATAGCGATTCTCAACCTTGGCTGCACATTAGAATCACCTGGTGAGCTCCTGATATATTTTTCCTTGGGTGGGTACAAAAGTCTCATCTTCAGCCATGATTGAGAATCCCTGATTGGGTGGATATATTAAATTCTCTAGGATTATTTTGTTTTAAAGTAAGTTTAGTTGGGAAATTAGAAGATTTGACCCCCACAAAAGAAATTTATGTATCATGGTGGAGCTAATAGAAGTGATTTTTGGACAAGACTACTGAAATCATACAACATTGTTTTCATTTATTCATGTATTCATTTACTATTAGTTTATTGAAAATTACCCTCTGCTAGCACTGGAGATTTAAATATGTTCCCTGTTTCCAAGGAATTTACAATCTAGTTGCAGGAGATAAAGTACTCTAGTAAATATGATTAATTGCCACGTGTGTTATGATAGAGTCATGTGTATGCTTCTCCTGAATAAAGAACATTTAAAAATACCTTTTCAACTATATTAATAAAGTATATTTCTATATTAATAAGGTATATCTGAATCAAGTTTTCAAAGATATAATAATCCATATTTAATTAGAAGTCATGAGAAAGTGAGATATATATAAATACCACAGTTGCATCAATAACGGGAAGTCATTTAAAATGGAGGTCAAATGTGAGAGTGCCTTGGAAATGACATCCAAAAATTAGTTAACATTTAGTATAAATGATAGTAAAAACTATAGAGTTACATTAAAAGTAAACAAAAAGCAGTAAGATTATATGGGAAAGGGCCAATAGTACAGACTAAGAATAATATAGAAACAATTTGTGGGGAAAGGAAAAAGTGAAAGAGTGAAGAAAGTATAATCATTCCAAAATAAAAAAGTTAAGAATATCATAAGTTAATGCTATATTTAAACAGAAGAAAAAAATTACAAATTTTAAAGATAAAAGATTATGTATATTAGGATAATATTTAAAAATAGATTCTATTGAATAAATTTTCATTTACTATTTACTTAAAATATTCTCTATAAAATATATTCTTTTATTTCATTCAAAAACAGTATTTTAGGAGTGAGCACAGTGAAAAGAAAAACTTCTTAAAGAATTGCAAAAATATCCCTACCTAAAATTTGTCATATGAAAACCCTAGTAAAATCAAGAAAAAGCCAACACTGAAATCAAGCCAAAGAGAATTGCTCAGGAAAGAATCTGAGTATCTATCTAGCTCTTTATAAAATCCTAAAAAATTCCACTGTACTCCAAACAAAATCTTGAAATTATGCCTGTGGGGATCCAAACATTCTTAGCTTAGTACTGACAACTCATTACGCTGATGGAAAGCATATTGAATATAGCATTCACTTTATTACTACAGATATATCATATTTTTGATAGTACTTTTATAACCAATAGTAACTTTAGAATAAGACTTTTTTTCCAAACAAGTTTTTAAAAATAATATGGTGTTAACTGAATGCTCAGCTGTTAACCAAAAGGTTGGTGAACTGAACCCACCCAGTGGCTCCATGGGAAAAAGTGATCTGCCCTTGTAAAGATTATAGTCAGAAAACCATATGGGGCAGTTTTACTTTGGTACATGGGATCACTATGAGTCAAAATCAACTTGAGAGCTCCTAACAACAGCTCTGGTAGCGTAGTGCCTAAGGCACTTGACTGCTAAGCAGAAGGCTGATGTTCAAACCCACCAGCCACTACTCGGAAGGAAGGTTGGGCAATCCTACTTCCGTAGTGATACTGCCTCAGAAACCCAAGGAGGGGTCACTATGAGTCGGGTCCAACTGGGCAGCACATAACAGCAACAACAAAAGAATGCTAGTTTTGGGTTACTTAAAAAAAATCCAAGTTAAACTATTGTAACTACTGTTGAGTGCTATGTATATTCTTTTTTAAAATGTTGCAAAGAGATAGTGTGCTTCAGCAAAATGTTTGCCTTTTTTGGGAGGCAATGCAATCATAGGTAATATCACAAGGAAGAAATACATTACAGATGTCTATTAAGATGGGATTTAAAATGTAACCCAATTATTATAAAATAAGATCTATGTTGAATAGAGTGCTGGAAGATGATCCTCCTTGGTTGGAAAGCACTCAGAATACACAGTAGCCTCAGCAATGGACTGGAGCATACCAACTATGGCGATGATAGCAGAGGCTTAGTCAATGTTTTGTTCTGTT
Organism: Orycteropus afer afer; assembly: GCF_000298275.1. NCBI lineage: Eukaryota > Metazoa > Chordata > Mammalia > Tubulidentata > Orycteropodidae > Orycteropus > Orycteropus afer. The sequence goes on from NW_006921768.1 coordinate 3,571,190, forward strand.
GTACAGACCCCAATCCGCAGCAACTAACAACAACAAACAAACAAACAAAAACAAACTCATGTTACATTTGCTAAAATTTTTCCCTTTGTTGTAATGCCACCATAAAATGATTTTGGAGTAATTCTGAATTACTTATAGATTAAAAACCCAGTCTCAAAGCATAGTTTGCAAAAGGTGTGGAGGTAGTGATGGGATGGCACTTGTCTCCTAACCTGTGCCCAGTAAATTAAGGGCCTTGTGGGTTGTAGAAGAAGCTTTGGTAGCGTCATGCCTAAGGCACTTGACTGTTAACCAGAAGGCTGGCGGTTCAAACCCAGCAGCCACTCCATGGAAGGAAGACTGGGCAATCTATGTCTGTAAACATTTACCACCTCGGGAATCCAAAGAGGGGGTCGCTGTGAGTCGGAATGGGTTAGACAGCAGTGAGTTTGGTTTCTGGTTTTGTGGGTTGTAGAAGTGTCACTCTTCTTGTGGTGATGACTCAGTACTCTTAGTTATTGCTTCATTGTGAATAAGGAAGTATTTGAACATTGATTGTTGGAACAAAAACCCTCATTTCCATGCTGCAATCCCTTTGTTCATTAATTTAACAGAATTTAACAAATTGTAAACATTCATCATGTTCTAATGGTTTCCTTAGCCACAACCATTCAATAATTCATTCAATAAATATTTATTGAGAGCCTAGCACAAGCCATGTTTGTTGTAAATTCCATTTGGTTAGGGGTGTTGCCTGTTATGCTCAGTACTGGCTTTTCAGTGCTGACATAATGCCCTGCACAGAGTAGGAACTCAATGAATTTGTGTTGAATTAATAAATGGAAAGAAACACATCCAATAACATTTATGATGATTTTGTGCATTATCTCCTGTACTCCATGCCCAGAGGTTGTTAATATCTGCTTCTTAGTTGGGAATACAACAATTCCTTTAAGAATTATTAGCTATGCCCAAAGCCTTTAAAAAAAAAAAAAAAAGCAAAAAACCCTGCTTTTGTAAAAGGCTTTGAGTCTTAAATGAAAAGCACAGGCAATCCTTTGGACTTATTTCAAAAGTTTACTTTTTAATATATTGGTTGTGAAGCAGAACATAGTTTCCTATGGAAGCAATGTTAGGCAAGGGGTTTAGGTTCTCAGAGATGCTGTCTTATAGGCAATATCCAATAATATGGTGTTTGTAATAGAACCTAACCATCACATGTGTGTTGCTGTGGAAAATATAACTTACTCTGCTGCACTTCAACAGATACTCTGTGAGGCATATATAGATTTGAATGGTGATTCTTGGGTTAATAAAAGATTGAAGATGCAGTTACATTGTAGAAAAATACTCAAACTCACTTGTTCTTGATATTTTATCTTAGGGATATCTACAAGGTTCCAGAGTGAGAAAAGCAATAAATTTTGAGAGAGCTAGTATACTTAAAGGAGCTCTGGTGGCATAATGTCTAAGGCATTTGACTGCTAACCAGAAGGCTGTTGGTTCAAACCCACCAGCTGCTTCTTGGAAGGAAAGCCAAACTCACTGCTGTCAAGTGGGATCCAACTAATAGCAACCCCTCCTTGGGTTTCTAGGTGATATCACTCGGGAAGTATATTGCCCAACCTTCCTTCCAAGGAGTGGCCGGTCCGTTTGAACCACCAGCCTTCTGGTTAGCAGTCAAATGCCTTAGGCATTATGCCACCAGAGCTCTTCACTCACTACTTAAATACAAGGAAATGGAATGAAAGATGGAGATACTGTCAAAGAAACTGCTCTTAAGACTAGGGAAGAAACAGGAAGGCGGTCAATAACAATGAGGGGGAAGGAGAGACAGGAGTTGGGGAAAAACTGTAGGTAGAGACAGAGAAAGGAATTCAAATATTTAAGAATCATGGTTGGTTGGCCATGTATACAAGAGTGACTGTATATATTAGAAAGTTCCTAACATTAGTAATTTATTTTACAACTGACTCTAAAAGAAAAACATGATTTAAATATTAGCTTTCATTGTTTTATAATAAAGAAATGTGTTAAAGTAAAATATCATAGAAGAATTTTTAAAAGATATTTTAAATTAAAATATACACAAGATAATATAACATATCTGCCAGGTTTTGCATTGGGCAAATCTATTGCAAAAGATCTCTTTAAAGTGTTAAAAAGCAAAGACATCAGGACTAAGCTGCATCTGAACCAAACCATGTTATTTTCAATTGTGTCACATGCATGCAAAAGCTGGACAATGAATGAGGAAGACAGAAGAATTGATGCCTTTGAATTATGGTGTTGGTAAAGAATATTAAATAGACTATGAAGTGCCAAAACAAACAAACAAATCTGTCTTGGAAGAAGTCCAGGCAGAATGCTCCTTAGAAGCAAGGATGGCAAGACTTTACCACACATACTTTGGGCATGTTATCAGGAAGGACCAGTTCCTGGAGAAGAACAAAATGCTTATTACAGTAGAGGGTCAGCAAAAAAGAGGAAGACCCTCAGTGAGGTGGATTGACATAGTGGCTCCAACAGTGGGCTCAAAGACAGCAATGATTGTGAGGATGGCCCAGGATCAGGCAGTGTTTCCTTCTGTTTCCACTTAGGGTGGCTATGAGTCACCTAACAGTAATAACGTGAGAGGTTTAAAAACAATAATAAATTTACCCATGTACCTAAAGCTCAGCTGAAAAACTTGCACACGAATAATCTAAAAGGGCTTTGGGATGGGGCAAGAAAACAACTGCAGCCTCTCAGGTAGCTGTGTTTTCACTGGAACCTCATAATCATTTTGGGGAAGAGCTAATAAATAAATAAATAAAACCCCAGAAACCTAGGCAGTTAATCAAGGATGTTAAAAATTGGCATTCATAAGTAATGAACTAATTAACAATAATGTTGATTGACCCTGTACATGTTTTGGATAAAAGTTGTATATTTTAAACCTCAAGCAATATTGCTAGAATAAGTACTCTATGGTAAGACTATTTGTCAAGTGGTCTATGTTTACAAAGATATATTGCAAAAAACGCAAAGGGTGTATTACTCTTCTGAAAATCATTCTGCTATTCATGAAAAAGCCTTTATTTAGGTGCCCTCTGTTTGTTTCACAAAGCCATTTTTCTACACTAGCTGTAACTGAACAGTAGTATCCTTCTCAGTACCTAGGATTTTATGATATTCTTGCATTTTAACCAAATGAGTCTTTTCTAAGTATGAATTAGTTCCCTGATACAGTATTTCCGAACTTAAAAATCTAGGAATTGGGTGGGAAACCAAGTATTATATGCATTTAATAAAATGCCCTTGCCACATCATTACTGTTTCAGATTATAGGTCTCTATTCAAAGACCCGCCCCACACACACAGCATCCTAGCCATGGACTTTTAAGTGAGATGAGGCCAACACCTGTGTTATGTCTATTCACATACCAATTCATATTTACTGAAGTACTTAATTTATGGGATTCTATTTTTAATAGACATCTAGATCTGTATTTTTGAGTTATTTGAGAAAAAAGAGAAAAGTTTTAGGAAAACATATCAGTAGTTCTTAAATTGAATGTATGTATAGGCATGTTCTTTTACTATTGTTTATCCTTCAATGGAACTAACTAAATAAACATCTGCTGGTACCTATATCTGTTTATTTTGTGTAAAGTAATATTTTATGAAGATGCTATACTAAAATCTGTGAATATACTAAGATATCTAAAATATGATCCTGTCTTCAAGGAGCCTGCAGTCTAGTTAGGAAGATATCATTAAGTGAATACATAATAACAGTTTTAAAATTGAAGCATAATATACATTTAGAAAGGTGTACAAATCATAACTATATAACTTCAATCAAGTGTGCACAAAACATTTCATAAAATGAACATATATGCTTGTGTAACCTCCCCCAGATTAGAAGTAAAATATTCTCAAAATCTCTAAATCTGCCCTTATGTGACCTCACAGGCACTACCAACCCCCACAAAGGTAACAACTATCTTGGTATCTATCACCATAGTTTAGATTTGCCTGTCTTTTAACTGTATGAAAATGGCATCATGCAGAGTTTTAATTGCTCCACATTTTTACCAATGCTTTGTAGTGTCAGCCGCTAAAATTTTAGTTATTCTAGTGGGTATGTTTGCACTCACTACTAACCGAAAGGTTGTTGTTGTTGTTGTTATATGCCATCGAGTCAGCCCAGACTCATAGCGACCCCTCCTTGGGTTTCCGAGGCAGTATCACTACGGAAGTAGATTGCCCAACCTTCCTTGCGAAAGGTTAGCGGTCCAAATTAACTCAGTTGATCGACAGTTACTTCCCTAAGAGTACAGTCATTGAAAACCCTATACTGCTGCACAGTTCTGCTCTGACACACATGAGGTAACCATGAGTCAGAATCAACTTGACAACAGCAGGTTAGTATATAAATATGTGGTATCCCTGTGGTTTCAATCTGTATTATTTCTCTGATGACGACTGACTTTCAGCTCATTGGTCATTTTCATATGCTCAATGGTCATTCATATCAGTGAATTCGTATACTTCTTTTTTCTCTTCTAGTTAGTGATTTTTTCCTCCACTCCTGTCCCATCCCTGACAACCACCAAAGAATGTTTCTTTCTTTGGGTAAACTTTTTTTGACTTATTGAAATTATGTACTTGCAAGTATTTGTCCTTTTGTGACTGACTTACATCACTCAGCAAAATGTCCAGAAGGTTCATCCATGTTGTGAGGGGTTTTGCTTATTCTTCATTATTTTTTAATGTTGCATAGTATTCCATTGTCATCCATTGGCACTTAGGTTGTTTCAATCTCTTTGCTGTTGTGAATTATGCTGCAATGAACATGGATGTACATATATCTATTAGTGTCCTGGCCCTCATTTTTTTTTTTTTTTTTTTATTTGTGATTTGGGTGAAAATTTACAGAGGAAATTCACTTTCCACACAGAAGTTCACATACACTTTCTCTCATGACATTGACTACAATTTACCACAATGCAACAGCGCTCCCCTCCCACTTCCTCTCGATAGTTACCTCTTCCCTGTGTCCATCCCTCCATACACTCCTGCCCTCTGAGCTGTCTCCCTGTGCATAAACAGCCCTTCCTTCTCCCATGATTGATCTCTCCAAGGAGTGTATCTACCTCAGGTAAATGTTCAACTCATATGCCTGTCTTTTGCTTGGCTAGAAGCCACAGGTGTGGGTTCAATTCCAGACCTGAAGGGCAGCTAGGGGCCATAGTCTCAGAGATTCCACCACACTCTATCAAACCAGCAATTCTGGTCCCCCCCTTTATTTTTTCGAAATGATTTTGTGTTTTGTTCCACATTGTTCTCCCTCTCTATCCAGGATCTCCTACATAGATCCGCCTCCAAGTGGTTGACAATGGTAGCTGGGCACCATCTAGTTCTTCTGGTCTCATAGTCATATATGCGGCAGATCACATGGTGTGTCACTCACTAGGACTAATTCTTTACATGAATCTTTGGTTTTCTTCATTCTTCTTAGCTCTGGATGAGGAGAGACCCATCGTTCATCTAGATGGCTGCTTGCAGGCTACACAATGTTTTGTGTAGTATGTTATGCCAATTGAGCTTGATGTCCCCTGCAAATTATGGTCTTGAGCCCACCAAACAGTTCAACTACTTGGTCCCTCTGGGGAGATGGCTGTGACCAAGAAGTGACTACAATCTTGTCCCTTGTCAGCTCTACTATCGTCTGGGAATTTTTAAAGATCATACAAATACACTTATAAGACCATTGTCTGCCAATGCTATACATGGTCTTGGGTATACTTCCTGCTCCACAGACATAACTAATAGTTCAGCCTGTCCACCCATCTATCCACCCATATACCCATGTTTGCCTTCATTGACAACGCAGTACTGTATGTGCAAAAGGGGTCATCTTTGTTGTCTGAACCTCCCATGTACCTCTCTGTGTCTTCCTCTTCCTCAATGCCACCATGATGATCACTCACATTTGGTACATTGCCCTTCTCTTCACCAAAATCAATGCTTATGCCTACCTATATAACAGTGTGCCCTACCCTACCCTCCCATTCTTGGTAACCAACAAAGAAAATTTCCTTCCATAGATGACCCTTTCCTTGACTTTTACAATAACAGACTAATACAATATTTGTCCTTCTGTGATTGGCTTATTTCACTTGGCATAATGTCCTCCAAGTTCACCCACATTATGCAGTGTTTTGCAGATTCTAGGTTATTCTTTAGGGTTGCATAGTATTCCATTGTATGTATGTACAATAGTTTGGTTATCCATTCCTCAGTTGATGGACACCTAGGTTGTTTCCATCTTTTGGCTATTGTAAATAGTGCTGCAATGAACATGGGTATGCATATATCTGTTCTTGTCATGGCTCTCACTTCTTTAGGATATATAACTAGTAATGGAATGGCTGGGTCAAATGGTATTTCTAATTCCAACTTTTGAAGGAATCGCCATACTGCTTTCCACAGTGATTGTACCATTTTACACACCCACCAGCAGTGTATCAGAGTCCCAATTTCTCCACATCTTCACAAGCATTTGTTATTTTCTGTCTTGTTGAACTTTGCTACTAGTGCTGGGACAAGATGGTATGTTTAGATTTGCATCTCTCTAATGGCTAATGATCATGAGCATTTCTTCATACATTTCTTGGCCACCCTCAATATCCTCCTTGGTGAAGTGTCTATTCATGTCTTCTGCCCATTTTTTAATTGGATTGTTTGTCTTTTTGTTGAGGTGTTGGAGTTTTCTATAAATTCTAGAGATAAGTCCCTTGTCAGATATGTCATTGCCAAATATTTTTTTCAATCTGTAGGTTCTCTTTTGACTTTCTTGGAGAAGTCTTTGGAAGCTCATAAAAATTTAATTTTTAGAAGGTCCTATTCATCTAGTTTCTCTTCTGCTATGTGTGTATTTTGGGTTATGCTTGACAGTCTATTATGCCATATATTAAGGCCCCTAAATTTGATCTTACTTTTTCCTTGAGGAACTTTATAGTTTAGGTTTCACATTTAAGTCTTTGATCCACCTGGAGTTTGTTTTTGTATATGGTGTGAGGTACAGATCCTGTTTCATATTTCTGCAAATGGATCTCCAGTTTTGCCAGCACCATTTATTAAACAAATATTCTCTTCCCCATTTAATGGATTTTGGTCCTTTGCCAAAGATCAGCTCACCATAGGTCGATCGATCTATTTCTGGGTTCTTAGTTCTATTTCATTGGTCTATGTGGCTGTCTCTTTAACCTAAGAGTTAAAGGAGGAGAGACAACACAGGGATGCCAGAGTAGCAGGCCGGAAGAGCAGGGAAGGGGATAAAAGCCTTGAGCCCGGACAGGAGAGCAATCAGCCGAAGGGATTAGGTGAGGAGGGGAAACTCAGGCCGCCCAGAGTAGCAGGCTGGAAGAGCAGGAGAAAGGGGATAAAAGCCTTGAACCCAGACAGAAGAGCAGTCAGCCCGAGGGTTACAA
>NW_006921768.1:3592734-3593679 GCF_000298275.1 Orycteropus afer afer
TTCCTACTTCCGTAGTGATACTGCCTCGGAAACCCAAGGAGGGGTCGCTATGAGTCTGGGCCGACTCGATGGCAAACAACAACAACAACAACAACCCGGAGTTGTAAAGATATTTTCCCATGTTTTCTTCTAGAAGTTTTATTTGTAAGTCTAAGTTCCCACCTTGAGTTAATTTTTGTGTATGACATGAGATGGGTGTCAATATTCACTTTTCCCATACTGATATCTAGTGTTACAGCACTATTTATTTGAAAGAGATCCCCTCTCCACTGAATTACTTTGACAACTTTGGAAAAAAAATTAACTGTAAATTTGGGGGTCTATTTCTCGACTTTATATTCTGGTCCATTGATAACAGGTCAGTGAAAAATAAGAAGATGCTCAAGGAGATGGATTCACACAGTGGCTGCAACAATGGGCTCAACGATTGTGAGGATGGCACAGTACTGGGCAGCATATTATTCTGTTGGTCAGGGAGTTGCTTTGAGTCAGAACAAACTTCATGGCACCTAAACAACAACATACCAATACCACACTGTCATAATTACTGTAGTTTTATAATGAGTATTGAAATTAGCAGTTTAAGTTGTCCAACTTGTTCTTCTTCACATTTGTCTTGGCTATTCTAGGTCATATATATTCTTATATAAATTTTAGAATTAGTATCTCAATTCCCATAGAAAAACGCCAAAAGAAAATTACGAAAAAAAAAAAAAATCAATTAGGGAAGAGCTGACATCTTAACACTATTGAATCTTCCACCTCTGTGTTTTGTTGGGCCTTTGTGACATTCTACCAATAATTTTAATTTTCAATGTAGAGATCTTGCATACCTTTTGTTAAATTTAAAGTATTTGATTTTCTTTCTTTTTTTAATTTTTTTTTTTATTGTGATTTGGGTGAAGGTTTACAGAGCAAATTCACTTTCCATACAGCAGTTCACAT
>NW_006921768.1:3595719-3596628 GCF_000298275.1 Orycteropus afer afer
ATCTTGTTTCATTTTTCTGCAAATGGATCTCCAGTTTTGCCAGCACCATTTATTAAACAAACATTCTCTTCCCCATTTAATGGATTTTGGGCCTAAAGTTTTTGATTTTCAAATAGCTTTTGTAAATGGTATTTTAAAAAATGGTCATTTTCCAATTGCTACTTGCCAGCATACAGAAGAAATACAATTAATGACTCTATATGGATTTCTATGATCTTGGTACGTTCATTTTTCTAGTGGCTTATAGATTCTTTTGAAATTTATATGTTCACAGTTATATGTGAATAAAAGCAGTCTTTCTTCTTTTTCATTATCTTATTTTATTCACTAGATAGGATTTGCCTTACAATGTTGAATAGAAGTAGTGAGAATGAATATCCTTATGTTGTTTTCAACATTAGGGGGCAAGCATTCAATATTTCATCATGGTAAGTTATGAGTTTTTTTTATAGTTATCCTCTATTTCTAATTTGCTGAACATTTAAAACAATGTGAATGGGTTTTGAACTTACCCCAATGTTTTTTTTCTGAAAAAAAAAAATCATATGATTGTTTTCTCTTTAATTTTGGTACTATAGCAATAAGAGAATTAAATGAATGTTTTAAATTATAAGAAAAAGATGTGCTATAGGGCGGCTCTACTCTGTCAATAACACAATCAATGACCATCCACAAGCATTTTAGGATTTAAGAGCATGAATAAAATTATGGAGGCAGGAAAATATGAGCATGTTTAGGGGAAGAGCAAGTAGCAATAATAATAATAGTATTAGTAATAGTATTAGCTAACCTATATCAGAGATTTATTATGTGCCTGGCACTATACTACAATTTTTACATTGGTCATCTAATTTAATAAGGAGCTCTAGCAGGAGCTCTGGTAGCGTAGTGCCTAAGGCACTTGACTGC
>NW_006921768.1:3597357-3599081 GCF_000298275.1 Orycteropus afer afer
ACACACACATACACACACATACATATATATATATATACACATATATATGTGTGTATATATATATGTATGTATGTTTGTGTGTGTATGTATGTATCAGTTAATTAGGAGCTCTGGTGATGTAGTGCCTAAGTCTTCTGACTGCTAACCAGAAGGCTGGCGGTTCAAACCCACCAGCCATTCCTCAAAAGGCATACTGGGCAATCTACCTCTGTAGATACTGCTTCAGAAACCCCAGAAGGGGTTGCTGTGAGTTGGATCCGACTCGATGGCAGTGAGTTTGGTTTGTTTTTTAGTTTATTGGTTAATTTATTTCCTTTAAGTTATTAAGGAGATATGGCTAGAATAAGTATTTAGGGCCATACTGAAGAGGGTATTGTATATAAAGCAAAAGATTTGAATTTTATTATGCAGGCAATGAAGAATCAGTAAGTATTTTCAAATAAAGTAATGGAATAAAAGGAGGAAGATGAAGATTGTGATGGTGTACATTGAAGGATGCCCATTCATTTATTCATTCATTTCATATATTTTATTCTAAGTTGTTATATGTGTTCAGGCATAAAGACAACAATAAGTTGCTTAGAATAGTAGAGATATTATCTGATGATGAATAGAATCTTAGCACAATCTATTAGCCATGACAGCTTTAGGATCTTGCATAAATTAATCTCTCTGAGCTTCAATGTCCTCATATATAAAATGGGAATGATAATAATACACACAACATTGACTTTGATTAGAAAAAAAAAATGTAATATGCTTGATCCATACCAAAATAACCCATTGTTGTCAAGCCGATTCCAACTCACAGAGACCTTTTAAGACAGCTGATCTACCCCACAGAATTTCCTAGGCTGTAATCTTTATGGGAGGAGCTCTGGTATCATAGTGCCTAAGGCACTTGACTGCTAACCAGAAGGCTCGCAGTTCAAACCCACCAGCCACTCCTCGGAAGGAAGGTTGAGGAATCTACTTCCGAAGTGATACTGCCTCGGAAATCCAAAGAGGGGTCACTATGAGTCGGATCTGACTGGACGGCACATAACAACAACAACAACGATCTTTATGGGACCAAACTGCTACATCTTTCTCCTGTGGAGCGGCTGGTGGGTTCAAATCACTGAACTTTCAGTTAGCAGCTGAGCACTTAAACCAGCTTCTTGCTTGGCTCACAGCATGCACTCTATTCACGGTGCCTATAATACTTTAAGAGATTTGAGGAGAGCAAACAATGAAACATTTGGTTGAATAATTGCTGTGTTCAATGACCAAATTACCAAATAATTTCTCTCACTGATTTTTAATAAGTTTTTGCTTGTGTAACTTGAAAGGAGAGCTTATCAAAACAGAACTGTGCTAAGTAAATGTCTAAAAACTAAACTAAACTAAATTCACTGCTATCAAGTCAATTCTGACTCATAGTGACATAAAGCGTTTCTAAGGCTGTAAATCTTTGTGGAAGCAGACTGCGCCATTTTTCTCATGCAGAGGAGCTGATGGGAACCCATCAATTTTTTGGTTAGCGGATGAATGCTTTAACCACTGTGCCACTCACATAAACTCACTGCGGTTGAGTTGGATCCGACTCATAGTGACCCCTCCTTGGGTTTCCGAGGCAGTATCACTACCTTGTTGTTGTTGTTGTTATGTGCCATCGAGTCAGCCCTGACTCATAGCAACCCCTCCTTGGGTTTCCGAGGCAGTATCACTACGGAAGTAGGATT
>NW_006921768.1:3599946-3610284 GCF_000298275.1 Orycteropus afer afer
TTCCGTAGTGATACTGCCTCGGAAACCCAAGGAGGGGTCGCTATGAGTCGGGGCCGACTCGACGGCACATAACAACATAACAACAACAACAACAATTATGATACAGTTGGTAGTGTTACTAAAATAAAAATGTCATTGAATCTTCCATTTTTATGTAGTATATGGATGGAGAAGAAAGTGAGTAGATTGAAAATTGAATTGGGGATGCTAAGGCAAACAAAACAGAATTTCTTGCCCATAGTACTTGTAATGTTCTGATTTTTCCTAGGTATATTGTTAAATATATACATTACCATTTCTCTTCATTACTTTGTTTCAATTATGATAATGCTGACATCTTTCTTTCTGGTTTCTTAGCCTTTTCCATCCATGGTCTGTCAACTTTCTGCTTCTACTAGATTTCTGTAATTTCCTTCCTCTCTATGATTTGCATTCACATTCTTTCCTTTTTGGGATATCATATCTTGGTAATGTACCCAATTCCTATCTTTGCTTTCTTTTTAATTTGTGACATTAAATCAATTCATTTACTGCTTCTTTTTCTCTTCTTTTTTACATTATTACACTGAAATTCACTAATAGTTCTGGCTGGTTTTTAGGATGTTATTCTGGGGCTTCACAACAATTTAAGTGCTTACAAAAGAGGGAAAACACTTTTTTATAAACATGTTTTCTGAGCAAGGGATTAGAGGATGAGGTGGAGAGGGTGGCATGGGGATAATATTCAGTATATATAATATTAAAACAGTATCTGATATATAATATTAAATCAGTATCAGATATAAAGGAGCTCTGGGGACTTAGTGCCTAAGGCATTTGACTGCTAACCAGAAGGCTGGTGGTTCAAACCCACCAGCCACTCCTTGGAAGGAAGGTTGGGCAATCTACTTCCGTAGTAATACTGCCAGCTCATAGTGACCCCTCCTTGGGTTTCCGAGGCCTTATCATTTTGGAAGTAGATTATAGTAGACTGCTAGTTAGCAGTCAAGTGCCTTAGGCACTATGCTAAGAAACAAGATATGGTCCTGGACCATAAGCAGTTTACAATCTAGTCAAAGACAAATATACATACAAATAACTCCATTACAAGGCAGATATGAAGTGTGGATGGAGCCCAGAGAACACTCAAGAGCAGAAGTGACATGATCTTCCACCATTTGAGGCAATCGAGTAGCAGCTGGAAACAAAGCACATTATACATGGAGCTGATTTTATTTTATGATGTACATAAATTTATTATGCTGTCAGATTTTTGTTGTTTTCCTTTTTGTAGATACAGTTATATATTTTGAGTATATACGAAGAAGTTTTACTGAGTAATATGAAAGTGCAATGGGAAGTCATTTATTTGCAGATATCATGGGTAATTCTGAAAAGTGTGAAATCTACTGTTGCAGAGCGCTGATGGACCCTGGACTTCTGCCAAAAAAACGGAAGTGCTTGAAAACAAGGAGAAGAATCTTTTACCAGAACTCTTGATAAGTCATAGTTGGAGGTAAGGTGAGGAAAGAAAATCAGTCTAGTCGCGTGACAGATCCCGGGTGACTATTACCTCATGGTAGGAACATTTCCATTTTCTCCCAGTTGGTCCAGACCACTAGAGGAGCACTTTGGGTTTTCAGGGAACATAATTCCATTATTCTAAGTAATTTAACAATCATTAAACATTTACAAAATTAGTACATGCTCAATGAAAACATTTCCAACATTGCTTAAGTGTACAAATTAAAAGTGGAAGTAACTTCATTACACACCCACCTTTTCTAATACTCTTCAGTGCTAATATTTTGTTATTGCCTTCCAAACATTTTCTATGCATAGTTAAACACACATAAATTTACATATTATTTTATTTTTCCAAACAAAATTGGTGGTATTTCTATAAATTTGAGGTGAAGATACAATGAAAAGCATTAGCTTTGAAGCCCACCAGAAATGATTTCAAATCCTAACTTTCTGGCTGTGACCCTAGGCAAGGTGCTTTTTAAGTGTCAATTTGAACGAAGTTATGATAAAAAATAGTAATTCCTTCCTAAGATTTTACTATTAAAATCCACAATATACATAAATCACTCAGCACAGTGTTAGACACATAGCGAGTGTTCAATAAACACTATTATTATTTATGACAAGTGATCTCACTATTAGGGAAATTTGTTCCACTGGTATTTTCTTTCGTTAAACAAATGCTGTTCTTTTTTGGGGCTAGTAATTACACCTAAGTTGGGGAAAAACATTGCTTTCCCAAAGCATAAACTCATCATCCAAGTAACATTTAAATGAAGGGTCTCTTCTCATTTTGGGTGCAACTCTCCCCAGCTTCTTCCCACCTATTATTCCATACATTTAAGTCTGGAAAGTAGATTTTGCAGTAAAAACTTTTGATTTTTGTGCCGAGAATGCTACACTAGCTTAGGTTTTACACCTTGTGTGCAGCTTATGCTTTACCGTGCAATTGCTGGAAAGCACCCACCCCTTCAAGCTCCCATCTCACCATCGCTTCCTTTCATTCCCTCTTGAAATACGACTGCCATTCCAGAAGCAGCCTATCATCGGAGGGCCAAGGGGGACTAGACCGATGAGGGGCGCCTCTCGGAAGCAGCGGTAAGACCCCGGCGTGTGAAGTGTGCCGGGGGAGGGGGGGGTGTAGGCTGCTGGCAGAAAGGCCCTGCTGGAGCACGGCGGGAGGCTCCTCCCAGGCGCAAACCTGACACTTGGCTCTCACCAGTCTTCGTCTTGGGGCATCATCTCCACTGTCTTCAGCCTCCAAGGTCCCCACTGCCTCCACTCGGCGGCTCCGTCCTGTCCCACCCGCTCTTTTTCTTTTTTGGCATTGCCCTTTGCCCTCCCATGGAGTCATCTGTTTACTCTCCCTTCACTTCCAGTCACCCATAGGTCACCCTCCCTCTACCACAGTCACCCATTTTGTCCCCTCTCTCTTCTCCCCTCACGCTGAAACTCTCCCCGGGTCGCCTTCTCCGAGGACTCTGCCGACAGTGATGCTGTGGACTCCGCGGCCAGGGTCTGGTCTCCGTACAACCAACCCTCCTTCACCTTTGCCCCCTCCCCGGGGGCTTGGGAGGCAAGTTTCCGCCCCGTCCTTCCCCCAGTGATAGGACTTGGCTGCAGCCAAGGCCCTGGAGGCGGAGGGAGGGACTGCCTGGCTTCCGAGCCCCCTCCCCTGCTCTCGAGCTCGCGCGGTCTGTGTCTCTCTGCAAGTGCGGAGACGCGGAGGAGGAGGAGGAGAAGGAGGAGGAGGAGGGAGTTGGGGGAGGATCTCCATTGAAATAAACAACCAGGCAGCAGTTATTAACACGGGAACATGGCGGCCGCAGCCTCAGCCACAGCTTCGGCAGCGAAGGTCAGCGCCGACGGCAGCCGGCACCTGACGGCGTGACCGACCCGAGCCGGTAACCGCGCCTTCCTCGGGGGCCGCGTGAGCGGGCGGGAGGCGGAGGCGGGCGGGGGGCGCGGGTCCCCACCCCCGGCTGCGACTGCCCTTCCTGCGCCGAACTCGGGACAGCCCTGCGCCGCGGAGAGGGCTGTTTTGTGTGTGGAGATCGAGGCTAGAGTGCGCGGAAAGCAGGAGTTGCATCCCGGAGGCGCCGCGAAACTGGGGAGTTAGGGCTTGGGGGGGTGGGGAGGGCGGGAAGCGGCGGGGAGACGCGGAGTCCCTGGGAGAGAAAGGAGGCGCTCCAGCGCTTTGCAAGAGCTCGGGAGACGAGTCCCGGAGAGTGAGACGGGCGGAGGCTGCAGCCCGCCGCGGAGACGATAGGAGAGGTGAGCGCCTAGGCGAGGCGATGAGGCCGGAGGCGCGGGCGCGGCCCCCTCCTCGGGAGCGAGGTGCTCGCCACCCAGCCTGGTGCGGGGTCGGCGAGCATGAAGGCTCCAGCCTCCTTGGGGGCAGTGAGGCAGAGCTGGGAAGGTGAAGCCCGAGTAGGTGCATTCTTTCTTGGAAGCGCGAAAAAACTGCAGTGGAGGGTGGGAGCCGGGCAAAGGCAGGCAGGACTCAGGAAGTGCTTGGGGGTGTGTGAAGGTGAAGCCGGGTGTCAGGGGAGGCCGGCGCGGGGAGGAGGGGCGCCGCGGCCCGGGCGGGCGGGCCTGCCCGTGTCAGCGCCAGGGGTGCGGGGGGGGGGCGCCGCGCGCCACGAGCGGAGGGGGAGTTGAGGCTAGGTGGACGCCGCGCTCGGGCCGAGTAGCCGTGCCACGACGGCGCCGAGCCGGACTCGCCCCTGACTTAACTTTCTGGGTGCGGGCATGTGTGCAGGAGGCGCGCTGGGGCCGGTGGCGGGAGGCGGTCCGGGAGGTTCCGGGTTGGCTCGCCAGCGCCCCCTTTTCTCTCTCTTTTCTCCACCCCTGAAGGGACAGGCCCTTAGGGCCCCAGGCGGGAAGCGGGAGGGGCCCTCCCGACCTACTCGCGACAGTCACGCCCGGGCCTGGGGACACTTTGCTCTCCGGTCCCCGGAGGCTGCAGGGGGAGGGGGCCGGGGTCGTTGCTGCTGGTTGGTGCTCCCCGCCCCCTGCCTCCCGCCCCTACGGGGAGTCCCGGAGGCGCCTTTTCCGAGATCGGGGGGTGGGTCGGTCCCTGGTTAAATGGTCCCTCCCAGTTCCCCTCCCTCTAGTGGTTTCCGGGGCCTGCGGGACCGAGGGGCGGGAATCGGGGGCAGACACCCCCTTCCACCGGCCAAGGGCTCGACTAGACCCAAGGCTTTATCGGTCCATTGCGGGTGGGGGAAACTTTCCCAAACCTGAGACCGAGCCCGAACATCCTTCCTCTGCCACCTCGTCCCCTAATCCCACTCCCACTCCACCTCCTTCAACGCCTTCCCCTCCTTCCGACCCGAATCTCGCTGCGTCTGACTGACGGGGCAGTTAGCCAATCTCTGGTGGGGAGCTGACCTGCCGGGTGTCGGTAAGCCAATCGTGGGAAGGAGAGGAAGGAAGGGGGTGGGGTTTCTTCTGGACCAGTTAGAGTAGAGTTACTCGCCGGGCGGGGGAGTCATGGAGACGCCAACAAGAGCTATCCACTCTTTTCCATCCATAGTCACCCGCACCTTGGTCTGTGGGGTAGTGTCACTTCTAGGGGCTCTGACTAGGGAAGACACCTAGAGATACACGAGATGCCGTATTTCTCTAGTATCACAAGAGACATTATCTTAGACGCAGCGAAGTCTGAAGCCACTTAATGTGACAGCACCCCCGCCCCCCAGGCCTGTTTCTAAAATGGCATATGTTGTAGTGGTTGGATTCTGGACCTTAGCGCCTGGTTTACGTGCTAAGAATGATAGACGTTACCAGTTTAACGCTGTCTTAATTTCTCGGGCCATACAGAATGGGGACAATGAAATTTAAAAGGGTGCCTTGAGGATGAAGGCATCGGGGTAGCCTTACGTCAACTGATTATTGAGAGTGGAAAGCATCATTGTACGTAATGGCTTCGCTGATTGTTTTCCTTGTTTAATTAGACCGCCAGTCCCCAAAGTACACTTGAAAGTTCAGCATTTGGGGATACCGTTAAAAAAAAAAAAATAGAAAGTTGCGGTTTACGGTATGCATTTTAATTTTATTTTTTGGCTCTTTCTTGGGTAAACAAAATGAAGTTGGGAACTAAAGCATCGCTGTGAAACACTGTTAATATTTAAGGAGTAAAGCTAGTCAAAGAATATTTGTCCACAGAAAAAGTCTGAGTAAAATGTAGTTGCCAGATTACTCCTACACGAAAGATTCTTAAAAATAAATTATTTTAGTTTTCTTAGTAAACGCTGCTTATACAGTGTGGCACTATACTAGTTTAAAAAAGGTTAGGAGACGTTTTTGGTTGTTTTAAGCTGTTTGTGGCATCCAGTCAAGTGACTTTCTCAACTCTTGCCTTAGGAATGGGAGAGATAGGTCATTGGCTCTCCATAAAGAGCACAGGTTGCTCCGCAAGAATGTCGGTCTTAAAAGACAGTAGGTGCTACAACGTTGTGTGTGTGTGTGTGTGGTGTGTGTGTGTGGTGTGCTCTTGTTTTTTGTTGGGGAGGTTAGTGCACATTGACAGCAGAAAGGCTTCTTTTCCCAGTCGGAATTTGTAGAATCTTTAGGATTTCAAAGAATTAAAAGTATTAGATTGAGAATGAATCCATTCATTTTGTGATAAGTATCCCATGAATTTAATTAATTTTATTTATTTATTTTTTATTTGAGGGATTTTATGTGTATTATTATCTTAACCTTTACGATTTCTCAAGCTTTTATTATTGGATTACTAAGAAAGAATTAAGGGGAATAGTTTTAGAGAACACTATTTTCCAAGTCCTACAAATGTATTCTGTTTTAAGAAAACATTTTGAAATTTACAATGTGAATTTCCAATCCAGTGTTATTTTTTTTATGTTGATGTAGGCATAAATTATTGGGTTTTGCTGTACCCAAGTGTTGTTTTAGTGGTATATAGTAAAATCACAAAGATAAAACAAATATTTGGATTGCAAGCATAGGGAGTGATGTAAATTAAACATTCAAAACCTCCTATTATTAGTTAATTTAGTTATTGATAACGACTGTGACAAGTGCCCTTCTCTCTTTTGTATGCTCAAGAGCATACATTTTCAATATTCTTAGTGGCACACTGGTAAGTCCCCTAATGCCTGGGTAGGGTGGGGTTGGGGGTTAGGGAGGGGCTTCTCAAGCATATGGAGACATCTAGAAAAAGATGTGCGTCGTCAGCTGTGGGTTCCATTGTGTGCTCTCAAACGGGATCTGAGCCTCTTCCTCCTGGGAATTTCAGTCTTAATAGAGGAGTTCTTTGACTTTTAGATGTTAAGAGACTGAGACAGAAGAAGGTAGAAAATAGCTCACAAATTATGAATTTCATGTATTTTGGGTTGTTTTGCTCTGATTTTAACCTTTCATTGGTTAAATATATAGGCAGTGACTTTTGTTTAGTGTCAGAGGAGCAATTTACTGGAAATGTGAATGTAAGGGTGGGATGGAGACTTGGACCTGGCTGAGTGTGTAAAAGGGGTAATACTCTAGGTTGCCTTTATCAGTAGTTATATCCTATTAAAGCTTTCCATGTCTCAGAAATAAGAATCTGTGAGCAGTGCTTCCACTACATGCCCTATATTGAAGGATTCAGTATCTTAGCTGTTTCAAATCACATCAGATTGAAATGTGACCCCTAAGTTGACAGCTTGGATTTCTTTGGAAAAACTGCATGTGGTGTATTGGGTTTAAAAACAGTTCTTTTAAGCAGTCGTTCTTAGGATGTTATGTAGCCAAAAGAAAAAAAGAAGTCCCCTTTACACAGTGTTTCAAGAAGATTAATTTTTCTGAAATGCACAGTGACCTTATTTGATATTTTTGACGTTTATTGTGTCATGATTGAAATTCTATTTAAAAGCATAATAGATGCCTAGGTATTGTTATGGTAAAATTGCTACTTACGAAATTACCATTTTAATATTTTGTATTTTTAAATTTTGTGATTACATGCTTTATCAATTTTAAATTAAGAGAATAGGAGGGAAAAAATAAGTCACTATTTTAAGGTATTCATTGTATATTCCACTAAATCATAAATAAAATTAATAGCAAATCAAGTTTTTTTTCTTTTCTTTTGGTGAACTAATGATAAGACTATATGTCTACATACCAGTAATGAAAACCATTTAAGGGAAAACAGGAAAAAACACTGTTTTTTGAATCCTCTTGTATCTGAAGCTCCTTTCTTTACCTTTGTGACTGACTTTTCTAAATAATAAAGGATGTTCTTAGCTTTTGTATGTTTATTTCTTCTTTTATTTTAAAGACTTGAGGAAAGGTTTATGAATTGCAAACGGTAGAAGGCATATTGCCATATTATTTAAAGTCCATTAAAAGTAGTATCTGTAAAAGCTATAAAGTACAATTTTAGTGCCATAGATCTTCAATTCACATGACAGAGAAAACACATACTTTAAGGATTGTTGTTGTTGTTGTTGTGTGCCATCGAGTCAGCCCTGACTCATAGCGACCCCTCCTTGGGTTTCCGAGGCAGTATCACTACGGAAGTAGGATTGCCCAACCTTCCTTCCGAGGAGTGGCTGGTGGGTTTGAACCGCCAGCCTTCTGGTTAGCAGTCAAGTGCCTTAGCCACTATGCTACCAGAGCTCCTATGGATAGTAGTGAGAATGACTTCAGAGTGAATATTTTAGAAGCCGATGTAGTTTTCCCAGCTGTTGTAAAACTGATTATGAACAGGAGGGATTTTTTTTTTAAATTGTGATTTGGGTGAAATTTTACAGAGCAAATTCATTTTCCATACAACAGTTCACATACACTTTGTCTCATGACATTGACTACAATTTACCCCAGTGCAACAGCTCCCCTCCCACTTCCTCCTGATAGTTACCTCTTCCCTGAGTCTATCCCTCCATGCACTCCTGCCCCCTGAGCTGTCTCCCTGTGCATGTACAGTCCTTCTTTCTCCCATGATTGATCTTAGACAGGAGGGGAATTTTAAAACCAAACTCATGCTGTGAAGGTAACTGATACGAAAGACTAGCTAGTCTGCAGGTAGATCATATTACTTTTGGCTTTTTAGGGCAAAGATTTTATTTGTTTACTCTGAAATGTTGATAAGTTACCACATTAGATGGCTGTGTTGACATAATGCAATTGTGGAAATGTTGATTCTAGGACAATTTTTAGTTGGTTTCCTTGTTGGAAATTTCAAGAGGTGAGAAGAATGAAATGAGCAATGAATGAACATATGGTGGTGTTTTACTTGATTGCTTTTCAAGATTAATGTAGAATTTTAAAGAAAGAGGGGAGCTGGTGATAGGTAGAAGTTATTGGCAACTAATTAAAAGGAAAAAAACAAACAAACCAAAAAACACCGGCATGTTTTACTTTGACTGGGTAAGGTAGCAACTGACAGGCACATGGAGGTTGAGGAAGTTACACTGTTAATTGTGGCAGAATTTATGGCTTATAAGTAGCGAGTTACTTACTGCTGGGGTTCTCCATGGCCAACTGAAATCTCTTTTTGTATTTTTTAGATACTGGCTTTGCATTCTTGTCTCATTTAACCGTTGTTTAATTTGTTTATTCACTGTTCATTTGATGAGTGTTTGAATGTCTCCTCCGAGCTGGGCATTGGCAGTTCACTTTGATAATATAAACAGTTTATTGCAAATTCTGATTAAAGGGGTAACAGCATAATGTGGATGATGATTTTTTGGGGGGTGGGGTGGGGGAAAAGGTAGGAGCATGCTTACCTTAAATTTCAATGTGATCTATTCATGTGTTTGTTTATATAATCTTAATTATACAATGTCAGAGAATTTTGCTTTGATTTGAGTTTGGGTTGTGTCTCTTTCCTGAAAATAGGATTATAATTTTTATAGAAATGGTGTTCATTTCAGTGTTCTGCTGACTGATTAGCTTACAATTAAATAGATTTTCTTTAATAAAGATACTAATATTTATTATTTTTCTGTTTTATTGCCTGTAAAATGGTGTTGTGCCCCTTTTCCTGTGTCCTATGTGGTCAGGATGACAGTTGGTCAAAGTGACAAGCAACATATCGGAGACCTCCCTTTTCTGTGGGTTGCCTGTGCGTTTTTGCTGCTGAGACTAAATATTCTGGATCTTATCACCCTAGGTTTCTAAGTGATGGAAAATTGCTGCTGTGCATAGCCTTGTTCTTTTATGGTTGAGACTTTAACGATTGCTTTTTCTAGATGTAGCGCATTCTTACTCTTGACTAAAATACCTGTACTAGGAGAGTAACAGTGATGATAACATAAAGGATAGCAGCTATCATTAAGTAAGGTTTTAAATTGTGCTTCATTCTTTCTTTTTGCAACAACTCTATGAAATAGAGGTTATCCCCCTTTTACAGTAGGAAACTGAAACTTCAAGGGGTTTAAGTCATTATGCCTGTGGGCAAAACTTTTGGGGAAAAAAAATTACCCTTGACCAGTGAGTAGGGAAAACAAATGATAAACATCAGAGAGAGTGGTGACTCCAAGAATGTCCTCTTGTTAGGAATCTGAAAAAGCCAATTTTTGCAGGCCTTTATGCAGCTCTCAGTCTGGTCCATAAAAAGGATAAATAGATATGAATAGTTCTATAAATTATGTCAGCAGGCATCTCCCAAGCCCTTTCCTCAAGGTGGACCTGGACCTGTATAGATGTTATTTAAAGATGTGCAGATAGTCTTCAGCTTCTAGGTTATATGTTCAGTTTTTTATTTTATTTTATTTATTGTGATTTGGGTGAAGATTTACAGAGCGAATTCACTTTCCATACAGCAGTTCACATATACTTTGTCTCATGTCATTGACCACAGTTTACAATGCAACAGCTCCC